>NW_005841952.1:911503-936641 GCF_000455745.1 Alligator sinensis
AGATGCCCATCTTGCTGGGTTCGTTTGACCCCAGTACTCTTTCCTGCCATGGCAGGGGGTCGGACTAGATGATCTGCCTAGGTCCCGTCCGACCCTAGAAACTATGAAACTATGAAAGTATCCAGTAGAAATAGGGAAATGCAATATAGGACTGCAAGGAGCATCTGGGCCTTGGAGTCCAGCCACATTGAGCCCTCACCCGTAGCTCCAGGGAGCAATGTCCAAAGCACCAAGAACATGCTATAACATGCCGCAGGCTGGAGCTGGTGAGATGGGGTGCTGCCAATGCCTTACCACTACATTAACTATGAAATCTTTTTTTTTTCCAGAGGATATATTAACAATTTTGTCACTGCACGCAGCATTGATGGGACTGGGATAAGAAGTTGGGGGTCCAGTTCTGGGGTCTGCACCTTGAGAAGAAGAGGGGCTACTGGAGGGAGTTCAGTTGGGGGTCACAAAAATTACTCCTGGCCTGAGCAACTCCAGCCCATTCAGCATATCAAACCAAAGGTTAAGAGGGGACTTGGTCCCTGAGTGCAGGTGCTTTCATACAGAAGAAAGATCTGCTCATGAGTGAAGGGCCCTTCACACAATGTTATTGTAAGACCCTGTGCCTGGAAGTAGAAGCTAGACAAACGCAGCCTTGAAATAAGGCACAGTCCCCTTGCAGTGAGGATAATTAAGCATCAGAACAACTTACCAGGAGAGGTTGTGCACTTGCCATTGCTTCGAGTCTTGTAGAGGAGAGTTTGAAAGACATGCTTTAATCCATCTTTTGGGGAGAGCCTCCGTGACCTGAGTGTACATGAGGTCAAGCGGTACGCTCTGTATGGTCACAGAGACGCCCTCTGGCCTTAGAGCCTATGAATAAGGATGAAAGCTGCCTTCGCCTGCTGTGCTGGATGCTGGATGGACTGAGTCACATCTCTGATCCTTCACTGAGGCCTCTCCTGAAGTGGAAGGCAGGGTAGATTTGTACTTTATAGACTATCCGAAGTAGATTTTTTACATGCACACACACGCACTATGTCTGTCTGTCTGTCTGTCTATAGAAGGTAGGGTAGGTTTGCACCTCATAGACCAAGGGTGTCAAATATACAGCTTGCGGGCTGCATCCAGCCCCAGCGCTGCCCCATTGACCAAAATGCTGCTTCAGACCAGCCCTGCGCCGTGCTCAGCATTGGTGCCTCCCACCGTGTTCTCTGAGGCCAGGTCTCAGGCTGTGCCTCCCACAGCGCTCCCATGGGCCAGTGTCCCAGCCCGGCCCCAGGCAGGTACCGTGTGCCCTGGATCAAGCATACAGGCAAAGGGGTCTGTGGGCCTGATCTGGCCTGTGGATCAGCTCCGCACCCCTCATCTGGCCCTGCAGGTGTGCTCAGTTTGACGTCCCTGTTATAGACCAACTAAAACACGGGTCTATAACAATATGTGTATATGTACACATACATACATGCGCGTGCATATGTACATGTACACACACGTGCATACATATATGTGTGTATATGTGCACATATATACATGTGTGTGTGCATATAATATATATATACATGCACTTTGGTTGGTCTGTAAGGTGCAAACCTACGCTACCTTCTCCTTGACTTCAGCGTAACACAGCGAACAACATCTGAAGTGGTCCCTTGCTTCTGAGACCAGGGAGAGAGGATCAGGGTGTCAACCAGGGACGTTTAAAACTCTGCTTCGAGTCTCCCAAGCTCCTGTATGATGTCAATGGGTGCAGCGCTGCCTCGTTTTCCGTGAGATAGTGAGGATAAAATGGAGTAAAGGTTGGGAGGTGCACAAATAAACAGGGCCAGACAGGTGCCTGGGAGGGACAGATAAGGCTTTTGGATTTTTCCTAGCAATCGTTCTCTGCAAATCTGCACTCATGCTGCAGTAAGATCCCGTTCCTTAGAGCTGCTGTCCTGCTGCCAGGACTCGGGTGAGGGAATGGGAAATCGCAGTGGGAAAGTTGCACGCTGGAATTTGTCTCGGTGGTATTTGTTGTCAGTCTGGGGCTGCCCACACTGTCCCCGCCACCCACTGCCACGGAGGCTCTTGGGAGTTGGCCTTTTCCTGAAAGCAAGGGGAGCTCGTGTGGGAGCTGCCCATTCTCTCCCACCCCCTCAGGACTTTGACATTTCATCCTAGCAACACTGCTGTGCCGCACCAATAATTGGATGCTGCTCAGAGTTAAACCGTTAATCAAACATGCAGGTTTCTGGTCTGGAATCTGTTTGTGTGCCATTTGTGCTACAACCAAGATTAAAAGCTTCGCTCGCACAAATAAATCCCTTCTCAATGGAACGTCGGTAACTGATTTGGGCTTTGGATCTGCTTTGCTGGAAAACAGCATCCATTTCTTGCTGCAGGCTTCTTAGTTGCTCCCCAAACGCTCTCTCCTCAGGCTTGAATATGTGCAGCCTAGTCCTTGTACTCTTGTGTGTGTGTGTGTGTGTGTGTTCACAGGCTTGCCGTCTCACCCCTGCACTTCCTTGTGCATGCGCTTACTTTTGCATTGTACACACTTACCCATGTGTTCTTGTGCGTGCCCCTCTCTAACTGATGTGCATACGAGCTCATATGCTGTTGTGCATTTTTGGCATGCGTGCACACTTGCCTGCATGCTCTCTTGGCTGCATTCAGTCACGTGCTTGCTTCTGCCCTGTATGTGTGCATGTAAGTCTTCATGCTCTCACATGCTTGTCCCTGCTCTTATACGCTGTTGCTTGAACGTTCCTGTCTCTACATCCTTTTCCACTTACGTGTGTTCTCACGTATGCTGCTGTTGAGAGTCCAGTTAAAATACATAAACCATCCAACCCACAAGTGTCTTCCCAAGCGATTCCCAAATGACCTGGTTTTTAACTACTGGCTTTGAGATTCAGTTATGAATCAAAATACTCTTTGGGCCATAAGATGGAAGATAATTTATTTTACTTACAGTTTTGGCAGACATAAAAAGAAGCAGCCCTGGCTTTTCGGGCATAAATGACCTCCTTCACGTTGCTTTGGTTGAAGCCAGTTTGCTTCTTTTTTTTTAATCTGCCAGAGGTTTAAGTGAAATGAATAGACTAATCTTTCTTCTCTTGCTCGTGTAGCATTTTGGTTGACAAAAAAAAGCTCTCAAAATGTGAACTGTTCTGAAATGTCCCCAGGCCTGATTCACAGAGTAGAATCTCCTCTGGTCCTGGGGCTGGTTTTGTTCAGTGTCTTCATCAACAGCCTGGAAGATGGGATGGATGCACCCTCAGCAGGTTTGCAGATGACACCAAGCTGAGGGGTGTAGTAGACAGGCTGGAGGGTAGGGCTAGGATTGAGAGACTTAGATAAATTGGAGGATTGGGCCAAATGAAATTTTATGAGGTTCAACAGGGAGAAGTGCAAAGTCCTGCACTTAGGATGGAGCAATCCCATGCACCGGTACAGGCTGGGGACCAGTCTGGATAAGCAGGAGCTCTGCAGAAAAGGACATGGGGGTGACAGTGGACAATAAGCTGAATGAGCCAGCAGTGTGCCCTTGTTGCCAAGAAGACCAAAGGCATCCTGGGCTGCACTGGTAGGAGCATTGCCAGCAGATCAAGGGATATGAGTCTTCCTCTCTATTTGGCACTGGTGAGGCCACATCTGGAGTACTGTGTCCAGTTTGGGGCCCCCCCTATAGAAAGGACATGGACAAGTTGGAGAGAGTCCACCTGAGTGCAACAAAAATAGAGGACTGGGACACGTGACTGATGAGGAGAGGCTGAGGGAACTGGACTTATGTAGTCTGGAGAAGGGATGGCTGAGGTGGGGATTTAGTAGCAGCCTTCAACTCCCTGCTGGGGGATTGCAAAGAGGATGGAGCTGGGCTGTTCTCAGTTGGGGCAGATGAAATGACAAGGTGCAATGGGCTCAAGTTGCAGCAAGGAAAATTTAGGTTGGATATTAGGAAGAACTTTCAAACCAGGGGGGTAGTGAAACCTGTGAACAGGCTTCCCAGAGAGGTGGTGGAGTCTCCATCCCTGGAAGTTTTTAAGACCCAGGTAGACAAAGTCTTGGCTGGGATGATGTAGTTGGGCATGCTCCTGTTTTGAGCAGGGGATGGCCTAGATGTGACCTCCTGAGGTCCCTTCCAACTCTCATTTTCTATGTTTCTGTGATTCACGTGGAAAGCAACTGGGAGGAAATGTAAGAATAAATAGGGGTTGGGGGGGTTTAGAGCTCGTTGAACAGTTTCCATCAAAGAATTTTTGCAGGAAAGAGACAGTCTCCTGAAAATGAAAATTTGTTGTTGGGTGGGAAGAAATGGATCCTTTTTCCTAGAAAAAACTTTCCTTGGGGGAAAACAAAAAATGGAATCAAGACACAAGAGAAATTGTTGGGTTTTGACAACCGGTGTTGGTTTGGGCTTGAGCAAAAATTCTGTTTCAGTTTGTACAAATAGAAAAAGGCAACTTGGCATGTCTTTTTTTTAACAAAACCTTGAAAAAGTTTGACAAATACATCATTGTTTTTTTCGTGGAGAAAAGAAAATCCATTTCCTGAGCAGCATGAATTTTGTGCGCTTATGTGGAAAGGCGTTGAGCCTAAGATGACACCACAATAATGGTTTCCTTAAAGAACCTTTGTCTGTCTGTAATGCTACCATCTCATTCAGGCTGAGGGCTTAGAAAAGTTGTGTTTCAGCAAGTGCACTCTAATCACGCTCTAATGAGAGATAATCGGGGAAATTAGCGGAAAGACCAGAAGCTCCTGTTCCTCTCATGTGTTGTGTATTGTTTTTGTGTGACCTGGCACTAATCTAAGAGCTAGGGGCAATTAGGAAGAGGATTAACATGTGCTTATTATATGATATAGTGACAATTTTGTTGCAGTTTGCAGCGTTATATTGCTGTCACCTTGCGATCTTGGAGTGCGTTGCAGATATTAAGTCTCTTGTCTGCCCCTGTGAAATAAATAAGGATTAGACCAACTTGATAGCTGGGGCATGCGGACACCAAGAGATGAAGTGATTTCCTGGGCCATGCAGGAGTTGCTGGCAGTGTTGGAGATACAAATAGGGGTCCTCAGGCTCCTGCTCTGATGGTTAAAGTCCAGGGCTGGGCTGACCCTGCTGACTCGGTCAGCATCTGAAAGAAGGAAGATGCACTTGAAGGATCAAACCTGAGCTGAGCTGGAGAAGTTTCAGGCCATTTCACTGAAGGTTTTTCAAAAGCAGTTTTACACTGCAGAGTTTGCCCCTTTCTCCGGCTACCCTGCCCTTGACCACACTGCAGATCCTAGCTGTGATTTCTTCCCTTGCTGCCAGTCTAACTAGTGCAGGACAGTCCCTCTGTTCCCCTTGGTAGGTGGTTTCATTGCTGTGATGACTTGCAGAGCATTTAGGATCTTCCTGCTGGACTCTTGTGAAGGTTTTATTAATATGAAGGCCTCTACCTTGCTGCCCAGAGGAGCAGCTGCCGCTGGAAGGTGGCTGCAAATGTCAGGAGGCGTTTCAGGTTTGGAGGAGTCACTGAGATCTCCCTCCACATCCTGCCCCGAGGTTGAGTAAAGACAGTGTTTTTAGAGTCAGACATGGCTGGAAGCTGTATTTCCAACAAGCTGCCATTGGGCTGGTAATTATCATTATCTGCATATTGGAAACAGCAAAATATTTGACGTGGTGTCAAGGAGCTGTGAGCTCAGGGATCGCACAGGTCAACAGGTGCTCCATGCTCTTCTCTCTTTTCTCCTCTTCTATTCTCCTCCCTTCTAGTGTCTTCCTGATCTTTTTTTCTTCACGGGGCTGGCTGACCGGCTTGACGCACGTTGGCGTCTGAAGCAGGCAGGGCTTTGCCTGAGACCCCGACACTGCAAACTTTTGTTGTGTTTTAATGAAAAGAATTTCTGAGCACTGGACAAATATCCCAAGATCTTAAGGGGATTTTTTGTTTCAAATGAAGGCTGGCATTTTAAAGTGCTTCAGTCACAGCTGGAGAGCAGAGTGTAAGGGTGCTGGTACTGGGAGCAGGGCAAACTTGGAGCAGAGCCAGGGCTAGATGGGCACCGCTCACCAAATGGCACGGTGCACAGGTGTGTCCCAGTGCAGGGCATCACCGGGGAGGTACCACCTGGGCTTCTCTGCCCTGCGGTGGCAGTGAGTTAACTACTGGGGGACTGACAGCCATGAGCTATTTCCCCGTGACATCCTAGTGGCTCTGCGGGGTGACCTCAGGGCAGCGAGGTGAAGTCACCCAGGAGCCAGCTGGGCCTTGTGTTGTCCCTTTACTGTGCACATTAGGGGGAGCTTGTCTTTGCTAGGAGGCTGTACCTCCTCCTCCCACCCCATCCAACATGCACGCGTTCTCGCAATCGAGGTAAAGCCGAAGGGGTATGAGCTGGTTTCTGGTTCTGTTGCTGTCCTTAATTGGCCTTCATTATCATTGTATTTGCATGTGCAGTCAGCTCCATGAAGCAGACTGCAAGACACAGCTCTGCCTTCTCCCTACCCCCTCGCCCTTGATGAGCTCCTTGAATGAAATAAGCTGCAACGCCTCTGTAAGTGCGTCTACACTAACCGTCTTGCAGGTATTACCATTTGAGATATGGGACAGGTGTCTACCTTCCTCACTGCTCACAGATGTAGTCACGCCAGCCAGACTTGTAGGTGCAAATGAGGCTAAGTGACATGACTGAGGTTGCAAAAGAAGTATGTAGCAGAGGAGATTCTTAAGCCAGGGTCTCCTATGGCTCAGCTTGGCACCTTAAGCCCACTGTGCCATACTTGCCTTCCTGCCCCATACACAAAGGTATTGAGGCCTGTCTAACCCTAATTAGATAGTTGTGAAATGATTTGTGCATGCACAGAGCGGGGTGTTTGTGTGTGTATGTGTGCATGCATGCGTGCGCCAAGTTAGCAAGTAATAGGGAAAGTCTGATTCTGCTTTGGCTATGCCCGGAGGAGGTTTGAAGGAAAAGCACAGTGAAAGCTGAAGATTGTGGAGATGAGGAGAGGCAGTTGAAAGGACCCATAAAAGTGAGACTTGTCAGGTTTGCAGTAATCCGGCGTCCCCAGAATTATTTTCTCCCTGCAGTTTTCTCTGGAAGGCGTCAAGTCAAAATAAAGAGATAAAAAAAAAAAAAAAAAACCCGCACAGGAGGGGGAGGAAAAAAATCCATTTGATGTCTCAGCCGAACAGGTGTTTATCTCCAGCATCACCTCCCCATGGATATCGCCACCTTCAGCGCTAGTGGAATGACCCTTCCTGCAGCAGGGTCTGCACCGCCGTGTGATAGAGAGTAAGAAGTCCTTTTATCCCACTGACACCTGGGAAAGCAAGATACCACCAGCCTGTCTCTCACCTCGGATGCATTTAGTCCTGGCAAGCCACAGTGCAAATATTGTGAGGACAGTGCAGGGAGAGGAGACACGGTGTAACTGTAGGTTGTCAGTGGAGGTGAGCAGAGCCATCAGCAACTTTCCACGAAGGCGCATTGTCAGTGAAGGAGGTGTGTATTTACAGGAACACCGGTGCTGTCAGACTGGGATGGACCAGAGCTCCAGTGGGGCTGGTATCCGGCTTCAGTGTCCAGCTGTTTCACTGGAAGGTGCGAGAAACCCTGTAGTTATGAAATGACTAACCCCTGGGGGACCTTCCTTCCTGACTCGCGTCCTTTGGAGACTAGCTGGTGTGCCGAAGCTTGAAGATACTTTCTACCCCATCCAAAATGACTGGCGTGCATCTGGGATGATTCTGGATGTCCATGCCTGCATCTGATCCTTCTCTTGAAGCCCTGCTGTGCTTTGGGCTGCACTGAGGCCTGGTGGCAGCAAGTT
Organism: Alligator sinensis; assembly: GCF_000455745.1. Lineage (NCBI taxonomy): Eukaryota > Metazoa > Chordata > Crocodylia > Alligatoridae > Alligator > Alligator sinensis. Next base: position 919,302 of record NW_005841952.1, read on the forward strand.
CCACAGTTGCTGAGGAACATCTATGTCCTAAATCAACTGATTTTTTTGGTTTCATTGAATGTCATGATTGCTGGCTGGGTTGTAATTTGATTCCCCGCCCCCTACTCCTCCTCCTCTCCCTTTCTCTCCTGCTTTAACACCCAGCAGCAGCCAACTGGAATGGTATTCGGATCCTTTCCGTCTTGCCAATTCCATTTAAATCCCAACTTCTCCGTAGATGAAACTGTGAAAAGGGGAAATGACTTGCTGTATCTGTCGGAAGAATGAAAAGGCCCTTTTAAGTTGTTGGTTGATGTTTCCTGACAAGTTTGGTTTTTTTTTTCCTGGAATTCCTCAGTATTCTGCAGCTGTGAAATTTGGTTTTTTCAGTTCCAAAGCTCTCTGGAGCTTTGTCTGAGTGGCACTGTCTCCCCTCTCATCAGACTTCCTTTGGTGACATGCAAGAAGCCATCTAAACCAAAGCTGCCTCCAAGGCCCCTCTTGGCATGAAAGCTGCCTCCTTGATTTCAGGGATAAGATTGAAGCTGCTGAAAAGTTTGAGAGAGACTGCTTGTTGCTAAGTGGTTCTGTCACTCCTGGTCTTGGGTAGGTATTTTTTCATCAGGAGGGACAGGCTCTGTCGCGGGTTCTTGGAGAGCGGTGTGGTGAAGAGGGTGTTTTCAGCACCATGGACAGACGCAGCGGTGCAGGAGACTTGTTTCATGCCTGGTCCAGCGGAAGAGACACGTGGCCACGCTTCAAGTCACGGCGAGCCAAACCAAACTACATCCAAGGAGGTTTACTTTAATGCACCAGAAAGACTTTTAAAGAGTTCGGAAAACCTTCCATGCAAGCAGTCACGCCGTTGCAATGCAAGAAAGGGCAAAAAATGTGCTGTGTACAAAGGCCCCAGGGCGCTCTGCCTTGCTGTCGACATATGCTTCAACGCACGAGTCGAGCTTGGTTGGGAGGGAGCTTCCCAGACAGAAGTAACTTTAGTACCAGGGAAAGAAACAGCAGAGCAAGGGTTGTACCTGGTCCTCAGTAATGCCCGTGGCAGGATGGGCAATAGGACGGAATGCCCTTGGCAGGATGGGCAATAGGATCAGTGTTGCATAGTGATGTGCTGCAAGATCCTTTGAAGGGTGATTTAGGCAGTGCAAGGAGCTCAGCAGATAAGCCCAGGCTCAGGATCTCCCTACTTGGCCGCTCCCCTGGCCCCTCTGCCAGCAAGTAAGCACTGCAATAAATGAATTGGTTGTTGAAATGGAGCACTGCTCAATTCACAAAAGTTATGGAGGGGGCCTTGAGTATAATGAGGTTGAGAACCACAGGTGTAGCAGATTCATTCTGGTGTTCAGGATGTCTTCAGCACCACAGATGGCAGCAGAAGTGGAGAGAAGGTGCTGTGGCTAAAGAGCTTATTCTGTCCTTTGGATTTTACTGTGATGAGTAACACATTCCCTATAAAAGTCTCCAAACGTCACAAAGCTGCTGCAAGAGAAACGGGAGGGAGAGCGTTACTTTGTACAATAAAAGGCATCTCATGAAACATGCACAAGTCATGTCGCTACCTCCGAGAAGTAAACCTTGCTTAATTCTGCCGGCTGCTTAGACACTTTTCTTTCCTTGAGACAATTGGGGAAGCAGCCAGGACCATCTTGATTCATTTAGTCCTCCTGAATTTTCAAAGCTAAACATGCAAAAATGCTCACAGCTAAAATTACTCATTCTTTCTGCGCAGAGACGAGCCAATGACCTACCAGATCTCGATCCACCAGCTTACGCATCAATTCATTTACCCCCTGCAGTGGGTTATGAAACAGATTTTTCCAGCTGACCCACCTCTGCGTCATGTTCCTGTGGTCATTAGAGTAATACAGCCTAAAACAACGTGTACGCTCTGTTCTGGAAAGGGCTGCATGCTTACCAGTGTCGCCTGTAGTCTTGGGAGTGCTTTGGCCCAGTAGACAGAACCTGTTAACGCAAGACATGAAGGTGGCTTCTTTGGGAATCTGCTCCTCATGCTGAGGAAGTATGTTTGATGTCTCTAGGAGATCTGGAAAACTTGTCTGTGGATAGAGAGCTTAGCGTAGCTGTTTCTCATATGCATTCTTGCTGCTTCTTGCTCGATGGCGGTCGGGTGGGCGGGGGGGAAGCAACAGAATAATTATTTTGGATTCTTTTGCTGCAAAAGGAAAGGCTCTTCCTTCTTCTCTGCTGGAAGCCTGTCTTGTACTTGGATGGGTGCCCCATTAGTAGAAGCACATGCGATTCCCTGACAAATGTCCCATATCACCCCAGAAGCATGGTGACAAGCAAAGCTCAGTGGAAGGCACGTTTCCCGGCTTTAAACTGCAGGTGCTCGGGAGATGAGGAAGATTCGCACCCTTTACAGCTTCAAGGAAGTGAAAAATTGTGGGAGAATGGCTAGCTCTTCAGACAGGCAAAATTCCCTTCCCAGCAAAGGGAGGTGGGTAGCACTTGTTACCTTTTCATACTTGGAGAAAACTTTGGAGGAGGGGAGGAAGGTGGGCTGTAGGGGAAAGGAAGCTCTCTTCCCCCTGCCCTGCATTTCTCTTTGCTTCTCTTGCTTGGCCCACTGAGTCTGATGCTGGCGGAAAAGGATCCTCCTGTCATGCTCTCAGAGGCACCTGGATGAGCCAGACGGTGCATGAGGAGGGGGTAAGAGGGCAGGAGCTTGCTTAGTCCTGCCATTTGGTAAACTCCTGAGGCTCCTTCCATGCCTGCCAGCTATTCTTTGGGCTTGTGCTCGCAATCAAAGCCTTGAGAAGCTGCTCTTAGCCAGGGATAATGTGTTAGGTGAATGCAGCATCCCTCTGTGCTCCATGTTCTAGGTAATTACAGCCCTGCCGATCTCGAAGCAGAGCTCAGCAGGTGCCTTGTATTTATTATTTAGCTTTGCTATTAACTCCAAGCTGGGGATGCAGAGACAGCTGCTTCTCTGAAACTGCTGCACTTGGCCTTTTCTCCAACCGAGGATGGCGTTGGGCCGGATGCTGTGAAGGTGGCCTCGAGGTCAGCGTGACTTTTGCCTGGCTCGCTGTCAGTATTTATGCAGTTAGATCGGTGCACTGATCCAGACGGTGCCTCAGCACTGCTGCGCTCCTCGGAGATGTAGAAGGAGATTCGCTCCTGTTGGTTAACAGCACCGGGACGCTTCTTGCAGGATGGAGAAAACATTTAACCCTGGTATCCTGCCCAAATTGCAGTGTGGTGCTTTCTCATTGCCTCTGATAGGACGTGTGCTCTTCTGCCTTTATCCTAATGATGATATATGCTATTAAGCTACTGCCAGGTTCTTCCCCAGAGATGGCTGCATGTTAGTGGCAAAGTGTTTGCTCTGAGTATTGGGCTCATTTGAATCTCTGGGAAAAACACCCCTCTTGTCGAGATGCTTTTGGGGACAGACTGGAGGGCTGCGATTGAGGACAAGCTGCTGGGAGAGCAAGTACGGTGATGGGGGAGTTAGTCTCAGGCTATCAACTCCATCTTGCCACTTCGTCCATTATAAGTGTCAGGTCAGCACCTCACCGGAGGATTTGCTTTGCTTTTCTCATCATCTTCTGAGCGCCGGCTATTGTTGCGTCCCCGACAAGCCCCCTCTGCTTCTACGTTAGCACTCTTAATCTCTTACATTTCATTTAACAAACGCTGACAAGTATGGGATTTTCTCTTGGACTGAATCATACAACGATGTGCTGCCATTTCCTACGGGTCTCCTTTACAAATGCCACTGACAGGCGGCAATATTAAGGCAAGGGATCAAGGCAAGAAGCGGGCCCGGAGCAGAGGGGAGAGAGAGAGCAGCTGGTGGTAGGGGGAGTGGGTGGGGATTCAGGTGACATGTTCAAGATGACAGTGCAGCGAAGAAGCTTCCAATACTTCTGCTAGTTTCCGGTACAAATACCTTTTGATTGGTTGCTCTTTTGAACAAACAGGCAGCCGAAGTGTCAGCGGCTGGCAGACTGCAGCAGGGCTGTAGTGGAGAAAACAGCAGGGATGAGCAACTGCCAAGTTTCTCCGTTGCATCTCAGGCAGGAAAGGTATTTAGAGTCTCCTTCTCTGTTTCTGTATCTTTCTGGTCATCTCTTTTAGGCTGCCATGGTCAGGCAAAAGGGGCCAGCGGGGAGGGAGGGAGAGTGGTTATGTCTGGCATCCTGTCGTAGGTACTTTGTTAGCACGGGTCCGGTGGTTAATCACAGTGCACAAGGTGGCGGGGGGGGATCGTGCATCTGAGCCATTGCAACAGAGACAGTGGCGCACAGGGAGTGCCTACAAACTGCGTGGCGGCTCTGTGGGCAGCTTTCAATCCGACCCCGAGAGGGCCCTGAGTCTCCTTGGAGTCGGCGGGCATCACGGGTCCCCTCCGTTTCTCAGGATCTGGCCCCCTCTCTTTCATTTCTCTTCCGAATCGATTGGAGAGACGGTGTGTGCCCGTGTGTCTGTAGTGTGGAGAGAGCGCAAGCAAACTACTTCCACAGGTCTGGCTGTAATACCAGAGTGAGTAAATTTGAGTTGATCCTGCTGTTTTGTCAATAACCTGGAAAGTTTTGAAATAACTGCTTCAAAGCGCTCAAATGATATGTTGTTCTACGAATTGAATCTGCTGCTGCAAACACTTCTAAGTAACCAATTTTCCATACACTTAACATTTTCGGGCTTGCTGTTTTACTGCTATTGCTTTGCCGCTGTTACAGACAAACCAAACAGTCCGAGAGGTGCAATTTCCAAAAGTAACTAGGGATTTGAGGGGGTGCCTTTTGAAAGGGCCCTGATTTTTCCAAAGCTGACCACCTTCCAAGTCAGGTCCTTTCATAGGGTCTCCCGTTGGGCATTCGCATGCTGGGGCACCTTGGCCAGCAAATTGTGCTCCTAATATTCAGATATGGTATTTTCCTACCTACAGCATGCCCTGAAATAAGATATGCACCTTCTCTTTGAGAGGCAGAACGAATTAAAAAATAGATGTTTCCTTGTAGTGCAGAACTGAGTAGCAGCAGCTAGGGAGCAGAGCCTGCTCATTGCTCTTCTCTCTCTGAACTGCATGCAGACTTGCTTTCTCTTTTGCTGGCACAAGTGCAAGTGGCAGCAATGGCTATTACTGTATTTTCTCAGTTATAATGCACACTCCAATTTTCAGCAGCTCGTTTTGGGGGAAAAGCTGCACGTGCTGTACGTAAGAAAATGCAGTGCATGGGTTTGAAAGGAAGGGCGTGCAAGAAAATAGGATGCCACGGTGATCAGGATAAATGTCTGAGGCCCAGGGGTTGGTTCTGTCCTCTGCCCCAGATTTCCTGCCTAGCGTTGGCCAAGATGCTTAAGATGCATCTACATTTGGGTCCCCGGTGTGTCCTGGCAGGGATGCACATGGTTGCTGGTGGTGAAGCCAGTCTGGGGACATTCCCGATGCCTGTTTTTAGAGTTAACTGTTGTGGAGATGTCCCTGGAGTGGCTTCAGCACCATGTTCAAGGTTTGAAGCGGGGAAGCGGGAGGGCACAGGTGGGGTGTGTTGAGAGACATCCCTGCTGGGGACACGGTGAAGACGTACCGAGACGGGAACCGAGGCAGAAGAAACTCCTGGTGAAAAGGGTCTGTCCCTTTCAAAGACGTGTTGTGTGGTGAGACTGTCAGATAAAAGAGGTTCAGAGACTGCGTAGAGGCACCTCAGCATCCACACCAGGGATTGAAAGTAATGTTTTTCCTCTGACCGAACTCTCCGTAATGTCAAAGGCGTTTGAGTGAGTTTTTGCCTCTGTAAAGGCGTCCAGACTTGGTCCTGTGTCTTTAGATGAACAAACAGTGTTGAGTACATTTCCCAGCAGGCTGGAGAAGGGATAGACAAGGTAATGGATGAAATATTCAAAGTCAGTGTTTAGGGGCATCCCTGCCTGTGGAGATGATTTTATCAACTTAAGGCACAACAGTTTTGCCGCTGATTGAAAATTTCTTCTCCATGCTGCTGTTCGTGATACCTCTGGAAACATCTCTGTGCCAAGGCTTTGGTCACTCCAGGAGGAGTCATTTGCTCTGACATCCCTCCTCTTCCAGCTGCGCCCTTCCCTCGGTAAATGCTACTCTGCCACTTTGTGTGACTGAGCAATGCGGCAGGGTGCACCGCGTGGACGCGAGGCCTAGCCCTACTGTGAGCTCAAAGAAATGCTTTTCAGTTCAAGTGACAAACGTCTGTGCGTCTGGAGCTGAGCAACAAATCTAACCCTCTGTTTGCAGGTTAGATTTGACGCCGTAATTGCAGCTCTCTGCAGCACGTGGATCAGTGACAGCAGCGTCGGCCGTGCTGTAGATTAGCGTGGGAGATCTTGATCATCTATTCCAGGGGTCGGCAACGTTTTTGGGCAAAGTGCCCAAATCGCCCAGAATCTCGACTTGTACGATGTTGGTGTGCCAGGGGCAGGTGGCAGGGGAGCCGGGACGGCCCGATCCTTGTTGTGGCAGCGCAACCTCAGTCCCTTTTCTGAGGCACGCAGAATGCTTTCACGTGCCATGCTGTGGCATGCGTGTTGGGGGTTGCCTACCCCTAATCTATTTAATAGCAGCCTTCACCTCCCTGCAGGGTTGTTTCAAAACGGATGGAGCTGCACTGTTCTCGGTGGGGGCAGATGACAGAACAAGGAGCAATGGGCTCAAGTTGCAGCAAAGGAAGCTGAAGTTGGATATTAGGGAGAACTTTCTTATTAGGAGGGTAGTAAAGCACTGGAACAGGTTACACAGAGAGTGGTGGAGTCCCCATCCTTGGAGGTTTTTAAGACCCAGGTAGATAAAGCTTTGCCTGGGATGATCTAGTTGCGGATGGTCCTTCTTTGGTCTAGATCAGAGTTTCTCAACCTAAGCACCTTTTTGCTGACATGCACACCTAAGCACCTTTGGGGGTCTGGTTTCTCTCTGTGCCTCAGTCCCCCATCTGTAAACTGTGTGTCATAGCACTGTCCTACATCCCAGGGCTGTTATGAGAGGAAACATGATAGAGGTTGTGAAGTATCTGGATCCTGGGGAATTTGGGGAGGTCAGCACGTACTCTGGGGGAAGGAGGACAAATGGAGAGACGCGAGAAAGGCGCGAGGTTTTGTGGCATCTCCTTAGAAAGGTCTTGGAGCAGCCGCAGGCCTGCTAGCACATGCGCACAAGGCACCGTGTATGTTTTCACCTAGGAAAAACTTTGTGTATAATAGAGATCAGAAGGCCTAGGAGGGCTTAGATCCTGGTAATACATCAGGGGATGTATGGAAATGGTTGCCCCTTGCTGTATTGCTGTTTCGTGCCAATCCAGCTATTCCCCAGCCCCTTGGCAAAAGTCCCTTTTCTGCTCACTCTCAGCCCCTGTGATCTTCATCTGATTCTTCAGCTGCCTCCCTGGGTAGAAAACAACCTGCTGTTAATTGAGTACTAGCTGCAGATCAGCTGAAGAGCCCCAGGATGAATTACGATGGATAACGAATACGTCTGACCCCGCTGACCTGACTATCCCAGCAAAGGCAGAGGGTGAACCCAGAGCTTTGCTTCCAGGGCAGGGTGTTCCTGCCCTGGTGCCTTTATCACATGGCTCTGTCTTTTTTTCTAGCATTTTAAACATTTAGAGCAGCAAACCCTTATGCGTCAGAGTGTGCCTGTATTTTCTGATCCTGGCGCATTATTAGGGTGCCCAGTTGTGTACTTCAGCTGCTCAAATCGTTAGATAGGAACCAGTATGAGCATTTAGGTATCTAAGTGCCTTTCCAGCTAGCAGTGATAATAATAAAGCTTAGTGCTTTTTCTTCCAAGTCACTCCCCCTATTGCTTCGCCTTTAATGATGGTGTTGGATTTCAAAGAGCACCTGAGAGTTGACCCATTGCAGGAGTAAAGATGGGCAGCTTGGTGGCTTAGGGCGGCAGGGTTAAGCAGAAGAGAAAGATGGATCTACAAGGGGTGGTCCCTAGCGTTGGGATTAGAGCTGTGTAAATGACTGCTTTGCTTCTGGTCAGTGGCTAAAAAGATGCACACCCTGCCTCCCGCTCTCTCCCTGATAAACTCAGGGTGATGAACTTTCCGGCCACGCAGTTGGGCCCAACTGAAGCTGGGATGCATCTGTGGGATGGCTGGACCCTCTGGCTGCTGTTGCTAACCCCCTGCTGCTTTCCTCTTTGCAGAGTTATGTCATGCCCAGACCACCACAGGGCTCCATGAGGATTTATAGAAGATGCCCCGGGTCTTGGCGCCTCTGGTGCTCCTTCTGGTGTGGCTAATGAAGATCGCTGCCAGCCCCCACTCCCTGAGGATCGGTGAGTGAGAAACCCCTGCTCACCCTTGGTTTAGCATCCCCTCACCCCACCACCACCCTCCCCTTCCAGCACTGGGAAGTGCTTTCACTCCCAGTGAAAATAAAAGGCCCAGTTGCACTTGATTGACTCCACAGATGCACACCTGGATGAATGCAGTTAGGCACAAGCTGAAACACATGAGCTAGTCCCTCTGAAATCCCTGGGGGAAAGGCATATGTGGGTACCTTGCTCAGCACAGGGCTGGTTTACCCAGATATTGAACTGTCCCTCTCTCCGTATCAAGGCAGTAGTTTTGTCTGCATGGTCTCTGTACCTACCTCAGATTTAGCTCTCTGCTAGGTGACATCCTTACAGGGACATAAATTGCATGCAGCTTATGGTGAGCATACTTATTTGTATTGTTTTCATCATGTTCATGTCATCTTATGGGGATCTTTTGAATATAAGTTTGCAGGGGGGTGAGGGGAGAGGAAATATGGAATGAGTTTTTCCCCTGGCAGATTGTTTCTGTAAGCTCTATACAAAAAAACCCCAGGCTTTTCAGCAGCATTATTCAATTTTTGTTTTTTTGTCCTAATGTTGATGTGAGCAAGAAACGTTAAAACCCAAGTTGAACGCAGTTTAGCAGCACTACGGCACTGTTAATATCTCTGAGATGCTTAGCTTATGAGGGACCCACATTTATTCAGCCTTGGCTGTGTTCGTTAAAAAGGGGGTTGGGAAGCCGGACCATCACATTATTTTGCTGCCCATGTGGATTAGGGAAAAGAAATGCATGCGCGCGACTCCCATAATGAGACTTGCCTCGTTATGCTGACACTTGGCTCTGCTGTTAAGAGTGAAACCTGCCTTCCCGCCTCCTGTCTCTGGAGCGCTGAGCTGTTTTTATTAACACTTTGTAGCTGATAAGAGGCTAATCTGTTCCCTCCCTCATTTGTGATGCACCTTGGGGGTGAGACCTACAATAAAACTGCTTTTCCCCTTTGCTAGTGGAGCACGGCACAGCCCAAAAATACAGCCTGTGTCAGTGGGGGAGTAAAGAAGGTGGCTTGGATGTATTATCCAGGGTTTGAGAATGGTTTGGGTGGTGCTGCCTGGGCCCCAGTGGACAGGGCAGGGACCTTCTAATAAATAGCAGTCATAGCAACTAGCAGATTGTGGGTTTGTATCAACTGTGGCAAAGCAGACTGGGATTAACTGGCTCCTGGTTAGTGAATTTTGCTCTTCCTGAAGTCATTTCCTGCCCAAGTGTAGGGGGATGGATGGAGCCAATGATCTCGTGATATCCCTTCCAGCCCCTTGCATCTGCATCTGGTGTTGGGAGGGAATTTATTCCCCAGTCAGACTGGCAAGGACTGTGATGTTTTCTGGCCTTCTAGTGTGGGGCATGATCCTCTTCCTAGGCTCCCCTGACCATCTCTTAACCAGTCATTTCTCTGTTATCACAATGGCAAGGCATTGGTAGTACCTGTCTCTCTCCTGCCTTCACCTCTGCCTTGTTGTAGGGTGCTCCTGGGGTGTCTGTCTTTGTGGCTTGTGATTACATTGGAGGGTTCGAAGTTGGGAATCCTTGGGAAATCACCGGCCACTGGACTTGATGGCTCAGGAGGTGCTGGCCAGGTGTGGTTTCCAAATGGTAGGAGCAGTAGGATAGTGGAACAAGCCACCCAGGGAAACGATGGGATCCTTTTCACTGAAGGTTTCAAGAAGAGGCTGGACAGGCGTCAGTCTGGAGTGGTTTAGGAATAGCTCAGCCTGTGTTGTTGGAAAGGGTTGGATGAACTGACCCTTCTAGCCTGTGATTCTTTCTCCAACACCTGTGCAACAGTCACGAGGCATCGTCTCAGCCATCTGAAACCTGTTTCTCAACGAGTGGCAAATCCTTTGCCCAGCCCAAGTAACTGGGATGGGTGCTGGACTTGGGATGCAGAGCTCTAATCCAGTCTTTTCCTTCGTGTGCTCCAGAGCCAGTGCTAAGGTCTTTGGGAAGGTAATTGGCCCCTCCAGCCTTTGCCCAACCCAACCTTGCCCTTCTGTCAAATCTCTCTATTGAAAGAACCATCTTGCAGCACGTGGCCTGTGTAAATCTTGTTACTCCAGCCTTCTCCCTCATGCAATAAAAATACAGTTGTTCCATTGCACGGGGTCCTCTGCGCTCGCAGGCGATGAGGCAGGGTTTTCCCCAGAGCTGTAAGCAGAGAGCAAACGCCCGAGGCCAGGGATGGGAATGTGAATCCCTGAGTGTCTGCTGCTTTCCCACCTATGGCTGGAGGTGGTGCTGTACAGCTGGAGCTCAAGTCCCCAGCATTGTAGATCCAGGAGGCTTTGACTGAGCATCTTGGTCCTGAAGTAAGCCCCAGGATGTGCATTTATGTTTTTGGACTAGCAGCATTGAAACCTTGTACATGGTCATGGGAGTGGGGACTCCTGGGTCCTATTCTTAGTTTCCCTATCAGCTCTGGCCTCAGGCAAGCCATCTCACCTCCCTCTCTGTTCGACAACCTGTGAAATGAGAAGAATCGCATTTCCCCGCTATTACAGTGTATCAGATTAGATGTTAGAGCTTGCATGTGTAAGTGCAGGTCTATTTGACCTAGATGCCTTCTCAGAGTTATGCATCTCAACTTTGGGCCCACTCAGAAATTGCATGGAATAAGTTTTCGGTAGCTTGGCATTTTGTGCACTGGCCCCCGGATGTAATCATGAGCAAGCTGACTGAGCTGCCAGGGTGCAGAAGGGGCTCAGCGGGCCAGATGCTTCATTATTTAAACACAAGAATCTTTTTCCATAGGCTGAAAATGGGAAACAGCATCCAGTGTTTTGAGGCTCTGTGAAAATCCCAACCTGGGTGTCTTAACAGCATGCTAGGCTGCTGGGGAAATGGGAATTGGGATCCTAGGGGCCCCTCTGTGTCCTATGGAAAAGCATTGCGACTGAATGCGTCTAACTTACCTGCTCGTTTTGTGCAAACATTCATTTCAGTCTCTAGTGGGAAGATGCAGTCTTGGAAAATGTTCTCTGCTCTTACTTATTGGTCCCAGCCACCTGTTGGCCCTTTTCCTGTGTTTAAATTAAGCTGTTTGGGATAAGGTTATCTCTTTGTTTGTACAGCACCTAGCACAGCAGGGTCCTGATTCAGGATTGGGGCTCTTGACGCTCATACAATTCAACTAAGGCCTGGTCTACACTGCAGCATTCTCCTGGCAAACCTTGCCCTTCATGGACACCTGCACCCAGGATGCCGTCCCGCCGGTGAAAGGTTGGACTTGTGCTGGCGAAGTGGCAGAACGCCTGTACTGGATCATTGCACCACTGTGTGCTCACTGCACTCTCTCTGCTGGGACACACGCTCCTCCAGCAACACCCAGGACCCCAGTCCCTGTGACGGAGACTGCTACGAACACAACTTTGAACTGCCACCCAGAGGTTGCCCTGACTTGAATCTTTTCCCTTGCCCTTCCGCTTGCAATTCTCAGCTTGCTTTGCAAATGTCCCTCCTTTGTAAGCAGGGAGCCAGGCAGCTGCAGGCACAAATGCAGCTAAACCTCCTGCTGCTGTCTTCTGGAGGAAGGAAGCTCTGGATTCCCTTGGCATGCAAGAGGGAAGGGACTTTGCAAGCCCAGATGCAGATTCCCACAGACATGATGAGGTGTGGACATTGGGAAGGAGATGCAGAAGCTGGGGTATGGGAAGTAATGCAGTGCAATCAGGAAGGAGCTGCACTGCTCATACCAAAAGGTGAAGGGGGTCAGAAAATTGCGGGCTGTGCCCCCAGATCTGTTGCTGGCATTTGGGACTGGATGTTGTGCTGGGCAGGGATCCTGTAACCACCCAGCCAGTGGCTGTGCACATCTTGTGATGTCCAGAAAATGCAACCTCACAACTGCACCCAGCAATGGCAAGTTCACAACTGAACAAGGCTTTGACATTGCAAACATCACTGAGAGCTTGTAGAGCATCAAGGCCCAGCTGGGCCTGACTTCAAGGAGCCGACAGCCACAACCCACTAAGAAAGGAGAGCTCAGATAGGAGCATCAATGCATGCACACTTGCTTCTTTTACTGCTTTTTTAACGAGCCCTGAAATTCCCCCTTCAGAAGTGCCAGCCAAATTCTTGTGGGCGACATGCAAAGGAACTGTCTTTTGAGGTAACCAGTTTATTTTAACATCCCATACTGCTAGTCCTGAATGAGGAATAACAGAAAATATTACAGGGAACCCAGAAACATTCTGAAATGCCTGCTTTTGGCAGGGCAAAAAGATAGGCTGTCTAGTAGCATAAATCAGTGCATTGCAAATGGAAAAGACATCCGCTGAAACCAGTGGAAGAGCAATCGCATAAAATACATGGGGAATTTGAAAATAATGCTTGCAAACAATCCAGTAACTGGTCATTTGTAATTTGCCTGAATAACACTGGGAAGGAAAGCAAAGCAAATGTGTCATGTAAGCATTGACAATGCAGCGGCTTGGTTTTCCAGTCAGAGTGGCCAGAAGACATTACTCGCGTGCTCAGCTGTGGGGAGAAGAGGTAGAGATGGCTTGTGGCTGGCCTGGAGGGCTTTGCTTTGACTCAGCCAAGCAGTGACAGTCACCTTCCTCTGGGGTTGATCAGTGGACCTGGCTGATGTACCTTTGCAAGCACCTCCTAGCTGAAGGACTGATCTGGATTAGAAGGAAGAAGAATCAGACAAAGCAGCTGATCTTCTCCAGACCTCAAGCTGGGGTGGTGGCACAAAGGAGTGGTGGGATTTATACTGGAGGAAAGGCAGAAGGGCCAAGAGGTACAGAGGGAAGGAGACCATAGTGTCTGTAGCTCCTGAGACAGCAAATATAAGTGCTATGAAGCCTTACGTGCATGTGCATGGACAACTTTGCCTTCCCAGAGTATGACCCATGTATATACCATCTCTCTACCCATGGTTTCCCTCCCAGGGGCCGGCACAGCAAGGCCAGGGCAGCCTTTCCACAACAACAGTGAGAAGCCAAGGGGCAGTTTATTCACCGCATGGCATGCACCAGCACCAAGCTGCCCAGTGCCTGCCATAGCACGCACTGTCAGCTTGTTCCCTACAACTTCTCCGTGTAATTTTGCAATTACTCTTGTCATAGAATTGCACCAAGATAAGGCTGGAAGGGACTCTGAGAGGTCCAGCTCCCCGCTCTCTGCCCCCTGCATCCATCTAGCTAAAATCAGCAGTTTTCCCGCTTCTTTCCTCAAGCTTGTTGGTAATTTTCTACCCCCCCCCCCCCACCTGTGCTTCACAAATACTATGTGTAAAAAAGCAATGTTCAGCAATAACAACCATGCAGGGATGCATGGTTCACGAAGATCCAGCCTCAGGTTAGAGAAATCTCCAATGTCCTTTCCATCTACCAAATGCGCAGTCAACAGGCATCCAGCACCTGTTCAGATAGTAATTAAATCATTCCTTGCTCTGCTGTCCAGGCTTCTGCCATAAAGGCATTATGAGCCAAAGGAACAGAATGTGTGCGGGGACTCAGTATCACAATGAGCATTACATGGACATCAAAGCAAACGGGCCAGCCTGGAGAAAAACTTGCAGCTTGTTTGAAGAGTCCTTGCTTCCTATGGAGGAGACCTGCTCCGCCCAGCTAACGTTATGTCAGGGAGAAGCCCCCGGTGCTTGCAGAGCTATGGAAAATTGCCCCTTCCTATTTGTGCATTTGGAAGCAAACCGGGAAAGGCAGAATCCAGCTGTGCAGTGGCTTGGGTGACTTCTGGGTGCCTGCCTAGAGGGTGCCACATCTTTTGCCAGTCCAGCCTCATGCTGAGGACACGCTGCAGTGCCAGCACCTTTGTGGAATAAGCACAATATTCCGGTGTGCGCATGGTCCGCAGTATACCCTGTGGCCTGGGGAGTGGGTGAGGAAGCTTCACAATGCCTGTGGTTAGCCCTCCTTTGCCGTCCTTGTGACTCCCACTAGCTTCTGGTGGTCTTTAAGCTTAACTGTCCTTGCCCGGAATGAGATGTAACAGCTCTTAATGTCGTGCTAGACAATGCGCTAACACATTTCTTTATATGATGCAATTTTCCAGCATAATTGAGGCCTTCATGGTCAATATCAGTGCAAGCCGCAGTAATTTCTATCCGTTCCCGGATGATAGAAATGGCTTTATTTTGCCTTTGGACCAAATGGTGCTACTGAGGTCAGGTTAAGATGCCAGGAAAGGAGGAAATGAGCTCTCAGCCTCATGAAGAAGTGCCATGGCTGGAAAACCTCTCCACTTGTAAATATGATTAGCGTTTAGGAAAACAAAGCTCCCGACTGGGCATTAACTGTACTGCTCTCCTCTGGCTACTTGTCACACCTATTCTGGGAACAAAAGGTTTAAGTACTGCCTATTCAGAAGGGAGAAGAACTAATTACTCCTAGCCAGAGGGGAACAGAATGGAGAGAAGAAGAACTGAAATGGAAAAGAAGTGGGTCACTAAAACACATGTGTGATTAGCCAGCTCCTGTATGCATGGACCTGAATAGCAGCCAGAGGAGGTTTTGAAAGGATTCATCATCCTTCTTTTGTGCTCACTCAAGCTCAGGGCTACATTTTCTAAACTGCACACACTTGACAGATGCTCGCGCTGCAACTCCATGCGCAAGCATGGACGTTTGCTGCAATTGTTATAGTGGGGTTGGCATGTTGCTGTCGCACAATGAGCCAGGAAGAGTACAAGAGGCAAGGCTTCTTTGCGAAATTTGTGATCATACATCCTTGCTCTTAGCAGCCTTTCTGCAGCACTTTGCATCTCTTGCTCTCCATCCCTCCGGTGTTTGTTGTACTGGATTGGGGATTTGGTCCCCTTGGGCAGGCCCATGCATACATTGTGTAAAAGGTACAGTCAATTCAACTTGCAGAGGATGGATAAGGAAAGAAAATCAAACTAGGGAACAATCCTAGCCGCTCTTCAGGGTGTTATAGTCATTACATTGTATAGGCAATTGTAAAGGGATGATTTGGTGGGGTAGGGGGTAGTTTTTCTGATGCATTAGAGGCAGTGTGAGAACTCTCTCCAGCCCTGTTTTTCACAGGTGGAAGTGAGGCATGAGCAAGGGAGAGGGAGTGATGTGCCCAGTGTTGCGCTGTAAATCAGTAGCAGAGGGAAGACTGGCATTCATGAGTTCTGCGTTTCAGTCCCTGCTTCTCTTCGCCGCAGCTCTATTCGCTGCATGCTGTTTTGCACATTCAGATTCAGGCTTTGACCTGTATTGTTCTTTGGTTTGAAGAACTTATTTCTCAAAAGCTTTCTTTTTTTTTTTTTTTATGTTCTCATGTTTCATTCAAGGTTTTCAAATCAGATTCTTAAACACAAGTTGGGGAGGGGTAAAAGGAATGGTTTAGCCAACATAAATAAACCCCTTGCTGATGCATGGCCTACTAAATATGTCCCGTTGTGACATTATAAATGTTTCATTTTCCCCCTAATCCCGATATGAAACAGCCCAGCCAAGTCCATTATGGCAAAATAGATTCATTGTTATTCTTCATTTGTTAGCAAAGCGCAGAGGAAGGTGCAGTGAAATACAATATTCATTTGTTACCTATTCACCCTCTTAATTTTGTTTTTACAATTCTTCTCGGAGAGTGATATTTTATTTATGGTCCCTGAGTTATGCACATAAATCCTAAAAACACCTCCAAAGATGCCAGTCTCTTTCAAGTAATTCATCTTCTGGAAATGCCCTTTGATTTCTCTTGACTTTCCCCAAGTTGAACCGCGTTGTGGTGACTGAGTGCTTAGGAAAAGAGCAGTTGATAATAATGCCGCTTCTCTTAGCCTTAGCTTTCCAGTCCTTAATGGGACTTTCAAAGATGCCACTCATTGCAAACAACCCAGATGCAGCGGGTACTTCTAAGATAAAATGGAGCCGGAGCCCTACGGGGAGAGTCGGCTGAAGCCGCTCTCGCTACCACATCTGTATGCTCCAAGAGGTCCTGTGCGGCCCGTGTCAGCTGAGATCTGTCATCTCACCCCTTCTTGTCTGAAATGAGCAGGCAGAAAAAATTCCTGTGTGCCTTCCCTGCCTGGTCTCATTACTTGAGAGAGGGGGTTCGTTGCTCTTTCCCTGTCCTGAAGCCGATATTCAGGCAAAACTCCCTGCAGCAATATTTGCCGTCAGCAGGTGTTAAGTTTTCCTGGGAAAGGGAGAGGTGGCTTTTGTTGACTCCCCTGAAGGAGGTGAGCTGCTTCATGCTACCTCCACGCAAGCAAAAGCAGATCCAGGGGATGGCCTGAGCAGATCTGGGAGAGGAACCGAGGAGCTGTCAGGCTTGAGGAGAGAGTTGAGCTAAACACGATTGGGTTTTTTTGGTTAACAAAACCAAATCCAGGAATGTGGGGATATTGTTAGTGTACAGAGCATCCCTTTTTATAGGGGAGGGTGGGAAAAGGCCCCATTCACACTGAAAGCTCATGCATGTTGCCCAAGTCAACCTCTTGGAACCTTGCTTAACAAGGAAAGACCTTAACCCAAGCAATTTCTATATGCCTTTCCCACTTGACGTTTGCATCTCAGGGAGAGAGACCGCAACAAACTATGCTGAGACGGAGAGTACAGATTCGGACCAAAATCCCACTTTTTTTTTTTGGAAGAACTACATAAAGCCGCCAGTTTTTAAGGTCCCATCAGAATGACCTCCAGATGGTCACCTGCGTGGTGTTTAATTGGTGTGTTTGACTCGGCTCTGGCAGTATGTCAGCCAAGTGGACCTAGGCATCCCAAAGAGATTTTGGACTCTATGCTCTTTGTGAGATCAACTGTGCCTTCTGGCTTTTTGTCACCTAGTTTTATATTGATCTTATCTCATTTATTGTTCATGGCAGTGAGACCAGCAGAATAGGGCCTCCACCTGCCTTTCTCCAAGAGTGCATTTCAAAGCGACCCCAGGTTTACCCTTTGCATTTCTGCTCCAGCTTCATGGGAAGAACTTGCCATTATATGGCTTTATTTGCCACTCACTTAAGTAATTGCTTAACCTGGGTTTCTCTGCCTGACTTCTCTCCTGATTCGTGGTTTCCCTGGTTTCATTAGTCTTTCCC
>NW_005841952.1:936651-946900 GCF_000455745.1 Alligator sinensis
ATTGCCCTGAAAGGTCAGAGTTTCAGGAGATGTGCGTGGATTTTCTAACAGGCACGGTTACACTTTTATGACTATTAATAAACTTCATAACCGCTCAGGCCAAGGGGAGGGTAGTGGCATGTCTTGCTTTCAGCTGGAAAATGAGTGGAACAAGAGGATTGTGCAGCTGGTGCTTCACCATCCTCAGACATATTGGGCTGTAGATTGAATGCTGAAGTTGATAGACCAGCCATCTGATCCAGTGCAATGATTCCTCCATTAGTGTCACAAAACCATGGCACGCAAGCCAAGTGGCTTTAAAAATAAATAAATAAATGTGTACTTAACAGGCCTGCTTGGCATCAAGACTATTTGCACCCAGAATAAAGAACCCTGGGGTCCCGGTCCATGACTTGTTCATGCATTTATATTGGCCCTGAATTATCTTTCCTGATCTATTACTGTCTGGCATCCGTGGATAAAACTTTGGCTTGGCACAGAGAGGTCCCAAGCTTTGTTCTGATCCACGCGTGAGACATTTTGCCTGGGAAATCAGAGATGAGACATGCCAGGCCACACCGGTAGCATAATAGCATGGATTTTTTTAGTGCAAGGCATCCTTCAGTTAGGGCTGGTAAAACTGGGGAACAACTGGGCAGGACAGGTGAATACTACCCTATGCTAGACTGCATTGTGCTGCTGTGTGAATTGGAGATCTGGATAGGTTTTGCAGTGAGTGCATTCAGCAGAAGGGAGTGGAAAATTTGTTTTAAGGATGGGAGCCAAGGAGCTGCAGTGATCACCGAAATGTTGCATTGCTTTAACTCTCAGTTCATGATGACAAGTATAGGAATGATTGGGGATGGGAGAGCAGACAGGATACACCCACACACACCCACATACACCCACACACACTCATGCTCGCTCTCTCACATGCGTATGTGCACATGGCCACGTCCCTCTTTGGGCTCAAGAAGCAGACTCTGAATTCAGTGCAACACCAAGCTGTTGTTCAGTGCCAGACCACTGTACTGCCCCTGAGCAGAGCTGAGTGGTTCAGCTCGTTTTAATGTGTTTTGTTCTTTAATGAATGGAAATTGAATCACAGCAAAAGCTATTGTGTCATTTATTCCCTACGCTTAAAAAAAAAAAACATTTCATATGAATGAAAGTGAAAGGTGCCTGCTTTTCTGGCCACTTAACCAGTTACCACCATTCATTCCCAGTCCCAGCAGAAGTCAATAAAGCTAGCATTTCCATGGAAAACTCCAGTGCAGTGTGATACGGGCTTGGGCATGAGTGCGTGTTATGAACAAGTACAGGTGAGCCTCCTTTTTTCGGTTCTGCCTGTGGCCACTCTGCGCAGAGCGGATTTCATGCACACGCCGCTGCAGAGTCAGCGTGAGCAAAGTCCCCTTGAGTTCCCTAACTGCAGGGAGAGCCGTCACGCTGCAAAGTAATGCACTGTGTGTGGCTGGGCAGCACGCAGCAGCTGGGGCCCTACACGTGGCCAGGTCATGCGTCGGCAGCACTTGAAGTTGAACTCGCACCCTGGGGTAGGTCGAGCAGGTTTGTGAGCTCTCACGGTGCTTTAAGCTCAGTTTTTCTGCATGGACAGAAGTTGGGTTTGGGCTATACCCATACCAGCCCTGGAGTGAAGGCAGCCCTGCTGCAAGGCAGCTTGGAGTGGGAAAGCGGCTGCTGTATAACACCTGGAGATGGGGGTGCACATAGCAAATTTGGGCAGGGCCACTGTTAGGGCAATTGCCATGGGATCTTTAAGCTCTGTCACAGCAAACCACACCTGTGCCTTTAAGACCATCTCCAAAAGGAGAGGAAGAATGATGAGCAGTTAATGGGATTCCTATAACAGGACTTTCTGTTCTTGGCTTGGCCAGCACTTCTATGTAAAACCTGGAAGTTACTTCACGTGTATGGCTCTGTCCTGCCGGTCCCCACCCCCATCCCAAATATTTAAAAACCTCTGAATATCAGGCCTCTGGAAGTTGCCTCAGGTAGGGGTGCACCAGACGACCTAGGGCACCTCTCTCGCCCTGTCTGTACAACAAGGAGGGGAATATTTACTTTGGCTCTTGTTTGGGGCATTTTCTCTGCTCGGTGTATGCTGTTCAGGGCAGGGGCTGTCTCTTGTTTTCTGTCCACGTAGCACAACAGGGCCCTGATCTCTTCTTTGGTTGTGGCAGACAGGGGGAGCGAAGGGCTCTTTTTTTATTATTTCTTTTTTTTTTTTTACTGTAGCACAAATAACCGGTCTCTGCAGAAAGTCCATGGCAGTGCTGTTAAAGAGGCACTTATTACAAAGGGCTTTGAGGCAGGGCAGTCACCCCTTTCTGGAGCTGGTGTTTATTGTTCTTTCTACTGCAAAACTCAAATGAAGAAACATCTTTGTTCAGAGTCTTGGAGCTGCAAGCTTCCTTCTCTGGCCAGGCGGGCAGCACCGAGGGGACGTCCACGCCGTGGTCAGAAGCGTGGCTGCCAGCCTGGATCTAGCTGGCAAGGGCACCAAGAGCAGCAGCGTGGATTTGTCCTGGCCAGGCTTGTCCAGCCTGTATGTGAGCTGCTCTCAATTGAGGCATGGGTTCTAGTTTTGACCTGATCCCAGGCCATTAATACTGTTGCCCGCACCGGCACCTCTGTGCCCCTTCTCACCCCTTGCCCTTTTTGCCCTGTAGTTCTTTGGAGCAGGGTCCGTCTCGCGATGCGTCTATACAGCACCTACCATAATGAGGCGCAGAGTCAGGTTGGGGAATCGAATCGGTACTGTACTACAAGTAATTACAGGGCTGATGGGTTGCTTTCCCAGAAGGGATGCCTTCGACCTGAGAGAGCTCTGACTCGCGAGTCCTTCCCTCACACAGTTAATTGCATTCAGCTCCGTTGGAAGTATTATGTGCTGAAAGCTGGGATTGCTCTGGCTGGGATTCAAAGGCTCCTGCTTGAGAAGTCCAGGTGTTTCTAGCATGCATCATCTGAAAAGGTGGCAAGTCTAAAGGCAGCAAATAAACAGATGACAGAGAGCGTGAGGCAGGCCATGACTCTTTGCATGGTACAGGTGGGCCCTACATGGCGCGCTGACCTCTGCGGTGCTAGCACGCCCCTTCATCTGCAGAGCCTTCCTCCTGGCGGCGTGCCCTGCTTCTCTACCCCACCTCTGCCTCATGAAGATATCGGTGATTCGACTGAAAGGGACAGCTGAGATCCTTGCAAACCCTGGTGAATGGAGGAAAGGGAAGGATCATGCAGATGGAGTTGATTTTCTCTGTAGATCTTTCCTACCAAAGTATCAGCAAATCCCTCCCGGCTAATTGCAGCCTGCTGTAAAGGCAAAGAATAAATTCTGTGTGTGTGCATGTGAGGGTGGAGGTCACAGACTGTAACTGTTCTTGAGGGAATAGCTGGCAGGAGACGGATGTGGGTCCTTCCAGGCTCTGGAAAGGCAGCCCACGGTAATGCGGAGATGGACCCATCTCCCGAAGCAATTTCTAACAGAGTTTGGTCTTGCAGCGCAATGCACCATTTTAATGCCATGGGCCCAGCATCCTGAACGCAAGGCCGTGTGGCCCACCGCAAGGCAGCAGTACCGGACTAGGAGTCTGGAGACTGCATCCTTTTGCGCATGCCATGACCACTGTGGAGGCCTGTGATCAGGATTGGGTCTCAGAAGATGTGGGTGCAGTTTCCAGTTCTGTTGGAGGCTCACCTGGACAAGTCATTTTGCCTCTCTGTGCCTCCATTTTCCATCTTGGAAACAGGAAATTTCATTATCCCTGTCTTGCAGGGGTCTTCAAGGGATGAAAATGCACAAATGCTCTGGAGCTGCTTGTTGACTGGTGAAGAGGGACCTCTACTCCTATAATAAAAAGGCTCTTTTTTCCTCTCTGAGGCTTAGTTTCTCTCATTGAATGGGAACTGTGCTTCTTTACCACTTTGTGATCTGCCCATTTAGAGCCTTAGGAGCATGAAACATTTTTTTTTATCTGTTTGCAGTGTGTCGTGATTCAAGCAGGGTGAATACTGAAGGACAGCTTCCTTTTCAGATTATTTTTAAACACATTTCTTTTGAACACATTCACATCCTGTTTTGTGTTTGCTCGCTGGGACTATTTCAGCAAATGAGTTTTTTTTTCTGGCAGGAAGGTTCAATGGGAACAGTGGCATTCAAGGGAAAATAGGCGACTATTCACGGAGGGCACGTTTCTAAATGGTTACCCTGAGTGTCTGTACTAGGGATAAAATGCAAAATGTTCTGCTTGTCCAATCTGAGAAGTGCTAAATGCCCATGTGACCTCTGTGTCGAATCAATTCATCTTTAATGTCAACTTTTTGCATCAACTAGACAGCGTCAAAAAAGTATCATTTGGCAAAACATACCTAAGAACGGCTACACGCGAAGCCAAATGTAGACCATCCACCGGGAAAAAGATGGACATTCGGAGCGATTGTTCAGCTTGCTCTAGCTCAGCACTGGGTGAAGCCACCTCATTGTTGTGCTCCAGACATCTGGCCAGAAGAGTTTTAGTTGTGGCACAACGCCCTAATTTGGGATCCCTGTCCTCTTGGTTTGACAACTCTGGGACAGTGCTGTTTCAGGATGTTGCATTCTGTCGAGTCTCTTCGGGAGCTCCTGTGTCCTCTTTCCACTTGCTTCTAGCTCCTGAGACTGGAGCTAGGAAATAGGAGACAGGAGAGGAAATATTTCTCTCCTCTCCTGGCTTGCTGGAGGAGGGATTTGTAGACCTCTGGTCCACTTTGCTGTGCAAGCCACCCCCACCGAGCCCTTGCAGAGTGACAACACTCCTCCGTCCACCCATGGATTACACTGGAAACACATGGCTTGAGTGCTGCTGATTTTGGAGGACACCGATGTTCACAATTAATTCATTTTGTATTCTTGGTTTAGGAGCTGAGGCTGAGATTTTTTTTTAGGGCTGCCAGAAAAATCCAAAAATTGCAGTTCATGGGAATTGGACTCCCCTTGCTCAGCCCAGATAAAGGATGCTCTTCCAAAATACATCTTAGCAAAACCTTTCCCTAGTCAAAGGAGCCTTTCTTAACCTATCTGAATCCAGATGTCCACCCTGGAAGAAAATAAGACAAGGAGATTGTTTAGGGAAGGGCTATGGCATTGTTGTTGGGGGGAAAATGTACAAAGGATGGAGATTCAGGGGGCAGGCTCTGAGCGTGCATCGCACAGACTGAATCAGCATCCAGTGCTGAGCAAACAAAACAGCTGCTCTGGTGTTGGCCTGGAGCTCACTATAGACCTTAGTATCACGTTGGAAGGAATTAGCAGGGAGGATCCACAATGGAAGAAAAACTTAGCCTGACAGTAGTCTCCCTCAGCTCAGCCCCGCCAGGCAGAGGCTATTAGTGAGTGAAGGCTGCAGGGAGAAATGGTTAATTCTCCCAAGGACACTGCTAATGAATTCTGCTTGCACTTCCCAGGGCTGGAGGGGCTTGGAGAGGCTAAATGGAACTGTATCGGTAAATGATAGCTGAATGTCAGTTCTGCTGTCGAAGCCAATTTGGGAGCCGGAAAGTGCTAAAAGAATTAAGATTGTTAAATGGAAATAAGTCTACTTGGGTTGAGATGAAATAGGGTTTAAATGAGTGAAATTATCTGTGGATTACCCTTGTTAGAGCACTATCTTATTTAATAAACTGAGGTTTAATCCGCTACAGGGATTCCTGCAGGAATGGCTCGGGCTCTTCGAGGAATGGTTGTGGGGAAGGAGAAGGACTGGCTTGCCGTCCCTATCTAGGACCCAGGGACTCGGTGCTGGTTTGGTCATTTCTTTGCAACTGTGCCATGCTTGCAGGGAGATTTTCCAGGTGCTTGAAAGGCAATTTGCTCCCTGTTTTAAGCTAGTTGAGTGGCTCTTCTCTTTTGTCAGCAGGGTGGAAAAGCTCCGATGCTACTGCCAGGTAAATAATTCCCATTATGGGTGAAATGCTTCCTCTGCTGAGTGCTGCTACAAGAGCTCTGTCCTGTTTCTGGCCCCTCTTACAGTGAATATGGTCAAGATGCTGTGCATTGGTTGGAAAAGAGAGATGGAGAGTTATGACGGCTCCTGACTTGAGGAGACGTGGGTTACATTTTTATCACAAGGATGTATTTTACTGATCATTAGCATGGACTGATTATCTCCATCTGCTAGAACTGGTCTGGCCCTGCAAAGGCACTGAAGCAAGCGTTCTTATCTAACCTAGCTGGCCACCAGCATGCATGTCTGGCCCATCTCTCTCTTTATGGATAGGCATGAAAACATTGTTGCTCCTGGTGCTTCTAAAACTCTTTCTTGAAGCTAGTACTGGGTTTCTTCAGCCCCCAGGAGTGGAGGGAGCTCATCAGAGAGGGTAAATTAGATCTCACTGAGTGACGGGCTGCTGCAATTACACTGTCATCCATCCCTGAGCTAGCTTGCTTGGGGATCTCCATGCTACACTGCAAAGGAGGCATACATTCACAGTGAGGGGGCCTAATCCGGTGAGGTACAAAGAGGGGTTGAGTGAGAAAATGAAGTTCCTGGCCCATGAAAGTTTTCGAAACTTTGGAAGTATTCCTGTTCTGTGCTTGAGTAAAGCAAACATTGCTTTTCTTTTAACCATTTCCCTGGCACCCATCACAGTGGAGGCGGGTTGGAGACGCTTCTAAACCCAGCAGTAGTATGTGCAAGGAGGTGAGGTATTCAGGGGAAATAATCAATGTCTTCCCTCATCTCTACTTTGGAAAGGAGTCTATTTGCCAGCATCCTGTACTCCAGAGCACAAGCAAATACATCTTCATCTTTGCTGAGTGCTAGCACCTGTGGACATCTGTGTATTGAAGAGCCCCTATACTCGGTATGGAAATCAGACTGACAAACAAACAGCATAAAGCAGATTAATTTCCTGGTGTCAGGTGGGATTGTGTGTGCACACGTGCACGCTCAAGATTTGAAGCACTGGGGTCTGGCATTGCCTATGAAAATGAGCCCTGCAAAGACGACATCACGGGAAATACTTTATCAAGTTGATTTACTAATCTCTGAGCTCGTTACAGGCCACTTCTTTTGAAATGGATACAAAGCATGGCGGTTACAGAATCCGGGCCATCTGGGCATTAAGCCAGCCACAGATGTCTTTATTTTAGGTGGTATTTATTCACAAGGAGGTAGGTGGGGAGCACAGGTCAGTGGCAGGACCAGATGTTTCCTCCTTGATTCTGAGCGTCGCGCTGGTCTATGAGTAGCATGGTAGCATGTTAAATCCAATTACAGCGGACTCAAACTGTGCAGTAGCCACCCCTACCCCTTGGCCTACTCTCCATGGCCACCTTCTCCATTGAGTCTCTGAGCTCCATAACACCCATTGCATTCTCAGCCTTGGATCCGTTCAAAAGTTTTCCAAGTTGAATTTCCCAAGCATACAGTCTTTAAAGTCTACGAGCCTTATTACTTCTCTGAATCCAGACTCCCTGATAACAAGCCTTGCTCCCTTTCCCACCATGTTCTACCTGAAGCCCGCTCCTGGGCTGTGCTGCCGAGGGAAGGATGCTGTTGAAAGGATCATGCAGACATCTATTCTCTCTTTTGCTTTCCTTCCCTCGGCACTGTCTGCTAATGACCATGCTTTGCCATTTCTCAGCTAATCCAGCTGATCTCCTGCTGTGTTCTTAGGGCAGAGAAACTATAAAGAAAAAAAAACAAAATGATTTTGTCTCCTGGGAGGCTTTGCTCCTGATTAGTTGGCTGACCCCTTAGCCCCTCCCCTGATGTCTTCCTAAATTGCTGTCTGGCTGTTAACTATTCCCAGAAAACAAACCCCAGCCCTCCAGCGACACTGTTTAAAAATAATCTTCCATGGCCAAAAATGAATGTCATACTGGAGGAACGGAGGAACGTGACCCATGCTTCTGCAGCACCGTAGTATCTAAAGGGTGATGGATCCTTACTGTGTCTTGGGCATTCAGGGCTCCCCCGTGGTGCAGGAGCCCTGAACTGAGCGGTGTTATAGAGATCTGCAGAACTCACTGGCATGGAAACCATCCCAGTTTCACATCAGAAACAGGCAGGAATCTGGGCTGTGATGGAAACGCTTGATCCATCTCTCCCAGCTGGGGCTACAAGTTCTGCAAAGGTTATTTTCGTCGTTTGGATCCTGCGCTGGAGAGCGATTCACTCCATGGGCCTCATTCGCTTTTGGCAATTGTAAACCTCTAGCATTTAATATCTATTGTGTCGCATCATTTTCACGTGCACGCGGAGTTTTTGGCCTGCTTATTTCTTCTGGGAGGCTGGTGCGGTTGGGTGGAAGCGCTGCGTCCACGCCTGTGTGTAAACATCTTGCACTCGGTCTCAGACTACCCTAAATAAATCATTGCAGAAACCGGTGTTGCAGGAGCCGTGCAAGGTCTTTCCACATCAACATGCAACAGCGCGGCGCTGGTTTGTTGTAGCTGCAGACACCGAGCTATTTAGGGCCACCTGAACAGGTGCAGTTGACAGCGGTTTCTCCCCAGGTGAATGGGAAGCAGCAGGCGTTACAGCTCCTCCTGGTGCAGCCCAGACCCCCCCTTTCTCAGCAATGGGAGTGAGCAGTGCTAGGGGATAACTACTTCTGGCATCCAGCGCTGCAGCACGGCTGTCAAGTCTGCACAGCCTGCGAGAAACAGAGTTCGTTAAGCTGTCACAGAGCAAACAAGACAGCTGCACGCTCCGTGCAGTCTGCGCCCCTGCAGTGGTCTCCTTGCTTAGCCGAGATTGGGCCAGGGTGACCCTTGTTATTGTCTCTCCTTGTCTGCTGGCGAGAGGTCTCCGTGCCTGCCTCGAGATTGGCAGTAGGCTCTTTCATTCCAGCGCCTGCATTTGCAAAGCCTGTTTTAGCCCCTTGTGTATCAGTCCTGTGCGGTGGCTCATTAGCAATGAGTGATGCCTCAGACAGGCAGAGCTGTGGAAAGAGAGATCTTTATTAAGTGTGCCGAGCGGTCAGTGTTACCTGCTTAGGCTTCTGAGTTTCATTTGCAAGAAATTTGGGTCTTTTCTTTCTTAAGGGAGAAAATGCTTCGACTGTTTCAGCTTCCCTTCAAGCATTTGGGGTATTTTGTCCCCTCCAAAGCAGCCTGCAAGGAATCCTGGAGGAAGGACTGGGAGGGTGTCAATGTAGAGGAAAGAGCGGAGAAGGGGAAGTCTGCGCGCAGGAGGGGGAGAGTTTTGCCATCAGTGCACCCCACGCTGTAGGGAACGTGGAAGGCGAAGTCTGTCGTCTAAAAGAAACTTGCAAGGGAAAATCAGAGCAGGAGTAGCTCTAATCACGAGCGTCAGAGTAAGTACAGAAGTTAAGATCTTCTGAAAAGTCTCATGGGATTCTTAATGGCCACAGACAGTTCAGCTCACAGCTTTACATTTCACTTGAAAGCCGAAGCAAGTGAATTTTTTTTTTTTTTTGTCTGAAGTAGTTTTAGCTGAGAGAGTGCAGAATCCGAGCAGCCAAAACACTTAGTAAAATTGTCACTGGTTTTGGCAAAATATTTGGGTTGGGGAAAAAGCTAAATCCCCAGAATATTCATTTCATTCGACCCAATGCACAATCTTTTCTGATTCTGCAGACTGCCGAAGAATTCAGAAACACATTTTAGGTAAACCTAACATGGTTTTTCTTTTCTTTTTTTCCCTTTGGATCTGCAGTTACAGCAGAGCGGAGGAGACAGGAGTTAGTGCAGCCCTTTGAGTAGGGTGGTCTGTCCTAATCTTGTTTTGGGGAAAGAGAAGTGTCTCGTGTTGGAGCCAGCCTACCTGTGCTTATGTTGTCCTCTGATGTGCTTGGGTATATAAGGCGAATGGCACAAATTAGGGTCTTTCATCTGTGCCTGTTACTATGCAATACTATGTAATTGTATTTCCACAACTGATGCAAAGTGAACCATAAGCTAGAGGCCAAAATGGGAGAGAGAAACTGCCAGGACCCACAAGAGCAGGAAAAACAATGTTTTTGCTATAGTGCAGGGGTCAGCAATACATCTGGGCTGCGCACTTGGGCCTTTTTGCAGTATTTGTTGGCGATGAGCCTGGGTTGAAGACACGCTCCAGGCGCTGCTGTGAATATAAGCAGCAGGGATGGCTGGGTCCTAGCACCTGCTCTGCTGCCCCTGCCGCAGGGTGGGTTTTTTCTGACCTGCAGCCATAAAAGGTTGCCTACCCCTGCTATGGAGGGAAAAACTTTTGGGCTGGTGGGAACATGCAGGAGCAGACTTCATGTACTCATGTTCAGC
>NW_005841952.1:946931-953120 GCF_000455745.1 Alligator sinensis
CCCGTGGGCAAGATTAACCAGGACTTAAGCTGTCATGGGTGGGAGCAGGATAAAAGTACAAGGGGGCGGGAAAAAAGGTTGGAGCAACTAGAACTTCTTTCACAGATCTCCACCATCAACTGTAGGCTCAGTGGGTAAGAGAGCAGCAAGGAGTAAAGTAAACCCAGGCAATGATCCTGCCAGGTGCATAGCTTTCTGCCTTTGCCGGATAGTGGTAGGGAAGGTGGAAACTACTCAGAAATATCAAGTGAAGCAAGCTATGCAAGCTGAACATCCTCCGTGCTTTACTAAACGGGCTCACGCGTGTTGCTGCTGGGAAAACTGTTGCACATCAGCGTTGGGGATATTTATACGAAGCAACCCCAGCCTCACTCCTCGACATGAGGGATGTGAAGAATATCGAGGTAAACTGGGAAGCTCGGAGAGAGAAGAAGAAGAAAGAAAAAAAAAAAAGCATGCCCCCCCAGCACTTCATTTTATTCCTTTTATTAAACAAAGGCAGGAGAGTAAAATCCCGTCCGCACCTGTCCTGTCTGAGCACACGCAGCTGCCAGGATGGATGGAGTCATTACAGACTCTTGTGTAAATACAGACCCTTTTTATTTTTTTCCTAACATGTCTCATTTACTCGATAGGCAGTAATGGCTCCCAAGGAGCAGTTACTGTTTATCAAGTCAAAGCTTTTCAGGCTTCTTAGCACACTATAGAGTTGATGGCCCATAGCGGTTATTTTGGGTCAATCTAGGTGCTTTTTCCTGGCCATGACAGAGAGCAGCAGCCATTGAGCCTGTCATGCAGAGGTCATTTGGAGTGATTTTAGCTTGTTGCAAACCTTTGGATGGAAGAAATCCATGTGGCATCTAAGGCGCGATGTTTTCATAGGGACGGGGCACCAGATGGGGGGCCGAGGGTAGGGCTCCTGTCCCTGGTTCTGACCTTGGTTAAGTCACTTGATCCTCTCGCTCTTCTACTTGTCTGTTCAGTTTGCAAGTAGCACGAACCAGTTGGGTTGGGGGTTTTTTTGCTCTAGGTTTGTACAGTGTCTCATGCAAAGAGGCTCTGGGCTCAGTTGATGCCTCTAGGTGTTGTTATAAAGCAAATGATAAATAATGTGTTGAATGATTAGCCACAGGCTAGCCTCAGCAAGGGCTGGCAGCTTGCTCTGGCAAGGCACCTAGAACTGGATCTTCTCTCTCCTGCTGCTGAAATTCAGCCACCTCTCAAGTATTAATTTTTAACCCGGAAAAGGCAGAGCAGGGTGAAAGTAATGTATATTGAATGTGCTTGCAACTCCAAAATAGCCATTGTTTCAATTTGACCTTAATGCGGTGCTGAACACTTCTAAAAAGCACCAAGTAATTCTTTAATGGCCCCGAGAGGCCTGGAAACGTTGGTTTAGATGTCCCAGCTGTTCTCTTCCCTTCCACCTCTCCCATCTACACACTGGAAAGCTATCCAGTATTACTCATGCTGAAAGTATAGGATCACTTCTCTGGACTGAGTCATGCAAGAAGCAGCCCAGGGCCCAAAAGCAGCGCTGCTGTCTGCTCACGTTTTCTTCCAGGTCCTCATGGGGGGAGCAGAGAGATCTATATCCCAGAGTGCATTCTGGAAGTGGCACTCTCCTTTACCTGCCTTGCTAGTTCAGGCCAATGCCTCCTCCCACATTTAAAGATCTGGGTCACTATAGGAATCCCAGGAGTCATGGCCGAGCATGATGCTCTCTGGGCAGATGCGTGATCCTTTAAAGAATCGAGTAGGCTTATTTGGTGGTTTATAGATCTCCCTCCTAGTACTGAATTAAACAGCAGGTTTTTTAACGCCCTGGGGGAAAAGCGTTGCTAACTTCCTGGCCAGAACTTTGTAACTGTCAGAAACATCCATTGTAGTTCTGCAGCGGGCTGAAGGGGATGAATTTTGTTCTCAGTTTGGGACATAAAATCTGGAAAAACTAGACTGAAGTCAGTGCAATTACTTCTGGGGGTTTTTTGGGTTTTTTTTTCCCCACCGATAATGAGGACCGAATGTGGTGCATTGCATGCTGGGACTGACTGTCTGCAGAATACGAAGCTGTGGCTTTCGGGCAGAAAATCTCTGCCCTGCAGAATAGGTCTGGAGGTGCTCTCTATTAGTCAAAAGCTCATCATCTGTGGTTAGGCAATTACTGCCTAGCTGGTAGGCTGGATCAGGTTTCCTTCTGGGCAAGAGAGGTGTTTTTTTTCCCCCCCTTACTTCTTGACAGGCAGCGTGATTGAATGGTTAGACGGTTCAGAGAGGGTTGGGCGACCTGGGTTGTATTCCCGGCTCTTACTGAATTGCTTTGTAACTCTGGGCAAGTCACTTAACCTCCTTGGGTTTCAATTTCCCCAATCTTGTAAAGTGCTCTGTGATCTGTAGAGGAAAAGAACGAGGTGTTATTTATTTACTCGTGCAACTTGCCTGAGTATGAGTTTCCTGAGAGAGGCTGGAGAGGGGTGGTTAGCAAAGGGATGTTGCTGTTAGATCGCACGTTGCATTTCCTTTGTCTTGGTGGAGACGGGTAGAATTGTATTTCCTCCCAATTACAGAGAGCCCAGAGCAATAACTCTTAGATCAAAGCCAAAGAGGTGGAAAGGTACAAGAGCAAAAGTGGCTGGATTTTCTAGTGCCGTTCATAGTGCTGAGACCGCACATAGGACCACCCTAGCAAATGCCCTGCTGTAGAGATCAGCACTGATCTAACCAAAAGAGCATGGGATTGACTTACAAACCCTCTGAGCAATCCCACCCTTGCTTGACAAAGCAATTCAAGTCTGGGTGATGTCAGTGAGACTTAAGTAAATGGTTTGCTGACTTGGGGGTGCTGCACCCCAGTAGGGCTCCTCAGCTCCAAGTTATCCCAACTCAGGATTGAACTCCTGGGGGGTGATGGGGGATGCTGAGCATCTTGCAGGGGGCTCTTTGATTTTAGCAGCATCGGGCTCCCAGTGCTCTCCTTGGCTGAAGGTTGTGGTGATAATGCGCACACCGCAGTGATGCCTCTCTCCCAGCACCACTAGTCTCAGTGACTTCCAAATCACATTCTCTCTGAATGCCGGGGCTCAGTGCATTAATTGTGTGTGGCCTGTGTGCCCTCTGGTACATTTGCACATTATTATTATAGCACATTATTCTCCATTTTAAATTCTTTAGGTAACTTGTGGAAGCTCAGCATCAGGCTCCGATGCCTCTTTGCCTCTCTGGTAGGGATGAGGCGGAGGGGTGTGGAGGTGTGGTGGGGTTTTTAGGAGTGTGCATGGTCCATCTGGAGCCCATGCACTTGTGTGAGCAGCAGCTGGGATAGAATAGCCAACCCCGAGGACTGTCTCGGCCCTGCAGAGCCTGTCGAATCCGCGCCTGGAAAGGTCAGTCGCTTCAGATTGGATTTTGTTACACCTGAAAAGGCCAGGGACTCCACTTTGATATTACCTCGGAGGGCAGGGATGGGGGTAGCGAGTCAACAAAATCTGCATTTAGCTCTCAGCCATGATCCTTCCCTTTGGCTGTTCCAGGTGCTCAGCGGCAAATAAATATTTTGCTCACAACTCGCTGGAGGTGGCACCTAAGCAGATGCGCTCACGCTCGAAATGACAGTGGATATATTCAGTTGTCCGTTTATAGCTTATTATTTCCCCTTTCCCACACCTCCCATTTCCCCCTCAACCCTAATAACAGTTTACAGTCCACTGGGGTATACGCTCTCTTCTGATTAAGTGCCATTTAGCTGTTGGCTGCTTGCTCATTTAGTTTTATAGACACATTCACACCGGCACAGACACCAGCACCTAAGAGAGAGGGTAATGAGAATGGAGAATGGCAACAGCCTGGTTAGATTGGATTTTAATAAAGTTTCCAGCTAAGCGACATCATAACCGTTCAGAGCAGTGGCGGTGCTAGCACTTACGTGCATCTCGGTCGGTATATGTAACTTTTAACCCTGGTGCCGCACCTGGTCTGGTGACCTAGGCTAGAGTCTCGTGCCCAAATTGTTGACCATAAGGGCTGGCACGAATGCTGCTTAGCTTGGAGCTTGCCTCTCTGGGGTGAAGAGTCATTTCCCAGCTTTCAGCGGCTGCTAATTAGTTGTAGATGATGAGATAATTTATAAAAATTAGGAGCCATTTTCTTCATTGTGATAATATTGCTCAGCAATAAAACTGCTCTTTAAAAGGGTGACTTTTCTCTAATGTAGGGATCAGAGCTAAAAATACGCGCGTGTGTGTAATAATATCAAGAGCGAGAGAGAGTCTCATTCACACACATAGGTATTTCAGAAGTTCACTTGAACCGTACAAACGAATTCAAATTGAAATGCAAATTTCCGTGTCATTTAGAGCACTGATTGGGGGGGGGGGGGGGGAAATGTTTGATCATGTCACCTTGGTGGCAGGCAATGGGAAAATATTTCTCTGTTCCTCCATGGAAGGAGTTTAACGCTGAGCAGGCGGCTGTCTTACCTGGGGTTCTCTGCAGTGAATCAGCAGAAGAAATACTGCTCCTCCGCCCCTCTCCCCGCCTGCTTCCCCTAGGAGTGACAGTGACTGGCTCCTGATGCGTAACCTAGGGCAGGAGTGCAGTGACTCACAGGCAACAGCACGGTGAGGCATAAGAGCAATGTTTTGTCTCCTGTATAGTGTGCCTGGGGGAAGCAGTGAATAAATGAGAGATAGGAAAAGCTGGATGTGGATAGCTGAGGAGCAGGCGATGGGTTTCGCATTGTGCACTTCATGCTGAATTAATAAGTGTGGCCTGTGATCTGGAGAGGTCCCATTCTACAAGACAGGGGAAAGCAAAGCGGTGCCCGGTTCAGTGGCAGGTTGGTGTGGGTGCCAGCACCAGCACTGAGCGAGTGAAGAAGAAAAAGGGTGGGTAAAAGTATTGAAGAAGCAAAAGAGTCGAGCACCGTGGCGTGGGGAAGGTCTGGGTAGTGGTAATGGTAGTGAAGGAGGGAGTTTAATTCCCTGGGTGGAAGTCTCTGCTTTGCTCCTGTCTCTCGATGTGATATTTTTCGGGTTACCTTAGTGCCTTGCCCATAAATAGGGATCACAGCATTGTCCTGCGTCTCAGGGAGGCTACAAGCCATTCCAGCCTGCGCAGTGGTGATAGGGGATATTAGGTGGGGTGTGTAAGGGAAGATGCGGTGGACCTGAATAGGCAATGTGGAGATGGGAATATCTGAGAGTGGCTCATGGAAGAGAAGGTTTTTGGATCCCTTGGGGAGCGGTGAGGCCTTGGTAATGTAGTGTGCAAACAGCTAAGCTGGGCTTGTGGAAAGCAAGTGAGGAAGCTGGAAGAAAGCAGGTATCGCTGGGTAGGCTACGATGGACATTGAATGCTAGGCCATTGTGGCACGTGAGAAGTCAAGCACAGAAGGATGGGTCCGCGGTTCTCCTTCCACCCTGTCATTGCAAGGGCACGAGCCTTGCAGATCGATCAAGACTTTTCCTGGAGTGAATGGAGGCCAGATCCTGGGACGTCTCTCTGAAACTGGATGTGGGCTCGTGGTAGGATCTCCGCACTCTTCCTGAGATCCAGGAGCCATTTGTCCCGGTAGCAAGTTCAGGGGTGAGGCAGACCCCGAAGCTAGAGCATGTTTTTGTGGGCATTCAGAGGGGACCTAAGAAATGAATGGAGATGTAGCATTTGCCTGGAAGGAAGACATTCATTAGGCTGAAGAATGAATGTTCTTGCGAACTCAGGAGGCCTCCAATACTCCATCAGGTTTCTAACGATTTTGTCAAAGTGTTAATCCCTGGGGCGAGCAGCAGCATTTTGATATCAGCAAACAAATTACGTTTCCGCACAGATAACCCAATATGGAGTCGAGCATGAGAGCGGAAAACAATTCATCAGTTTCTAATGGGGCCTAGAGATTCCAGTCAGGGCTGATTTAAATCAGTCTACGGAAGGACGAGTGTGCCCAGAATATATCCGTGCAAACTGTGGGCATACTAGTAAATGTGTGCCCACAAGGCGAAGCCATCAGAATGTATGGATATAACTTTATGTGTGTTATGGTGAAGCATGCAGGCTCTATGTGAGATCAGGGACTATTGTGCTAGGTGCTGTACAAAGATGACGAAGGAGTGAGCAGAAGTCTCTGCCCTGAAGAGTTTACACTCTAAGGAGAGAACAAAATCAAAGGCTGGGAGAAGCAGAGGCACAGGGAAA
>NW_005841952.1:953164-960416 GCF_000455745.1 Alligator sinensis
GGGAAAGAGAAATGGGGTCACACGGTACTGGCGGGTCTGGGGATAGTATTCCCCTCTCCAAAATCCCAGTTCAGTGCACAATACGCACATCATGCTGTTTTCTGAACAATGAATGGATAGGAATGGGTGTCTTTGATATAAAAGTGTGCAAGTCTGTGATGAATAATGAACCTAAAGGAAGTCATGTCTGCAGAACACCAGAGCGAGGGAGTGTGCGACTGCTATAGGATCACTGAGATCCGCATGCAATAAGTAGCACCTAGCACTATATGTGCACGTCATTAATGGCAAGTAGGCTTGCACATGCATGGCTTATTGCAGGGTGGCTGGGTGTCTGATGGTGACTGCGCAAAATACTTCTATACAAGTATGAGTATGTGGTTGTGAATAGACACACACGTGCAAGTGCTGGTGTGACATTGGATGAGTTTGATAATGAAATGAGACGGTGCAAGCAAATACCTTGTTACTGAGTGCATTGGTGTGTGTGCATGTCTGCAGTTGTGGAAGTGTACTGGCAGAATATGGAGTACTGAAGTCTGTGGGAGGAATGAAGTGTGAGTGTAGGTGACCCTTATGAGGAGAATATAACCGTGCCGGTGCATGGGCCTGATAATGGATAGCATATGTGTGTGGCACGTGCGTGACAGCAGTGAGGCTACACTAAAGGTGCCCATGTGTGAAATGAACTGAAATGGAGCAGGAGAGGGGAAAGAAAGAGGGAGCTATGGCATTCAGCAGCAGCAAGAGGAGCAGCAGTAGTGTTATTGGGAACCAGACGCTGATGAGCTCTGACAAAAGCCAGAAACACAAGTTTGCTCTGGGTGCATTGGGGTTTCCAAGAGCCGGTGTAGCCAGCAGGTGTGCAAACCAAACCAAAGAAATGCTGGGCACAGCAGCAAGGGTGAAGCAGCAAGTGCCTGAGCTTGAGAGAAGGGTACAGAGTGAGTAGAGAACAAGAGGTGGCAGGATGGTCCAAGTCTCCTCTTTTGTCAGCTTCTCTGCACTGTAAGCATCTGGCTTACGTAGTTCACTGGTTCCCACATCTTTTGGGTTCTTAAGCCTGCTGCTCCAGGCTCTTTTGACTCCCTTCCTCAAGAGCATCAGTGCCAGCCCCTTATATATGCCATCACTGTCCTCCATTTACTGCTCAGGTCCATGCACCGTAAGCAGCAAGGGAGCATGAGGCCCAGTACTGGTAAGGGTTAGAGCAGCCTCCTAGAACAGAAGTTGGTTCCCACCCAGGTTAAACTAGGATGCAGTTTTCCAGAGCAGAGCCTACTTGCCGGTCTGCTGTGCCAGAGCCTCAGTGGCCCCCTGGATTGTTTTTTCCATTCACTTGGGTGAGATTTTTAAAAGGTTACAGCCCTGGGAAGCTGCCGCCAGTCCTTTCCGCCTCGGCAGCTCCTCGGCTGCATCCAGACGGGTGTGGATGTGCGGTATATGGCGCCACAAACATGTCTGCGGCGCCACATACTGCACATGTAGATGCTCTCTGTGTTGCAGTGGAGTGCTGCCTGTGTCTGCACTGCTCCACTTTCTTTTTCCATGGTTTTTTTGACCTCAGGACATCAAAAACGGAGTTGGGCTGCCTGGGGTCTTGCTGTGGCTCCTGGCCAGGCTCCACGTGGCAGGATCACTGCTGCTGCAGCCCCAGGAGGCCCCCAGGACCCCAGGTAATGCTGTTGGCCCCAGCCCCCATACCCAGGGGTGACTGGTGCCTCCTGAGTCTGGGGTGGCACAATTTGTGGGTGAGCCCAGGGGTGGGCCAAAAGCCCCATATCCACTCCTAGACTTCTGTGCCACGGCTTAGTCCTCCCACCCCAACACACTGCCGGCCCGCACTGCAAAAACCTGCTCCGTCCTGAGCAGTGCCGAGTCGGGGGCCAATCTCAGGGGGGAGCACGTGTCCCCCCTGCCAGCCACCTGTGCCCATACCCCACCCGGGGTAACTTGCCGTGTGCCAAAGCGTGCGTGGCACAAGCGTTCCCTGGGGACAAGTAGTGGCAGCGGAAGATGAGCTACTGCTGCTTGTCCCTTGGGAACCAAAAGTCCATGCTCGTCTGGACGTGCCCCTGTAGTCTTTTTTGCCATTTCTCCTTTTAGTACCATCCTTAACAACTTTAAATAATTCTTCCTCTTCTTTTATGTAGCCACTGCTCTTGTGTTTATGGTGGAGCAATTTTGCCCTCCCCACCTTCGGTGACTGCTTCTCTGAGTGATACGCACTCTGTCCTTCTCACTTCAATCTCTCTCTCTTTTTTCTTCTCTCTCTCTCGCTCTCTCTCTCTCTCTCTCGGTCATGACTTTTAATTCTTTTAATCATTTTTATTGTCCTCCTTTGGATTCTTTCTAATTTCCCAATGTGTCTTTCTTTATAGTTTTGGGCTTCTCGCTATATAAAGAGTAACCTTGTTGAGACTCCATTAAAAGGAGTTATATACCAGCCTAATCTCCCTTGAAATCTTGCTTTGAAACTTCCCATGTTGCCATTTTCTTTCCAGTTAGCACTCTTTTATTTTTCTAGCCTTGTGTACCTAACCCACATCTCCTGCCAGCATCGCCTGAAGCTACATCACTTTGGGCTGTGATCATGTCCAATTCCATGCATTACACAAGGTCAGGCTGGGGCAAGATTGGATGGGAGATCTCCAAGGCACAGCTCGAGCAATAAAGAAAGCTGGTAGGAATCCGGAGTTTATAAACCGTGTCTGGGAGTCTGTGCTTTAATGCTCAACTCAGAAGAGTATTAAGGGGAGTCATTGCTACCTACAGTTTGCTGGCACTGGAGACCCCCATCCCCTCTGTTGGAGGCAACAATGGCAAGACAGGAAGGCTCACCACTACGTGCTGTGCTTGGGTAAATGTGCCCTGTCTTCCTATATTTTCCTTTTCTAATTACAGTTGCAAATGATGTTTTTATCACTTCTTGTCGTAACCGCTGTGCAGTTCTGTTGAACATTATTAAACAGGGTCCACTCTATTCCAGAAATGGATGGAAATGATCCTTGTTGCTTACAGTTGACATTTAGGATTTTGAAGCATGTCAGGATGTTTAGGGATGGCAGGTGCTAAAGGAATAGGTCGCTCATCAATTTACTCTCATGGATTTTTCTAAACAGGACCTTGTTCAATCAAACAACCTTCCTTTCAGCGCACAAAGGTACGTGTGAGCAAGGCAGTATCTTCACCTGGTCTCAATTGGCCCAGTCCCACTGAAGCCAGACCTTTGGGACTGCAGTTTGTAAGTGGGTTTAATCTACTGGGAACATATGGAGGACCCAGTGCTGAACTGACTGGGCCGAGGAAAACTGGCAGGGCAGTGACCATTGGCAATATAGCATGTTAGTGGGCAGCTATTTGCACACAGCCATTGTCTGTGGAGCTCAGCCCATTTACACCAGCTGAGGATTTGGCTTTTAATGCATCATTTCTTGTCCATTCTCTTCTGCGTCTGTGAGCCTTCCCAATTCAACATCCTTCTGCTGATGATGAATGCATGCTTTATTCCTCCCTGCCCCACCCATCTGGATAATTTGAGGTGATGATTGGATACGAGACTGAACTCAGACCCAGGCTGGAATCCGGTGTGACCCGGCCCTTCCCAGTTTTGCAATGGTCCCTTTATCATTCTCCTAAGCCAACAAACATCTTTTGTGCTGCATACTATAGGGTATGTATATGCATGTGTGTGTGTGTGTGTGTGCGCGCACATATGCATGCCCATCCATGAACCTGCTTGGTAGAAAGTGTGTGCATGCATGGACATGTGCATGCACAGTAGAGAGCTGTACTGTACATTTGCAAGCACAGAGAGGCTGTGAGCTGACCCGGGTCCTTTCTGAGCTCCCCAATCTGAGTGAAGGCAGTTTTATTGAGCTTGGATTCTCCCTATAAAAAAGACCCTTTGCATCTTTCCCTGACCCCCAGTGATGACCCTTTGTGGCGAGGCAGGCTGCATGTGCCTGCTTTGTGCTACAAAGGAGTCTGCTGTTGTGTGAGTTCAACTTTCTTTCTGCTTCCCAATGAGATCCCAGAGGGCCAGGCTTCTGCACTGTGCTATGCTGCTTTGCAAGGCGAAAATGCCACGTGGATTGCCGGTGAGGGAGACCTGTTCTGTGTTCTCATTAGGAAGGTTTCTGCAGCAAAGCCAAGATGCTGCCTTATCAGATCTGAGGGCACTCCTGACATGGGTTGTCAGAAGATTCATTTTTGCATGTCAGGAGGAGGTCAGGCCGCTGGCCCCCCAGTCCCAGCTGTGGTTGGACAAGGAAGAGGGAGTGCGCAGCAAAGAGATAGCGGTAAAGGTCCAGGCTGGGCCTTGTTAGCAAATTTGTTCATTAAAAACCCCCCATTTAATAAAACAGGCTATTACTTTGGGCTGAATCCAAGCCCTGACAACTTTATTACATGTGTAAAATGCACCATCATTAGCCAGCTTCATATATTGATCCACTCTGCAGAGTGTTGACAGGGTCTGGCAGATGGCTGTGTGTAGATAGCTGTCCACTAATGTGTCTGCTTGCGGTATTTGTTAAGGCCCATTAGGAGCAACAAAGAACAGATTGGTCTCTCTCTGATCCGTTAAACCCTCCCTGGGTTTTCCATATGGGCTCCCTGTAGGTAACTCACAACTTCAGCACACTTGTGAACATCCGTCCATAAGGCATGCGGAAGCAGCAGAGCCCTGGCCTAGGCTGAGGGTCAGCTTGCAATGCAGAAGGCCATGCAGCTTTGCAATAAGGGCTACTGCAGAGCTTGCAGCTTCAGTACTGCTGCTGGGAGTCTAGATGTAAATGACAATGCAGCTAATAAGATCTAATTGGCTATTAAAGTAGAAAGCAGCCCCAGAGATGGTGAGGGCCAATTAACCCTGGGAGCTGGGAGTGTGACACAGTATCTCTGTGCAGTGGTGTGTGCAGAAGTCTTTCATGAGTGGCTCCAGAAAGGAGTAGCAAGGTCCTTGGCAGAGCCTTTTTGAATTCACATGGGATATTTTGGGCATGCAGCCAAATAATTGCTTGCTTTTGTAGTGGTATGGAGCCTGGCTTAATAACTGGATAGCATGGACCTGCCTGGAGGGGGCTTGTGAAGTCATGTGTGGATCAAAGGTGAATGGTGCTGTGCCTGGGAGGGAGTCGGTCTGAAATGAAAGTCTATCTCTGTACATCACGGGGAAGTAAGGGGAAGTCATGAAGGGCTGGATGCACGGGACAGGGAGTGCTGTGAACGCTTACACTTGTGCAATTGTGAGCTAAGGAAGCACAGTGGTGCTGGGGGATTGCAGCATTCGGTAGCTCTGGATGGATGGTGGCAGGAGTGCTCACTTAGACGACTGTAAGACTGTAGAGGTACATGGTCATGACACCACTGAAGGATGGCTCTGCTCTGTGCATATCCTGATCCCATGCAAATAAATGGCCTTCACTAAGAGGCAGGCCCATATAGCAGAGCTCATTTCTCTGAAGGACTGATCTGAAGGTGTCAGTGGGAGACTTTGGAGTTTGGATCGGGCCCAGCCAGGATCGGTGCGTGCTCAAAGTACTGGGCATTAGCAGTCTACATCTTGCTCTAGACTTGTTGCTGGTTTGAGTAATCAAAATACTGCTCTCTGACCTTGTCCTTTTGCTGGCACTGGCATCTTGTGCTGAAAGAAGCTGGGGGTGTTTAATATTGCAAAGCAAAGCTAGCTACTTACAGGATCTCTTTCTGCCGGGTCTAATACTGGCAAAGCTCAGGATCAGATGGCTTTGCCCAGGGGTTTGTGAGTGATATCAGCTTCCAAATCAATAGGAACAACTGGTTTCCTGAGATCCTCTGAGATCCTTGCACCTTAGCTTGGAGTTTGCTGGTACTTATCTGTCCACAAATAGTCTGTTGCATTAGCTTTGTTTTTGCACATGTCTGTCTTTTTCCTTGCATTGATTTTTATTACCTCTGATTTTGCTGGTATTACTGGTCTGATCTCTGCCTTGTGAGTTCAGCCTGAGCTATCACAAGCTGGATATAATACTGGAACCTGGTTCAAAAGCTCGGGAAAGTGAAGAACAGTGAGGGTTGTAGTAGTTCAGCAGAAAATGGGGAGGAGGCATGAGCATGGGAAGCCAAGTCCTATCCGGGGACTTCCCTATGTTAAATGCATGTTGTGCGGCTCTGTTTAGGAGACATGTGCTCAACATGCATTGCAGGTTGTCACGGGCAGATGTACTGAGCAGAAAGGCAAGTTGCTGTCATGAAGTCCTTGCAGTCTCCAATCTTTTGCAAATGTACCAAAGTCATCAAATATCTGCAGGGACCATGTGA
The DNA here is from genome assembly GCF_000455745.1 of Alligator sinensis. Taxonomy (NCBI): domain Eukaryota; kingdom Metazoa; phylum Chordata; order Crocodylia; family Alligatoridae; genus Alligator; species Alligator sinensis. The sequence goes on from NW_005841952.1 coordinate 959,468, forward strand.
AAGGGAAGACTCGGTGCTCATCTCAGTGGTCTAGATAGGACTAAAAGCACTTGCTTCTTCTGGCGTTGGTCAGTAGGTATTTCTTTTATGACTCCTAGTTTCCACTCTGTGTGCCCTGAATAGAATTACATCCCGGATTGAAGCACTCAACTCTTCCAGTCTGAGAGGCTCCCCTTGCAGGGATCCTGCCATCCTTTCTGAAGGGTTATAAGGTTCACAAAACACAACTCGCGCTCTTCGAAGGGCTGCAGTTCTCCAGAAGTCAAATGCTCACAAATTACCATGGGGGAGCCCAACAAATCAGTGTCAGGTCAGTGTGGAAGCTGGTCTTTCCATTCCTTTATACCAGGTTCACGGGTGTTGGGATCTGGAGGTCTGATCCAGCCCTAGGTGTGCCATTCTGGAGTCTGATCCAGATTGTGGTCCATTGTTGCAGTGGTTTCGGTGTGGAATTCCAGTTTGGGCCTCTCTGACACTTGATGGTGTTTCTTTATCTTTGACCAAAGGGAGTGCTTTGCAGACATTACCTACCTGAAAGTGTCTCTTCTACATAACCTGCCTGAGTTGTGGTGAGTGGAAGAAGGGGCACTGCATCTAACTTCCCATTTTAACCACTTGGCTGCACTTCTTCTGCCAGCCTTTATGTGTTGTGTTGTTGGATCCTATGTGCTCAACTTCCATGCCAAAGGAAGGGGCAGATATGTGTGAGGGAGGTTTCTGATCAAGGGGCCAGAGCCACTTTACTAGAGGAACAGGGGAGCCGTGGAGGGGAGGAAAAGAGATCCCCAAATGCTTGCTGCAAGGTCACCCAATGCTTTGCTTCAACACACCGAAAGATGGTAAGCTATGCCTGTCCAGCCCTACACACAAGGGGCTCCCCATGCAAAGTGCCACCGTTGTGAAGCAGCCACACCAACCTGCTGACAGCCGCTTTCCAGCTGTCAGGATG
>NW_005841952.1:960457-974604 GCF_000455745.1 Alligator sinensis
GGCCCTGCGGAACGGTGTTACCAGATGCCCTCAGGGATGGGTAAGGGGAGGTGAAGGGGACCCGCAGCTGCTGCTGAGCTTTGTTGACTTGGATCTAGCCCAGGTCAGCACGGAGTGATGCTCGCTGGTGACGTGCGTGGACCGGGCTGGTAGGTCTCGCCCCGACAGCTGACCATGATGCAGAGCCACCTCCAAAGTGCTCTTAATTTGGTTCCTTTGCTGGGGCAGCCACAGCAGAAGGGGCCAAGGAGTGACTGGGCTGTGGAGCCTGAGCCCTCCCGGCCAGCCCCATTCGAGGGATGGCTGCGATACACACAGGTCACTGGGTATGAGAAGCTCTCTCTAGTGTTAGCCCCATTGAATGTGAGCTTCCATCCCCAGGGCTGGTGCTCCAGTATCTTTTTCACTAATATTAAATTGCTGCTTAGGAACCAGACTGACATGAAAGGCTTCCCCCGTCCCCCCACTCACGAATTGCCCCTGTGCCCTTTTACAGATGTTTCTTTTAGCATGTTAGTGCTGAGGATACACACGTCCTCACACAAATACCAGCTTGGGGAAGTAAACACAGAAGTCCAAAGGAACCTGGCTGAGATTTCCACCTAGGCAGCGGATAAATTGGCTGTTGCAGCTATTCTGTTCTCTAAATTGGCAGTGCCTGGAGTAGGGCCAGCTTGTCTTTCTTTTTGTGGGAGACACCCACTGCTCTCCTGGGGAAATCTTTGAAAGGTTCTGGAGGATGGGATTGGGTTGCTGTCACAGGCAGCAGCAGGATCTTCCAAAGGTTAATTGCATCCGGCCGATGTTCTGCTGGAAACCGGTATTTTTGGATGAGAAATTCTCTGAAAATTGAATCCCCGGTGTAGCAGACGCTTGTGTCCTCCTCCTTTTCTCCCCTCGAACACACATTGAAGGGGTTCCTTCCCTCCCCAACTTTTTTATATACTTGTGCAGCAGTTAAAACTACCCTTGGCCCCCAATTCGCACGTGCGCACACGCCAGTGCCCTCTAGGATGGTACTGGCTGTAGCTGCAACTGTCAAGCACACGTTGCAAATTTTGGTTTAAACTAAACCCAATGTGCTCAAAAGCTGAGCAAATCTCTTGGAGAAAATGAGATCTGCGAGGGTTGTCTGGAGCCAAAACAGAAAGCTCTGTAATGACCTGGGAATGTTGCTTTTAAAGGAATATTGCAGGTGGCTGGTTTTCTGCACTTAAACACTTAAGGTCTACACATAATTTAGGAAACATGCAGTACATTCGTGCCACCATCTAATACAGCTTCAGTTAAACTGGTATAAAGGCGCTGTGTTTGTAAATCTGATTTGCATATAGGAAAAATGTTGCAGATTCCCAGAAGTTTAGGGCTGGAAAGGACCTCGTGAGATCATCGGGTCCAGCCCCCCTACTCTTGGCAGGAAAGACTGCTGGGGTCAAATAACCCCCGCAAGATGTGCGTCCAGGCTCCTTTTGAAGATCTCCAGGGTAGGTGCCTGCACCACCCCCACTGGGAGTCTGTTAATTTGGGGGAGGGCTGCTGTAAAGTCTAAAACAAAATATAAAGCAACATTGGCTTTTGGCTTAAAAAAAAAATCAGTTTTACTTTTCAATTGTTTTTGAATAAGAAATAGTTTCTGGGAAATGCAAAACATGGTAAGTGCTTCTTTGGTTTCTTTCTTTTGCTATGGCAAAAGCAGAAAATATTCCCTTTGACCAAAAAGCGAACAAAGGTTTTGATGAAAGTATTTCAAGTAGCTCTTTTTAGGGGAGCCTGTGGGCTGAAATTGAGACTGAACCAGGATCAAAATGGTGTGCAGACCCCTGCCATTGGGCTATGATATGACTAAACACAGCATTGCACACAGGTCATGCCACACTGTGTAGCCGTGCACTCGAGCACCTTTGCAGGGGCTTCTCACACGGGGAAGTGGGACTGTTCCTCAGGGCAATATGAGGCTTCTCATTTTCCTCTAGAAGATGGACATGCTGATGCTCCATAATGAATGTTTGGAGATGAAATGGGACCTCAGGTCATTGTGCTTCTATCTTATTTATAGTGCACTTGGGAATTGGTGTGAGGGCCTAGAGTTGTTGGTCCTGGGGACTGAAGTCTTGATTATTTATTTGCAAATGCAAGACAAGATACGTACGCACACGTGCTGATCTACCTCAGCCCATCCTGGAGGTACTGCTGTCATGGGGATGGCAGATCTCTCTCCTACTTGACTCAGTCTTGGCCTCCACTCAACCTGCCTACAAGAGGGGTCCAGTTCTTGGGAGATTTTTCTGCGATGTAGCCATGAACCCTACCTCAAAAGAGCCTAAAAATACTAAGAAACTCATTACAGGTGGGGCCCCTAGGCATTTGTTAACTGACATGGCCATTGGTACTGAGGCTGACTTCAAACTGGGGACTCCAGTTTGAGTTGGTCCTGGGCTCCAGTTTGACTTCATGGCTTCCTGGATCTCAGTCTGCTGTGATCTGGTCTAGTGGGTCCATGATAATGATCATGGCACTGCTTATTCTCTGCTGGTGGCAATGCGTAGATCAGCACTACATTATTAATCCCCAGTGTCTCCAGGAGACCAGCATTGGCGGGAGCCCAGCAGAGACTGATTTCTGCCTGCGATAGTGAGTGCTAAGAAATAAGGCTTCTGATGCCACCTTACCAGGGAACAAATTTCAGGAGGCTTTGGCTAGAAATGGGCAGCTCCTAAGGCCAGTGAGTCAGAGGAGGGGTCACCCAGGTGGTTCGTCAGCAAAGATAATGGGCCAGTTGAGTGACAGATAGTGATAAAAACAAATGGAAGTAAAATGATGGACACGGGGGGATGAAGGGGGTTGCTTGACCCGTATCAGAGCTACAGCCACAGCAATCGTTCAGGGTCCAGCCTGTTGCAGTACAGAAAGGTTTAAGATGAGCTTTCAGTAAATAAAAGAGAAATTGTCTTTGAAGTTTGGATAAGATTCTGCAGCAGAGATCTAACCAGAGAGGAGCTTTGCTTTAAAAATAAAACATAAGCCTTTAAACTGTGCTTGCAGCTAATTGAATACCAGCGCAAGGTGCCAGACTGAAACCTTTCATTCCACAGCCCAGGTACAGTGTGGGCATCAGGGCGGACTTCCCCCAACCTAGCCTGCCCATAACAACCAGCTCTGACCATTAAGAAATCTCCCAGTGGAGCTGAGAGGGGGCTTTGGTTGCTGTAGCCTGTTCATTATAATTATATGGAAGAGCAAATTAGCACCTTGTGCCTTCCATATGCTGCACAAACAGTAATTAAGTCAGTCCTGGGGTTCTCTCCCTTTTGGTTTACTACTTTAGTGAACTGCATGTATGTATGCATGGCGGTGGCTTTGTGATATGACTTCTTCCCCAGGAGCTTGGCTAAGAGCTTTAGCGCTTTTCAGTGTCCTGGGCCAATTGCTGTGCTTAGTAATTGTGTTTTGAAGGTTGGTAGAAGAAAGGTGGAGGCATATACACTGGTTTGTGTGTGTAACCAGTGAGTCTTTCTGCTCTGTTCCTCAGTGCTACTTATAGGTTCATTGTAAGGGGCTGAAAGGGACCTCTTGCGACCATCCTGTTACACTCTGATGGGTTTAAAGCTCTGGTTGTTGGGTGTCACTTAGTGTCCTCCCAACCACAGAGCCGGTCGGGTGCTTGTGTGGAGGCAGGTTCTGGACTCTCCTCCTGCAGAGGTAGGTTACCACTGATTTTCATCCCTGATTCTGTCCCAGTGGCGACGTGTAGGGCAAGGGAGTCCTGACTGAGGCAAAGCAGAGGCAAATAACAAAGATCCCTGGATCTCTGTTGTTTTTGCAGGGGAAGTGGTGGTGGAGGGCGTCTTGCTTCTCTTCCAGAAACTACTTTAGTCAGAAGGTAGGGAGGATGCTCTGCAACTCAAAGTTCAAATCCACACTCACCCAAAAATATCCCTTGGGACCTTAAGCAAGTGACTTAACTCACCCTATGCCTCTCTTATCCAGCTGTAAAATGGGGTGAGCACTTCCTTCCCTTGGGCTGACAGCATCAGTCAGTGGCATTCGGAAGCCCTTGTAAATGTGAGGCCAGAGAAGTCCAAGGAGATGGAGAGGCAACTATAGCCCTGTGTATGGGGCCAAAGTAAGATGGTTGCTACGCTTAGTGCCATCTCCCTTGGGGCCTTTTTGTTCAGGATGGGGAAGATGGTGTTTCCAGTACACTGGGTCTGGCCCAATGCCAACCCGCTCTGCTTTCGGCAGCCCACAGGTTAAGAGCGTGTCATGGGAACCAGTGTGTGCAGAGCTAAGCTCCGGGCTGCTGACGCTCTGATTAATACTGCAGCAGGGCTTGTTATGCTGGAGAGGAGCCTTTACTCCAGAGACATTAAATATTAATAGCAGCAATAGAGACACAGATAAACAAGAGCGAGTTATAAACTGTTCATTTTTGAGGGCATCAGTGTTAACGCTGGCAAACTCGCATTACAGCCAGCTCTTGAAGCCCGGACAAAGGCTGTTGCAATGTTTAACTCTCTGGATTTCTACTCCTTAAAGCTACCAACCGGGCACACCATGTTCTCCCTTGCAGAACAACCTCCCTGACCAGGTTCAAGGGGTTACTGAAGCTCGTCCTAGGAAGTAGCAGGAATTTTAACTTGACATTGGTGTTCTCGCTAGGTCTGAGTTTACCCTCAGGCAGACATCTGTGGTTTTCTCTCTCTGCTTGGGTGTACATGTCCTACCCAGCAGCTTGTTCTCCAATCTGGCTGTCTGGTGCATTTTGTAGTTAATGGAGGAGTGATCTTCAGGATTCAACCAGACAGCTTTGGGCTTTGATCTTTACAAGGTATAAAGACACTGGACCTGGTTTGCACTGAACCAGAACAGCAAGTTGTTGCAGAAAGGGGTGTTGACTGTCAAAGAGGAGGTGCCGTTCCCTCGAATGTACTGGTGACCCAGTGCTCCAGCGCTGCTAGGGTGTGCTGTGTTGGGAAGTCGATAGGGGGCGGTCCTCTCTTAGCATTGAATATATGCCACAGTTGTCTGCGGTACTGATCGTTCAAAATCGGGAATCAAGCCACCAAAAATGAACTTAGCTTAACAATCCTGAAACTTTGACTAATAATGTTTTGCTGTCCTAATTTGCCACCTGCCGGGTATGTCTACATCTACTGTTATCACACAGGAGGAAACTCCGGCATATATCATGCGGGAGCTTATTGTTCCTAGGTGCGCTGTTTGAACGTGCACCTGGGACCACAGTATATTGAGCCAGGTAGGAGCAGCCCCAGCTGGCAGCAGGCCTGGGGGGTCAGCCTGCCAGCCTGGAGCTGCTCCAGCCTGGCTTGGCGTGCTGCAGAGGGGCTGGCTGGGGCACAAGTGCGCTCCAGTGTGGGTCTAGCCTGAAGGCAACCCCTGCACTGAAGTGCTTGTGCCCAAGGTAGCAAGGTCAGCATCTACATGCATGCTACTGAGCACAAAAAAACTCTGCAGCAGGGTAGTACTTGTAAATACAAGAGGTAATTAGTTTCTCTCAAGCTAATAGGGCCATGCACATAGATCCAAGACATTTACCGCAGAGCTAATTGGTCTACTCTGCAGTAAACTCCTCATGTAGACGTGCCCACTGGTGGGAACTTTAAGACTCATAAATCCTTAATCTTGTGGAATAAAGAAAACAAAAAAGGGAAAAAAATGCAAGTGAGAGAGAAAACTGATAGTCTCACATAGTCACCTGACTCCAGGAGCTGGGGTTTAAAGGAAAATACCAAACATTTGCAAAAACAAACCCAAGCAAGGACCGTGGCATTAGTTGCTCCTGAAAGGATCTGCTTTTCGATGAGAAGCAAGAAGCATATAACTGCATTTTGATAAAAGAGGAGGGATCACTGCGCAAATTAATAATCTAATCATTTCATTTCATCCTGCACATCAGTATTTCTTCTACAGATTGTACTGGATGCCTTCTCGTAAGAAATAAGCCGTTTTGGTCCATAGATGCACATTTGATATAGAAATGGTTCCTCAGCTACCCCTCAAACTTAGTGCTTTTTGTATCTGGAGTTTGGATTCAGTCCTTTGTTTAGTGAAATATGGATCTGAATTTGGGATTTTGAAATTCTCTTGGGTTCACAATTATTTTTCAGACTACAAAATGCACCAGGGGCCCTTCAGAATAACAGGAGCTCTATAAGGTTGTTATTCCAGGCTTTCTCTGGAGCTAAGGTTGAAGCTAAGACTTCATCCCCCTGTGAACCAGATGATGATACATTAGTTGTGGTGGAACCACTTGGGTAATACCATGTTCACGTCAGTCTGGGTTACTCTGAAAACTCAATGAAGCAGAACAGCAGTGCTGCCCAGCTGTTTGACATGCAGAGCAAAAATAAAATAATAATAATTTAATTAAAAAAAAAGCCCCAACAACTGGTACAGAGGGAAAACAGCAATAATGTGAGCACTGCATTGCAAATGAAAGTTGACCACTGGGGTTTAAAATTCCCTTCTTAATAAAATATTCTACAGCTAGGAGGATCATACTGGGAATGCAAAGATTTAATACCAAACAAACAAACAAATCAACCTTTGTTTAAAAATTGGCTCCATATACTAGAGGAGAATTATAGTGAGTTGTCTGACTGCTGGGGGGACAAAAAATATATTATTTTAAATCCCTGTTTTTATATGGATATGCTTTATGGTCATGCTACATCTCTATGTAGCTTCCAGAAGGTCAGCGATGATGAATTAGAAGATGGGGAGCTCTTTGGGGCTGAGACTGTGTCTTTGCTCTATTTGTACAGTGGTCAATATAATAGGGTCCACGAGTAGGACTCCTATGTGCTATCGCAATACAAAGCGGAGACGATGAGGATTGTGCCAGACTGGACTTAGTATGAGTTATGAGTGGCTATACCTGCCAGTTCTAGGATGGGCAGATATTTTTACTGGACAAAGCATATGGTTTGGGAGAGCTGTTGAACAAGCTTTCGGGCATCAGGTGCCCTTGATGCCTGAAAAATCGTCCAACAGCTCTGCCAACTATACAGTTGGTCCAATGAAAGGTATGATGGAAAAATCTTTCCCCTCGTACACTTTCTGGACCATCACAGGTACAGCAGCGCTCCAGCCCTACTAGTTAGAGGTTGCACAGCTGTGAGTGACCCGCTGGATTCTCTAGCAGTTGCTGGAACAGATCAGGAGTGAGCAGCCCTCCGTTTCTTCATTGTTTTCTGGGCTTCAGATACTTGCTTTTTATTCTGAAGAATGTGTGGAAAAGGGTTGAGAACAATAGAGGTATCTAATCTTAACAACTATCATCTGGTAGCCTTTTGAAAGAGAGCTAGATGAACTAGGAGCTGACTCCTAGTTCTCTGGTCCAGCAGCTAAACATGCTGCTTTCTGCTTCAGAGCATGTCCTCTTCCTGGTCCCTTGTCCCCACCTTTGAAATTGCTCTTTGTGCTCTTTCAGTCAATGGAGAGCTGTGCTGGGTGCAGACAGATGTTTTGAAGGGGCTGTGCTTAGGAAATCACCCTCATCGCTTATATTTTATTAATTCATTGTCCTGTGATAATTGGAGATTGTGCAAAGCTTGTGCCATCTTTCATGGTTAGAGCACTCTAACGTAGTTAGTCTTAATGTGATTTATGGTTGTGGCACTTTAAAAGGTAATTGAGATTGCTGCAGCAGTCACTTGACGTAACTCTGAAGGATATTTTTGGGGAGGGTGGAGGATACAATTGGATCATGGTTGGAACATGCTGACCCATTTTTTTTTCTGTTGCCTGATGCCAGTAGAAATGTCTGGAGGTCGCCTATCCAAAACGTCTCACTCCCCGGCCCTTGAGAGATGGATATCCTTGCTTAAACCAAGCACCATATCGCATGCTGTAATACTCAATCTTTCCAAGGCCTTATGGTGGGAGAGAAAACATACAAAGCAGAGCATTTGGGCTCCAGGCTGTAGCACAATTTGAATCCATCAGGAGCCAGCATAGCCAATGCCTCTTCTCTTTGCAGGCTGACTTTTGGTGCTGTCCCTAAGAGATGGATTTAACTGGGGGCATTGTTCACTAGATATTGGAAGGGATTAGCATTATGGCAGGGAAGGTCAGAGGAAGGGAGCTAGGAAGCTTTCTGGAATAGTTGTTATCCAAGTCCTTGATCATACAGAAGACGTTGCACTAGTTTGAGTAAGTTTAAAGTAGTGTCACCTTTGCTTCAGTAATTGTGTCAGCAAATATATATTTACATTGTTCTAGACCCCAGGATCCTTAGCGCCGAAGTTGACTGGAAGGCAACGTGGGAACAAGGGAAGGTGCCTCGGGCAGAGAGGGGTTCGTTCATCTAGGCAGGTAGCCTTGGTTTATGTTAAGCCTGGAGATGATTTGAGTGCCTGCCAGGGGGCATAGGTGCTTTGAATTAAGTTGCACTGAGTTTAGGCTTGAGCCCTGCTGAGTGCAGGCTCCAGGCCTACTTAGAGTACCGGTAACCCAAGAGTGGCTGAGACCAGGACCCAGCTGAGAGTCCAGGAGCCCACAGAGTGGGATCAGGAGATCCACGAGACCAGCACCCAGAGACAGGCTGGGAGGGTGATCAGGGGATCTAGGGACCTAGACCAGGCCTGAGAAAAATAGGGAATGGGGCTCAAGGACGACCAAACAGCCAGAGGCTGCCGGAGCAGAAGAGACAGGAAATTTTAACTGGCCTGAGGGCGAGGCCAGGGCTCAGGAAAGGCCAAAGTCCAGGAGGGACCACAGCCACGAATATCAAAAATAGATAACATTAGTGAGGCATGGGGCATGGTGCAGGAAAGGACAGAGCCACGCAATGAGCCCTGATGGTGATTTGCATAGATCTAAAGCAGTCTTATGGGCAGCCTGCCTTGCATTATCTCTCTAATAAGAACATAGTGCAGCATGCAAGCGATCAAGGCGGGGGAGGCTACATTAGAGCCTGAGTCGGGCAGAAGTCGCATGGCCACCAGGGCGCATCGTGGCTAGTCCTGTGGCCTGGACTTGCTACACCCATGTTTAAGGAGGGGAACAAGGAGGATCCAGGGAACTACAGACTAGTCAGCCTCACCTCAATCCCTGGAAAAGTCATGGAGCAGATGCTCAGGGAATTGACTGCTAAGCACTTGGAGGCGAAGAAGGTGATTAGGAGCAGTCAGCATGGATTCACCCAGGGCAAGTCGCACCTGAGCAACCTGATTGCCTTCTGTGATGAGATGACTGGCTCTGTGGATGTGGGGAGAGCAGTAGATGTGATCTACCTTGACTTCAGCAAGACTTTTGATATAGTCTCCCACATCAATTCTCACAAGCAAGCTAAGGAAGTACATGTTGGATGAATGGACTGTAAGTGGTTAGAAAATTGGCTGGATTGTTGGGCTCAGAGGGTAGTAGTCAATGGCTTGACGTCTGGTTGGCAGCTGGTATTAAGTGCCCGAGGGGTTGGTTCTGGGGCCAGTTTTGTTCAGTATCTTCACCAGTGACCTAGAAGATGGCACAGAGTGCACCCTCAGCAAATTTGCAGGCATCAGCAAGCTAGGGGGAGTAGTAGATATGCAGGAGGGTAGGGCTAGGATTCAGAGAGACCTCAATGCATTGGAGGATTGGACCCAAAGAAATCTCATGGGGTTCAATACAGACAAGTGCAAAGCCCTGCACTTAGGACAGAACAATCCCATGTACAGGCTGGGGACAGGCTGGCTAAGCAGAAAAGGCCCTGGGGTTTACACTGGACAATAAGCTAAATATGAGCCAACAGTGTACCCTTGTTGCAAGGAAAACTATTGGGATACTGGGCTGCATTGGTAGGAGTGTTGCTAGCAAATCAAGGGCAGTGATTCTTCTCCTCTATTCAGCCCTGTTGAGGCCACATCTGGAGTCCTGTGTCCAGTTTTGAGTCCCCCACTACAGAAAAGATGTGAACAAACTGGAGACAGTTCAGTGGAAGGCAATGGAAATGGTTAAAAGACTAGGGCACATGACTTGTGAGGAGAGGCTGAGGGAACTGGGCTTTATTTAGTCTGGAAAAGAGAAGAGAAGACTTGGTGGTGGGAAGGGATTTAATAGCAGCTTTCAAATACTTGAAGGGTGTTTCCAAAGAGGATGGAGCTGGGCTGTTCTCAGTGGGGGCAGGTGAGAGAACAAGGAGCAATGGGCTCAAGCTGCAGCAAGGGAAGTTGAGGTTGGATATTGGGAAAAACTTTCTCACTAGGAGGGTAGTAAAACACTGGAACAGGTGACCCAGAGAGGTGGTGGAGTTTCCATCCCTGGAGGTTTTTAAGACCTGACTAAGCAAACCCTTGGCCGGGATGGTATAGTTGGGGCTGGGCCTGCTTTGAGCAGGAGGTTGGACCAGATGACTCCCTGAGGCCCCTTCCAGCCCTCATGTCCTGTGATTCCCTGAGCTCCCCTCCAGGTCTCTGCCCCAATTCTTTGTGCAATTGTCCAAACAAAGAGGAAGGGGGCCTACAAGTTGTGCTTTGCTGAGCTTTTTGGGAGCTCTTCCCTCTCTTCTGCACATCTCCTTTCCCTGTGTTTTAAGGAGCTCTGCATGACACTCTTTTTCATTAACTGTTCTTGCTACTTTCTTCCTGAAAAGAAGAAGAAGAACAAAACCCTTTACCTTTAGCAGTGCTTGTTTTTACTGTTACTTGTCACGTCCTGTGAATTACCATCACCTGAGCCAGTGCCCTTCTGCTCATGGGCTGATCTGTGCCTGTAACCTCTCAGCCCCTCTCAAGCACACCCTGAAGCGAGAGGCCTTGCAGCTTGGGCAGAAGCATGTAGTTCATCTACTCCAGGGTTGCATCTCTGAGCTGCAAACCCATTTCCCACTTGTGTTGAATGCCACAGACCAAAATGCAGCATTTAGCATCTGTTAGTCCTTGTGCTCTGGGAACCCGTAACCAGCCAGGTGATCAAAGCAATGCTAAATAGCATTTCCCACACCAGACTTTGTTTATTCTTCCCCTAAAAAAAGGTCCAAAACACCTAGAGTTATGGATAAAAACACTAGAAGTCCTGGGTGCATGGCTTTGTCTTGCACCTTAATCTTTCCTTGCCTGCTTTTTAAGTTCCCAGCTGCCCCCATCTGTGGCTGGGAGAAATGGTCTGTCTGGTCCTCAGGGTCTCTGCATCTCTTTCACTCTGACGCATCCTAGACAGCCTGCAGCCTTTCAGTTCATCCAGCCCCTTCCTTCTAGGCTTGGGGTCCTCATTTCATCAGGATCCATCCATGGCCTTTGTTTGAACCATTGGGAACAGTGCTTCTTTCTCACCCTGCCTTGAGACGGGCAAGGGATGTTCCCCATTGAAAAGCTTTCCCATCATTTCCTCTCTATGCACACACATAGCAATAGTAGCAGGAAAGATGATAATAATAATAATCCCACCTGTTGGCATTTCCCTGGTTGTCACAGGAGCTATGAGGTTTTAGTTAATTAGCGTTTGTAAAAGCACCTTGAGATTCTTTGATGAAAGGCATTCTTGAAAAGGGCAAAATACTGTAACAAATCCATGGTCTTTGCAGCTGTTGCTATGCCACATGCTCCAGACAATGGGAACCTTGTAGCAACAGCAAGGACAGGATTCAGGTCCTCTTTCTACAACAGGACAAGTCTTTTTTAGTCATTAGTAATACCACTGTTAAGCCTGGCACAGGCTGTGGACAGATGCAACTTTCAACTGCTTTAAAAGGGAAGGAGAAATTACCACTCAGGACTGGAGCACTTTTCTGCTGTTATGCTATAACTGTCACACCTGCAGGCATAAGTGAGCTAAATCTCTGGATCTTTAACCCTGAAAGATACCATTTTGCTACATTTGTATCACTCTAGGAAGCATAGATTTAACTGTTACACCACACCAGTTTATATCGGTATTGTTTGATACAGGTTTACTGTCACACATGTCTACATCTGTGGTTCTTATCTTAATCAGCAGAAGGCAGGTGGATGCAACCGCAGTGTTTTGGGTGGGTTTTTTTTTTTGTCATTCCCATCAGTAGAGAGTGATGACTGCAAGAAGAAGCCATGCATTGCTAGAGGTAGCCAAAAGAAACTCTTACTTATTCCTAGAGGGGGGGTTTCAAAGAGAAAAATGAGGGGGATGGGATGTGAAACTATATTATTTCTAGCTCTCAGGTGTCAATATTGTCAGGAAAGAACGCACTGCAGGTTTTAAACTGCATGAGCATTGAGCAGTCACCACTGCCTGAATTTGCTCAGGCTGCTGGGAGCGCAGAATATGCTCCGGCCGTGCCCGGAGACCAACCCTGTCCTCTAGCACAGTTCGTGCCAGCCCGTATCTTGCCTCAGATCCATCAGCTTTGCTTTCCGTTCCTGCTAAGAAGAGAGAGCAAAGTAACAAAACTGAGAAATTAAAGGAGCGTACAATTTATATAGGTGTTTTGTGGCTCTGGAGAGTTGATGGAGGGAAGATGCTGAGAAACCAGGAAAAAAAATAGCCCAGGGTGAAAAGTTTTAAGCTTAGAAAATTGGCAGAGAAATTAGATCCAAGAGACCAGAAACTCTCAAACTGTTCCTTTTTTGCCAGCGATCCATATATCTGAGACAGCAGCACCAGGAGAAAGCTGATGTAGCAAACTTGCTCAGTCCTCTTCCCACCTCCTCCTCCCATATCTATTTCTTTCTCTCAGGGGCCAAAGTCAGGAGGACTCCGTCAGCCAATAAAACATGCTTGAAAAATCATTGTCTGAGAGTCCCACGCTTGCTGTAAACATGGGAGCATTAACGATAGCCGTGCCTGCAGTCTGATCTATCGTATTACCATTTGTCTTGGTTACTGCAAAATAGAACCTGGCGCGGAGCTTTGTTGAAAGGATCATAAAGTTTGTGTGAAAAGAGCTGGAAACAAGACAGGGAAGTTGCTGTGAAACTGGGCTTGCTGGGACGCATTTCAGTTTTCAGTTGTTTGTCAGCTTCGGTGCTTTTTCTCCTATCTGCGGGTCCTAGATTGGGGTGAGCAACGATTTCAGCTGGAGGACCATTTAATGAGTTTTGGTGAGCTGTCGAAGGCCACGCACACAGTCTTGCAGAAGATATTGTTTTAACCAAGTATAGATAAATTGTATACTAAAAACCAAGCGTTTATTATAACGTATTTTAATTTTATTTAGAAAAACATTATTTTGCTGATTTATGTTTTTGAGTAGTGTGTATAGAGGCAATTGCATAACAGCTCAAAGTAGTTGTACTCTTGTATATGGTGTTTTGGTGGGATGTGGAAAGTGTGTGTATGTGGGGTGGGGGCTGCCCATGTGTTAGGTGCCAGGACCTGACTGTGGGTCGGGGGCGGGCAGAGCTCCCCTGGGCAGTGTGGTTCAGGTACAGGTGTCATCCGCCCCATTTCCCTTCTTCCTCCCTCTGGCCCCATGTCTTTTCTCATGGGGCCTAGCCCTGCACCACCTGCCCTGTGCCCACCAACAACACTGCCCTGGTCCTGGCCAGTGTGCACAACTTCCTGGCAGGGCTGCTCCAGGTACTCCTTGGCTCCCCCGCCTCCAGCACCTCCTCCTCCTGCCCCTGCTGCACCCTTCCAGGAAGCAGGTAGGGCAAGAGAAGCGACAGCAGCTGTGGGATTGCCTGCTGGGCACCCCATGCCCAGCCAGGTTGGGGGAAGCTGCAGCTGGACAGCTCCTGCCCCAGCATGAAGGGCTCCAGCTCCAGCTCCCGGCTGCTTTCCAGCCACCCCACCTGCCTAGTGCGACGGGCAGTCACCTACGGGTGACTGAGTGGGTGGAAAGCAGCCCCACTGAGAAGCTGTGCATGCTGGCCAGGGCTGCAGTAGTGCCATCGGCAAGCTCAGGGCAGCTGTGTGTGGGGGCATGGCATGGGTGGCCCCAGGCAGGAGCAGGTAGGTCTCAGTCCCATGCATCAACTGATGCAATCAGTTGGTGGGCCAAACCTGTGGCCAAACCACAGGCCATATTTTGCCCACCCCATCCTGGATTTTCTGCTGCATTTTGACAGCTTCCCCTTGTACTCCTCTGACACACTTAGCAGAGCAGACCTGGATCACTTCGGGGATCTGAATCACTTGAGCTGATCAAATTGTTTTATTCACACAAAATATACATTTAAAACAAGCACCTTTATTATTTGGAAGCAAGGAAAAAAAAATATTTATAGACG
>NW_005841952.1:974635-991904 GCF_000455745.1 Alligator sinensis
GCTCTTCATTTTTTTTTTTGAAGTTTTTCCAGATTTTCAAGAGTAAAACAAATGAACAAAACACACAAACAAATCATTAAAAAAACCAAAAAAACCAGTGCTTTTCATTGGAAAACAACAAAAATCTTCCACAAAAGCACAGCAACTTTTTCTTTAATCTGTTTCTAAAATTGTTGGTGGTGGGGTGGAGTGGGGGATGCTCACCAGTGACCACCCAGCCAGTGTTTAACAATCCTGCAGCTGAGCTGAACAGGAAGGATGGCCTCGTGCTGAGGATGCTAGCTATTTGGGTGATCTGGGTTCAGTTATTTGCTCCGCCACAGACTCTCTGCATAACCTTAGGTAAATCACTCTATAAGCTTCACTTGCTTTGCCTGTGCAGTAGGTGGCTGACCCCACAGGGGACTGGGAAGATAAAGGCATTAAAGATTACAGGGTATTTGAAAACTGTAGTACTGGGGGCTGATATAAGGACCTGACTTCCAGACTACTTGGTCTGGGCTGCTCAATTGACTCAACGTTTGGACTCGCCTGTACAGAGCGAGGATAAGTTGGCAGCTGAAGCTGACCCTGCTAGCCAAGCAGCCAGTGCTAGAGGTGACCCAGTGAGAGCTGGTACAGAGAGTGGTGAAGGACCTGGACAGTGAGGTTTGAAGTGTTGCAGATGACAAGTAAGGATGGCTGCAGAGAGGGGATGCTATGGTCACCTGCAGGCAAGGAATTTGGGCTTCATGGACAACAGTAGTAAGTGAAATTAGTGGCAGCCCAATGCTCCAGCTTGCTCTTCAGGAGTTATTACAACATGAGGTTTGATTTGGAGGTAATTTCTCCTCCCTGCTGCTCTTGGTGGCTTTTGAAGCATTGTACAGAGGGCAGTCTTACCTCTAGGAGAGGGAAGTTGGGGAGCAGATGAAGGAGAATCGTTTAGCTTCAGCAATGTCCTCTGTTGGCAAGGTCCAAAGGGAAAACCCTTTAGGTCTCCTGCTTTTAGCCACAGCTTGAGAGCATGGGGGAGCATCAGAGGGGGAGAGATTCCTTGTGCTCCACACAGAGTACAGTAAAGATGGTGCGAATGGGAGAGGAAAGGGCTTCATAGTTCAAGAGCTCTCTATTTTGTCAAGGCTGAGTGGTGTTGGGATGGTAGGATCTGCCAGACTGCATCAGACCGGAGGCCCATCTAGTCCTCTTTCTGTTCACCAAGAGACCCCAGTAGCAGCCACTGCTGAGAAAGGTGCAAGAAACCCTATGGTAGTTATGGAAAGACCTGACCCCAGGAAAAGTTTTTCCTTCTACATCCCAGTAGGTAAAGGTTGGTTTATGGTCCATACTCTTTTCTTCTGTGTAGCTTCTTAACTTACCCTCATCTGCACTGTGGTACCGGAGCACCTTCCAGTTGTGCATTAGCTGCTCTCGCATGTGCCCAGAAGCAGGAAGGTGGATGCCTAGGGGGAGGTCACATGCGACTGTCACTTGGTCGAGTGTTCGTGTCCAAGAGGACGCTTTGTTCTGTCAAAGGAACTTCAGTTGCCCCAAGAGCCAGCCTCATCGCAGCTGGACCTCCGTTGTCCTGACACATGCTGCGGTGTCGGTGGGCTAATCATGTGACGCCGGGAGCATGCAAAACCGGGGCAGGGTTTAAACGAGGGTGTCAGCAAGGCAGAGAGCTCTAGCACGCAGCCATGTTTCCAGCAGGCAGGGGTCCAGCAAGAAGCATCAGAAAACTGCAGACAAATGGACTGCTGCTCCCGCCAAAAAGCCAGAGCATATGGAGGAGCAGCTGAGTACTATTCAGCAGCAACATGCAAAAATAAAAATGTATGGCAAGCAATCAGGGAACAATGGCTGTGGTGCGGCACGCAGCCCTGCCCTGTTCTGGGAGGCGACATGGTACGGCAAGCTCCTCTGAGGCAGTATTGGTCCTGCTACCCTAGCACGACTCTTGGGGATGCTTCAGTAGGCAGCGCTCCACTGTCCGAGTCGGAGCAGGCCCCCTGGGCCCAGCATTGAAATGCAGAAAGTCCAACAGCCAAATGTGGTTACAACCCAAGATCGTGGTCACACCTGAGTAAAATTCCTTTTGCATTTCTTTTTTTTTTTTAAATTGGGTGATTTATCTTTGGTGTGCTGATATAGTCTGCACTTTCACCTTTTCCTCATTGTTCAGCTGTATACCTAGCATACCACTATTGTGCAGGGCATCTGTATTTCACCCCAGAGGCTATAGCTAGTGAGATGGTCCTTCTCTGTTGTTTAAGGGCATACTTCCTCACGGACTTTCTCAATGAGTAGATGAACTTAATAGAAGCGATGTGTGAGGGGTGTCTGCTTGGACAGAATTTGGTCTATTGTGAAGATCTTTCAAATTTTGGAGGGCTTAAAATGACAGTGAGAAAGCAAAGCAGCTATTAGAGCATGTGTGGTGTCCAAATGCGGTAGCAATCGTTGTCTCACTCGGTCCTTCAGTAGAAAGGATCAGGTCTGACTTGGGCAGTCAGTGCAGATTCCAGGCCCAAGGAGATCTTTAGTGAAAATGGTGTTTTTAAACAGAAGGATAGTGCATTTGGGGATGCTATGAAACCACAGCGTGCCTCGGTTTCTCCATCTGTAGGGACAACAGTGCCTGCCCACCTCGGAGATAAGGAAACGTCTGGAGGCTTTGTTTGCTCTGTCTTGTAATTCTTGATCAGGCCTCCCAAGGGAAGGAAGAAGTGCTGTGTGTCACATTAAGTCTCCCAGAGCAAATCTTTTCGTCCGCTACAGATTGTAGCCCAGGCTGAAATCAGGCTGTCTGCTGCTGCAGTAGGTCACAAGGGGAAAATCTGCATTAAAATAAAAAAAAAAAGCCTAAAATAAACACCCACACCTTTATTTTAAGGGGCTGTCTAGACACAATACCTGATGCCAGGGAGGGCAAGAGAAGAGATCATTTATAATCTTCTGTCTGAAAAAAAAATGAGGTAATAAAAGAGACTTGAGTTGATGTTGCTCATAGCCTAGCCTCAAAACGCTGCTTGCTGTGCACCGGCGTGGTGAGCTATGTGTTTTGCTTCAGCCCGGGGTCTGGGAGGCTAATGGCATTCGGAGAGCGGTGACTCAGAGACAGTGTAGAGAGAGGAGCAGGGGCGGTGGGGGGGGCGCCTGGGCTGTACTGAGCACTTGTGAGGGGTGATAGTCACCCTCTCCCACGTGGAGGACCAGCCTAAACCCTGTGTATCCTTTGAGTCCCATGTAAGCCCCTGAAATAAGACTTCAATGATGCACCCAGCCTCC
The DNA here is from genome assembly GCF_000455745.1 of Alligator sinensis. Classification (NCBI taxonomy): domain Eukaryota; kingdom Metazoa; phylum Chordata; order Crocodylia; family Alligatoridae; genus Alligator; species Alligator sinensis. The sequence goes on from NW_005841952.1 coordinate 977,906, forward strand.
ACGCTGGGTTTCATTTCACCTAAGAGGGGGGTGATCAGTGAAGACCAATTTGCTGTTGGGTGGCCGTACAGATTGGAGACAGGAGAGCTCAGTTCCACCATGGCCAAAGCTAGCGGCCATCCTCCGTTGTGTTTGCCCACTCCAGGTCTAAATGGCTCGGGGAGCATGAGGGCTTCCACCTAAAGCCAAGGTCAAAATGGACCCCTACAACCACCCTTAAAAAAAAATGGGCTGCCAAGAGCTGCCTACTGGTCTCTCAGGAGTTTAATCCTTCTCTTATTGAAGCCAGTGGGAATTTTGCTATTGATTTCACAGCAGACCCAAGTGGGAAGTATTTATTCACCCCCCCTGCTGAGGAGCCCATCACCCACTGCACGTAGCTCCTCTGTAAGCCTTGGGTGGTTTATAGGTTTGAGCCATTCTGCACAGGGGACAAATTGCTCCCTAAGACAAGAGCCCAGCTATAAAGCATCTGCCCTGAACGTCCAAAGGTTGGCGACTGGCGCAGGTCCAATAAAGGGCGGGGCTGCAGTCAGGTTTTTGTGAGAAGCATTTCCTTTGATCACAGTTCTGACTAATTAAGCTCTATCAATTGCCTCCCTGCTATGGAGGATCAATAAGCAATGCATTTTTGTTTGGCTCTCATTTAATGTGAATCGCGCTTTTGTAAAGTCTCCTCTTGCCTCTCTTGGCCCTGAAGCAAATAAATATGGATTTTTTTTTTTTTTCCGCCCCTTCGCTGCTTTTCTGTTATCAGGATCTTTTCATTGAGATAACATGGGGAATAAGAAAGTTAGATTTTTGTGTGTGTCTGTTTTATTTTTCAAGGGAACCTTATCAAATCAGAGCGCAAAGCTTGCTTTACATAGATCCTGGATAACTGGGTAACGTGGGAAGCCTTGATGCTAATTAGGGCCCTGTGGGGCTTCTAGCATACAAAGCATTGACCATGGCTAAGACAGAAGTGTGCTGTGACGGGTGCTTTATTACACGAACAATAGTCATTGTGTGACATTGTGCTCCCCGGGCTATATCTACCTGCAGCCTCTTATCAGCTACTTTGATTGCAAGCTCTTTGAGGCAGAGACTTCCTTTTTTCTTACATTTTTACAGTAGGTATTGTCAGAAAATGGTTAGTTCCTGCCTCCACAGCAAATTTCATGTTAAAAAAAAAAAAAAAAAAGTTGTATTCGTTCAGGTTTTAAGGGGTGTTTTGCTGGGAGGGGAGAGGGTGCAATATTCCACGTGAAAGGAGCGCTTTCTATAGAAACCTTTGTTTCACGATGGAGGCTTTTTGGAGCATGTATAGCCCCTCCTCCTCTCCCAGCACCATCCCTAGATCCCAGTAGCACCCAAGATACGAATGCTGAAAGCCCAGAAAAGAAGCAGAGACCAGAAACCTGGGTTCCAGGTGTGCCATCCCTCCCCCACATTGAGACTTTGAGAGCAATTCCCTTGGCTAGACGATTCAGAGCCAGGCTCAACTGCTAACTAAATGCCCGGTGCTCCACCTGGCTCCTCTCTCAGCATACAATGAAGTATGAGCAGGGGCAGGGGTCATCGGCAGGAGCAAAAGCTCTGGATCAGGCCCCCAGTGGACAGCTGGGATGAAATCCTGGTTCGGGTGAGGTCAACAGCAGAACTACCATTGATTTCTGCAGTGCTAGAAATTCACCCCTCTTGTCTGGAAAGCCCTAGAGAGGGGCCACTCCTTTATTTCCAGTCCTCAGGCTGTGGCCTGAGAAGGTGCTCCTGCCAGATCGAAAAGCTGTCTGTGCCGGCTCTGCATCTCCTCCTTGGAGAGCACATCCCTGCAGAGGCAGGCTGAAGGTCTCCAGGAGCTTTGACAGAGGCTGTCCTCCATCCAGAGAAAGAAGGATCATGATTTTTTTAAGTAAGCAATATATATTCAAGGCTTAAATTAAATACATGCAGGAAATGAAATTGCAAGCCTTGCTCCAGCTCGCTGGGGAAGCTATTTCCGTTAGTGCTGCCAGAGGAGCACGGCCCAACCACAGCGTGAAATGCAGCCGAGACTTTGGGAAAGGATTTCCAGCAGCACAGCAACCAGAGAGGGAGAGGAAATGAGCACTAAGCAAGCTAGGGAAACCCTTTGAAGGTGCTCCTGTGCTGGCCATTTCCAATCCAGCTCCAGCTAACAGGGAACCGTAAAATTTCCAAGCAGCTGGATGTGTGCCCAAATTGCACCACAAGCATTATCACCATGAGCACTACCAGGGAGTTGCCTTCTGCTTGGCTTTTGAGTGGCACTGGCCAGCGGATTAACTGCAGCAGTGCAATGAGTGCACCGGGGAAGCTCCTCTGAGCATGCAGGCCGATGCAGCTGTTGAGCTATGGTTGCTGACAGGAGGCATCCTTGGGACCTCCATTATTACCAGTGAGGGCTCCATTAGAAACTGCCAGATAAGGACCAGCACTGGGGTGGAGAATAATAATTGGCAGAGGGTGAAAATGTTGGCCAAGGACCCTTAGACAAAGCCCCTTCACTCTCCCTCCTAGACATACAGATACCCCCGCAAAATCTTCTGTGGATTCTTTAATGGCCACTTAGCTCCTCCGTTAATAAGCCTGCATGTTCTCCTCAGAATAAACCTGGTTTTTGGGGAAGGGGCATGGCGTGCGACACCACAGTTTCCATGATATGAGGTTAGGTGTTATAGTCCCTGATGCATTTTTCTCTGGTGCTGTTCCCCCCATCCCCCTTTGTACTTTTAATGCAATCATCTTAATATATAGGGCCAGAAGTGAAGAAAACCAATTTGTTTTATCTTGAAAGCAAGTCAATGTGACAGTTTAGGAAAATAGGAAAATAGGGCTTGGGGGGTGGAAGACAAAGTCCATTCTGTGCGTGATTTTCCAGACTCCAGCTCTAATTCCAAGCTCTGTGCGCCCCTCCTCACCGACCTCCCAAAACATCACGCGCAGGGAAGAAAAGGATAATAAATGCCTTCGTGTCATTCCAGGCAGGAAAGCTCTCCGATTACCAGCTCAGACAGGCAGACCTTTTTATCTGTCACTGATCTGTGCTCGTTCTGAGTTGCCTCGGGAAGGAGACAGCTTAATTGAGGCGATGCTGGGTCAGAAGAGGATGCATCGAGTCTCAAGGAGAGATTTTGTAACCTGTTTAATTATATTAGAAGTAGGCCAGGTTTGGTATTTTCCAAGATTTTCCCTCTTCTTTCTAATAATTTTTTCATATTTCTTCATCATTAAAGCATAAAGTGCTTTTTATTGTTCAATATTTTTAATGCAGTAATAGGCCTCAACCAAGACGGTGAGGATTTTATGTGCTAAGTGATGCACAGATGTGCAGTGAGAGCAATCTCAGCTGGTAGGTAATGGAAGCTTTACCCTTCCCGGAGGTGCTGAAAGACTGAGGACCACAGTTTGAAAGGTACCCAGTTGCCTAACTTGCCTGGCTTTCAGACAGCTACCTTTACAAATCTGGCCCTCAGTAATTCCCCCAAGCTCATACAGAGCTGAGAGCCAAACTTTTTGCGCCTCAGGTCATTGAATCACTCTTCTTCTCATTGCAAAGATGCTTCAGATGGGGAAAGTGAGTCAGGGAGTGGTTCAGTGCCTTGACTAAGCAATGCACTCATTGCATTGCTGCAGTTAATCCGCTTGGCGAGATGAGCATCCAGGTGACCCAGTGCTGTGCCCGCTCATAATGAGACACCATGCCCCTTCGCAGGTTGGGTGGCAAGGGGCTGTTAATTTTGCGAGAGGAGTTGCAGATTCAGCGCCCGCAGGTTTCCCTTTTGTTCAGGTCATTGGTAAGCACATTTTTCTGCCTTTTCAGCCCTGACGAGAGGCAGAGGACAAGCTGCTTGGCTGGTGTAAATTAGCATCTTTCCTAGGGAGTTCACAGAGCTACACCAGTTTACCCCAGCTGAGGGCTTGGGCCCGCCAGTTCCTGCTCAGCCCTTTTTCTAATAAAGAAGCATCACAGGCCACTTTATTCCAAAATCCTCCAAGCACTAGAACTCCCTAAATGAGATTTGCTCCGTAATTATGTTCCCCTTAATGAAGTTTAGGGGACAGGGTTTCAAGGTATATTAACAAGCAGGGCTTTGTTTCGATGCTGCTACTTCTGCCTGGGCAACTTCTGCCTCACAACAGAGTCAGAAATACAAGGCGCTCAGCTATTCTTAACTGCAGGGCCCGTGCTTTTGGCAGGGGACCACATGTCAGTTCTCTCCGCCCTCCCGGGTCTGCCCACCAGCTGGCTGCCCTCACATCCCCTTTTCTCTGCAAGGATATTGCTTAGTCTTGGCAACCTTTCGCCTTACCAATAAGAGAAGGGACAGCATGGAAGAGGGAAGCTGGCATGAGCTGCGAGTTGCAAAATTTAGTACAGCACATTAAGGACAAGAGGGGCTATGTCTTCTGGTAGGCTTAAAACTCCTTTGTGCCTCAGGCAGAGCAAAGCAGCCCCAAAGTCAGGCCAGCCGGTGTCATGAGAATCCCCTTTATGTAGTGGGTGTTGACTCCAGCATTTGCCCATCTCCTGCCAGAAGCTGCCTGCTCGGCCAGGAAAATGGATCGTGGCTGAGACATCCATCCGTATGATGTCTCTTCCCCGGCAGGTGGAAGCATCCCCTTGAGGCATTCGTTGCTTGTGTGAGATGGAGCCGCTGTGACTTACAATCCAAACCTTGTGTGGTTTCCAGGTGCTTCTTGGAGTGCAGGGCTCAGCCTCATCCCTGCAGCTGTATCCCATGACAGGTCTGCTACCAGCCCGGCTTTGTGGAGCTTGATCCCATTCCTTTAAAGCAGGGACACCTGCAGGTATCGATCAGACCCCTGCGGCGTGACTGCCTGGCTTCCCAGGTACAGTTGGGAGCCCACACCTCCACGAGCGCACTAGAGGATCACTCGGTGACTTGGAGACCTTGTAGACACTTGTTTGCTCACTGAAAAAGCCTTTTCATGTCACTCTGGTTCCATTTTGTCCTCAAGAAGAGTCCGTATTAATAGATTGCACTTGTGAGAATGGGAGAGCTGTGTTTATTTCATCAATGCCAGGCAGACAATGAACCCAGTCTTGCCCAGATGGCATAGGCTGCACTCCAAACAGATAAACATTGCTGGTGCCATTGAAACTGGCTCAAACATGCATAGCTACAGTGATAGTATGGTAATTACAGTGCCTCCTGTGACCATCTGGACACGCAAGCTGATTTTTTTTTTTTTTTTTAGTCTGATAATAAAAAGTCCTCTCCGACTCCAGTGTTAGTGGTACAGGTGGATGCTGTTTGATGCATTTAGGACTCTGAATGCTAAGTTGTAGACATCACCAAACTTCTTAGTCCAGGTATTGTGTTTCATTTTATTCCCTGCCAAGTCATGACAACCGTGGGACCTTGTGAAATGAAGTGCGAATGTGTCTAGTTTGTTGGCGAGCATGTGGCAGGGGTGGAAGTTAATAAAAGACTAGATGTAGTTGAGGCCAAGGAGTGGGCCATGGAGGAGTCGTTGATACTAGGTCTGTTATGAGTAGCGGGTAGGGAGGGGTGGTCCGGTACTGATGCCTGGATAAATCCTGTGCCTGAGCCTCAGCACACTGGACTTTTTTTAGTTCCAGCTTTGAGCAGAAATCGTGACAAGGGAAAAGACTATGTGCATCATATGCAAAAGTCAGAATCGTTCCCCCCACCCAGAGGTATGAAACATCATTCCAGACCAATTTACAAATCCAGAAATCCCAGCTATGGACCCAATGTACAAACACAGGACAAAGAGACAGCGTTTGCCCCAAACACCTTCCTACCTAATGTAAGCCTTTTGCATACCTGTGAGAAGGCTTGTTTTCATGTGCACTGGAAATGTTTTCTTGGTGCTGAAACTGGCTGCTTTTCAGCTTGGTCTGGAAGGAGTTTTTCAACTGATCATCTTTGTTTTTATGCAAAAATATTATCTGATTTTTCAATTGACTGTTTTCCCATAAAAACAAATCCTTTAAGCCAAATTGACCACCGAAAGGTCAGCAAAAAATGACCTGTAATAAAGTACCACTTCCAGTAATAACCAGCTGCATTGGAAACCATTTTCAGATCCCCTAAAGCCTTTGCTTAAGACAGGGTTTAAGAAGCTCATTAGCATGCATTTAGCTATGCTTGAGGGTGTTTTGTTGCATAGAGTGTGTGCGGTGGGTCCCCACGGGTAAGTTAAGGCTCAAAGTGGTCCCTTGTGGCTTATTCCTTCCCTCCATCCTTGGTCTAAGTAGGAGAGTCGTTAGGATTCGTATGCCTGCAATTTGCATCCTCTGGCTGATTTTCATTCATTCCAGATCCCTGTTTCGCTCGGTCCAGATTCTTCATTAGTTGTTTAATCAGGAACATGAGGAATTTGGCCAAGCATTTTTGGGAAAGGCAGGTTGAGTTTCGAGGGAGGAGGGCAGCTTTAAAGGAGACACCTGCAACAAGCTAAAATAAAGGGCCTGGCATATTTTTAACCAGGGACAGACAGCTGAGTGGGAAAGGGAGATGTTCTTGGTTCTGGAAAGCGAGGGTGGGAAATAGGGGAGGGGATGAGGAGATATAATTTCTGCTTCTCATCCAAGCATCTCTGATGGCAGCCATTCCACTGACAGCAGCAGGAGCTAGGGAGGAGATCACCAATCAGTGACTCATTTTTCTACAGACCCCAGTGGCAAAAAGCCACTTGCTTCCGGCAGGCTGTCTACTTTTCCAGCCAGGGGAAACAAAAGGGCAGTTGAAGCCCAAAATGTCCTCGTTGGAGAGTTTAATTTTTGCTGTAGCATTGGAAAGCTAAGTGTCTTGATGGTAAGCATCCAACAGGAGGGATAATAAACACCTGTATCAAGAACCTGTGCCAGTATTTGCAGCCCTAGAAGCCAGAAGTTTAACCTCTTTGTATGTAAACCTTAGCAGGATTGGAGTGTTTCCTAAAAGATGTCGGGGAGACTAAATGACTAGGTGGTTTTATCCCCAATTTATAGATGCACAAAAAAGTGATGGCTGTAGTTCGGGCGGCAATAGAGTCCTGACTCAGTCCTTATCCAACTGCAACACCATGCTGCTGAAATAATTTATGTTCCCCTCATTCTGGAGCTGCTTTAAATTCCCCTGTGTATGCATGTTTATTATATGTATTACAGTAGTGCCTGGAGGCCTTGACCAAAATAGAGCCATCCTTGTGTGTTGTACTGAACAAAATCCCCAAGGAGTCTGCAAGTTAAATGGTGGGGGGGGGATCAGACAAAAGACCTAAAAAAAGGAAATGCTATTAATCCCCATTTACAGAGTAGGAACCGAGGCACGGAAAGTGTGAGTGACTTGCCACGGATCACGCAGAGCAGAGCACAGGTGCAAGAAGGAGTCTGGAGAAATGCACAATTCACAGCCCGCTTGTAAGCAAGATGGTCCAACGTGGCTGGGGATGTGTTAGTGAGCTGGCTTCAGCTGGGCCCTTTGGCTGGCAGTTTCTGCAGAGAAGCCCAAGTTTGATCTTCTCCCGCCAAGTCAAGACTTGGGGGCATTTTGGCCGGGAGCTGTGCCGTGGGGCTCAGCTTACTCTGTTTCTGCTCTGTGCATCAGTAAAGATATTTGGCTTTGATGATTTGCCCACTTTCACCAACATGCAGCACGCTTGAAAGCAGCCCCTGAGCACATGTCAGTTGGTAGCGCACTGCCTGTCCCATCCGGCACTGCCAATGTGCATGGACACCTTCTGCCTGTTGGTGCGAGTCCTTGATGCCTAACCAGCTTTCGGTGACTGCTGCCATTTCACATTAGTTTCCTGCTGCCTATTTGTTTTGGACGCTCACCACCACCTGTATTGGCTTCAGCTGTTGACCAGATGTATTGAGTCCACAGTCAGCTCAGAATCAGTAGATACTGGTTGGGTTTTTTTCCAAGGTGGCTTCTGGCATTGCTCCTTGCTGCTCAGCCCTTGGATTTAATAAACAGCCTTTCCTCTGAGGATTGCAAGGTAGTCTACAAGACTAATTAAATCTTCACTGTGGAGTAGGGGAAAAGTTCTGGGATGGGCAAACCGAGATGCATGCAGTTGCCTTCATTGAGTTTCCCAATAGTCACAAAGCTAGTTGATGACAGAAGTGGGAGCAGAGTCCACAACCTGGCTTCCATCCCCTCACGCAGATTACCGGCCCAAATTACAGGTTCATGATGGATACCTGACTCCCTCCCAAAGCTCTCCCAATGTTAAATCACTTGCCTACTGGGAAAACACTAAAAGTTACCAGCCACTACTGAGGTTGAAGTGCCAGCAGTATGCAATGCAGGTAGCAACAGTAAACAGTTTGCTTAGAGCAAATCACCCTATACTGATCCTATGTTATCCCCCCACAAACTTTGGGATATTTTTTGTTTCTACTTCTAATAGAAAGACATGATGCAATTAAAAAGTTTGTGAGTAAGTAGAGAAGCTCCATCTGTGCTGGTAACTCAACGTTAGTGAGAATATAAGGAGGCTGCTGCTTATCTGTTGCACAGGTGCAAATAGGATGCCCCCTCAGTGGAAGCAAGTGGAGGTAAAACACTAGTGTTGATTCAGTGTCCTGTAGGATCAGAGTCAGGGTAGCCAATTCCAGTGGAAAAGAGTCCTCATATAAGCTGAATTACATCTTTGGCCAAGGTCTCTGTATGACCAGGTCTATGACCTTAGTCCCATTTAAAACCTGATTTGAGGGTTCGGGGCTGTACCTAGGAATGACCCTAACCCTTTATATTAGTGGGATTTTACCTAGACTGAAGGTGTTGGACACTTGCAGAAGATCATCTTGCTAATGGTGTTTGAGAAAAGCAACTTGTTAGACACAAGGTGGCTGAAGATTGATCAAGACGAGCCTAGTAAATATGTCTTGGGATCATGGGTCTCTGATCAAAAAGCAATGAGGCAGACATTATCCCAAGGCAAACAGCCCCCTTGCCCTGTTATAGTTCTGCCAGGATTATGATATCAGCTCTCTTTGAATGAGATCTTGAATGTCTCCATTTTTAACCTGGCTGAGTGGCAATAATGCACCTGGCCCCTCCTTGCCCACAGCCCTCACTTTCAAGGGAAGGGCTGGGTCCTCCACTTAGTCCTGAAAGACTCAGTGTGATACACATCAGTGCTTGCTTAATCAGTGGAGGTGTCTAGTTTGCTCTTCATCCATGTGAAATTTCCTCTGCTGTCACTTAATACAACCTTGCAGTGTTTTCTTCTTCCCTAACACTGAAAGGCTCCCTGGAGAGGAGCCGTTCCAATAGCAAGATGTGATACTACCAGGAAGTTTACATAAACACCTCAAGGGCAAGGATCCTTTTAGCTGGCTCATGCTTTTTTGAGGAGCAAAAAAATTCTCCTCTCGTGCTAGCGTTCACTTGAATTTAGATCTGATGGGTGACTCGGAGGAGGCGGCTCTGGATGAGCAGTCCAAGGTTAGGAAGATAAACTTCATCCTTGGGAGGAAGAGGAAATAGGCAGGTCTGCTTATCCCCAAAGGGAGGGCCCAAGAGCTACTCCGGTCACCAGAGTGGTGACGGCTGTGTTCCCAGCCTGTTCAAATACTTGTTGCAACCTGGACTCTGTTGGAAGAGTAGAGAAAGTTAACTTCAGAGTCCAGGGCCCTTTGGTGAGTCTATCCTGCCCCTCAGCACCAGCCCCATCTATCAGGGATGATGAGTCTGGAGGGACTCATTTGTCAAGTTGGTGTGTGGAGAAGGATGTCATCCCCAGGACCTCAAGCTACAGTTGGCCCTGTTTGCAGTATGCTTTGTAAAAGAGCTTGTAAGCAGAAAGTTGCACGGTTTACTAGAAGTATGGTTTGTGTCCATGTACTCAAGGTTAATTCTTAGTAACTATGGCAACTGAACTTTTTATCCATGTTAGAAATGTAGGTGAACACACTGGTCCTACTGTAACTGGGTCGGCTTGCTCCCCTGGGGTTTGGCAGTGTTGATGGGACCACCAGCTGGTGTCTGTGGACCTGGTTAGGCTGTTTCCCCTTCCTTCGGCTCTTGGTGCTACAGTGCATTGCAGAGCATGCTATGTCATATGCCTTTGGGCAGCCTTCTTTGTGTGCCCCTTGATCATGTCCTGTCTACCCTGATGGTGTGGTGGGATAGAGAACAGCTTGTCCAGTGGTTAAGATGCTAGGCTGGCATTTGGAGGAGCCAGGTTTTGTTCACCCAGATCCTTAAAGGTATTTAGGCGCCTGACTTTCCCAGCCTCTTGAAATAAATAGGAGTTAAGTGTCTATGCATGACTTGGGGGCATGGGGGGGAAGGTCTACCTACATTTTGAAGATTTGTGACTTAATCTTTGTGCACAAGAGGGATGAATAGTACTGCTTCCTTAGCCCATGCAGGTGTTTTCAGCATTACTGCATTAGGGGTTATGAGGTGCTTGGGTACTACAGCACTGAAGACCATGTAAGCACCCTACAGAGTCTCTTGGGGTGCTGACAGAGGTGCAGGTCCCCGCTCTAACTCATGGCACTTTGCATAAAGTGCCATGAGTTAGAATACCTCCCCACACCCAACAGACATTTGCCTGTGTTTGTGAGGGGATGGGGGGCATAAGCCTACCTGCCTGCCCCACATTCAGGGCTGGGCTGATGTAGCCCTGCCCTCCACCCCCACCCCCCCAGCTCTGGTGCTGTCTGCAGGAAAGGAGGGGGAGGGAGAACTGTGGGCTGGGGTTTTCCCAGCCTAAACTGAAGGAAGGGGAAGGAGGGGGCTGAGGAAGATGGGAGGCTCCACTTTACCTACCCTGTCTTCAGCTCAGGCCAGGCAACCCCAGCCTGCAGCTGCCTCCCCAGACTGCACCAGGGACCCAGCCCCAATCACACTGACAAACTAACTGTAGGGAACAGAAGTTCCCTAAGTGCCTTCACTTGATCCCTCATTAGAGGAGGATTAATTTGTCACACGATCAGCCACTTTTAGCTCTGCAGCCATGCGCTTCTGTCAGGGCACGGCTGTAGAGCACTTTCAGGGGGCCGACCGCACAACAGATGTCACCTCTGTCAGCACCCTTGGTTTTCTCAACACGCACTGTGCACGGTTAGCCTGTTTTGGGGGCAGAGGCTCAGGTGAAAACAGCAGCTGCATGGACTTGAGTCAGTTATCTCAGATAAAAGCCTCCTGAACTGGTACTTGTATTTGTAGCGTGGACAGGAGCCAACACTGTGCACCGGAGGTGAAATTTGTGCTCAGAGCCTGCACGAGGCTTTTGCCCTACGCATTTCACCTTAGGTTTATTATAAAATGCCCTCTCCAAGCAGAGTTTCCTGGAGTTTCCTTTCTATTGCAGGGATACCAGAGGGATGAAAATGTGGATGTCACATCTCCCATTAACAAGTCCTTGTTTGAGGGCTTTTCCTTTTTAAATTACCAGTGAGCAACCTCAGAAAGAGCTAAGGGAAGTCTTCCCTTGATGGCCGGAGCAAAAGGCCAACTAGTCAGGGGCTGAAACTGTCTTCCTTCCCAGGAAAGGACAGTGGGGAGTTAGGGGAAAGCCGAGCAGACCAGGCAGGGAGTTTTGGGGTAAATAACATTTGTTTAAAGACACTTTAGAAGATTAATGATGGGAGTTCAAGTATAAAAGCAACCGGGCCTAAGTGCAATATTAATGGAATCCATTTCCCTTGCCATCTCCGGCAGGAACCTGTGGAAGTACAGAGGAAAACGAATCACTTTCCTATATAAATAACCGTTATTACAGTAGAAGAGCATTGGATATATCAAAATGTGAGGTTTCAAGGTAATGACTGGATCCTCACAATCATCGTTATCCATTTAAAAGGCAATTTCTCGGATGGTGAATGGATGGCAGAAACAGTGCTGATCTGGCAGCCAGCAGTAAACAAGGTTTATTTTTCATTATTGTTGTTGTTCTTTTTATTATTATTATTATTATTATTCAGTTCTCACTTTGATAAGATGGTGTTAAATGAACAAAAGCAAAAACCCATCTTCTCCTTTCCCTGGAAATGATAGGAAAGACTCTGCAGGGATGAGAGAGGTGCTGATCATCATCCTAGGACCATTTGCTGAGATGATGGGTTAATTAGTGACTCATGGGCCCATTCTGGTCCCTCTGAAGCAAGGGTGGGCAAAACGCGGCCCGCCAGGCCATTCAATTTGGGCCGCCCCCCCAAATTTAGAAAATTAATACTTATCTGCCCCTGGCTGCCTGTCATGTGGCCCTTGATGTCTTGCCAAAACTTGGTAAACAGCCCTCTGCTCGAAATAATTGCCCACCCCTGCTCTGAAGCTAGTGTGTAAATTCCCATCACCTCCTGTGATGACCAAATCTCTTTCTTGCTCCTCCTGAAGTGCTCATGAAAAACAGAGGGTAAAACAGGCCAGCTTCTAGTCCTGGAGGACTAGGCTCCTTTTCCTCGTCTTCAAGCACGCATCTCCTGGGCTGGAAAACATAGCCTGTGACAATCAACCTTAGCATAGGCACCGGCAACATTGAGCAGTGGATAGCCAGGGTGCCTAGTTTGTAAATGGGTAGAAACTGGTTTGTATGAAGCATTTGGATAGTAATTGCGAATGACCAGTTGTTTGCAAAAATCAGGAGAAGACTCATGAATGATTCACAAGCCGGGGGGCGGAGGAAAATGGCAAAATTTGCAGCTGATGATTTCACCAGTTCTAATTCTCAGGAGCAGTTTGAGTTTGTAAACAGAGCCAGCCTGATAGATGAGTTTCAACAAGCTCTGGCCTTCCAAGTAGGCTGCTCCAGTCACAGCAACTAGGTCATGCACTGAAACACTCAATCTGTCTGGAACTGCCAAACTCGCAGAGGTGGCGAGTCAAAAGCTGTGGCCCAAGTTAGCGTGTAAACATATGCTTTACATCCATCCCTGTTTGGAGGAGGACCTGAGCATACGTTTTAATTTTTATTTTACATGTGAAGTCCCTTTGGGTGAACAAGCAGGGCTTCACCCAGGGGCTTCCCATGGTGCAGTGGTGCTCTGAGCAGGGAGGCTTGCCTGCACCCCAGTCTAAGTGGGCTGTGTTTTATAGTGGAGAACTGTGAATGAATGCAAAGAGCAAGGGAACAGTAAGAGAGAGTATTCACAATGGTGAGATTGTCAGCACCTGATCCCCTGCAGGGTGGGCCTGGGCGTCTCCATTTAGGAAGGTGCGGGAAGGGCCATAAAGCGTTGTGTTTCTCTAGGCGTATTGAACTGGATGGAGTAATGAAAAGGAAGGGGTCAGCAAAGGCTCCCAGTCTCAGACAATTTCAGCATTAGCATTAGATGCTGTTTCAGATATTGGGAGCTGGGTGGGATGCAGCACCAGCCGCTTCCGGCAAGCCTGGTTTTTTCTTGGATAGCATCAAGAGGAAACTCCCAAGAAGAAGCCGGTGCCACCTTCTGAAATACAAGCCAAACCCTTTCCTTCCAGCAGAAGGTCGCCTTTGCTAGGTTCCCTTTGTGCTCCGCTTGCAAACACTTGAGCATCTATGGTTGGATTCTGCTGCTTGAGGTATCTGCGTTGTAAACTGGGGGAAAGCCGGAGGATTTAATGATCTGAACCATGACGTTATTTAACTAATCAACATAAATGTTGCCTTGTTTATAACATAAACCACAACCCTATGGATAACTATATTGTTTAATTAAGCTTATCACTGTGAACCTGATCCAGTTCCTCAATGGATTAATGCAACTAATTCAATATCCTCTCTAAGAAGCATCATCATAAACTACAGGGGATGTAATTCACTTACTAGATCCTCCAGTCAACCTCCGCTTTAAGGACAAGTATGACTGGTTTTGTTATTTCTCATTCATGACCTGGAGTGGGTCTCTGTTTCGGTCTAATCCCACCATTCTGCTCTGGACTGCAATGCATTTATCTTCTCTTACCGCCATTGCATACAATTCCTGAATTTCCTCTCTTGAGCTATGTTTTTTCTGCACTTCTTTCATCTTGTTCACTGATACTTTTGTGAGTTTTTTTTTTTTTTTAATTTACTTTATACCATT
>NW_005841952.1:991935-1004600 GCF_000455745.1 Alligator sinensis
ATTTTTGCTTTTGTATAGATATGGTAGGATCTATATTAAGTGCCCCCCACCAAGGGAATCAGCCTGGTAAAGTTTGCTCTTTAACTATAGGCTGGACAGTATTGAATTGGGAACGTTGTGGATTCTTTGGATGAGAAGTCTAGGAAGATCCAAAGGTCAGGACACTAGGTTGGATCTCAGGAGATTTATGTTCAATAGCTTCATTTGCTGCAGGCTCCCTCTGTGACTTTGGGAATTAACCAGAGCTGTAAGGTTACTGTGCATTGGTTAACACTCATTAAACTCCTTGTGGGCCTTCTCATTCAGAAGCCAAGTGATCTGATCTCCCTGTAGTTCACTCCTTCAAAGGATTAACCTTCAACAAGCTAAGGCCACTTTACTGCTGAAGGAGCGTGTCTGCACAAGGGTCCCAAGTACTTGAACTGATGCATTTTGATTTCACAGTCTTAATTTGTTCACCTTAACTTCCCTGACTGTCCTTGTTCAGACAAGTCCTTGTTCCCTCCAGGCTTCCATTCCCAATCTGTAAAAATGGGGATGATTGCACTTCCCTGCCTCCCAGGGGGGGTCACCACTCTCAGTCATGGGAACCACATAAATACCTGTACTGTGCTGTCATCCCTTGTGAACTGCAAACAGGACTTGGAAGCAAGAGATCTAGGATCATGTCGCTGTGTGGCCCTGAATGGATCACTCCAGTTGTCCTAAGTAATCACTTGGCTTTGGGCACCCACATCGTCCCAAGTCACATAACCAAAATCTATTGCCAATTTTGGCCTAAACTTCATTTTGTTCTAGTGAATCCACCTGTAAAACAGAGATAGAAGGGCCAGCTCCCGAGGTGGTTGTGAGGCATCACTTGTTGAGTGCCCTTTGGTGATGCTTGCATGAAAGACACTGCAACAATACAAAATATTGTCAATCTGATGGAGGTGGTTTTTGTTTTACTGCATTCAGTCTTCTCTGTCTGCTTATATCCCCCTCTCCACAAGTTTTATGGTAGGGTGCATTCAGGGACACACACACAGCTTCCTCCTTTAGTTCTTGAAGTACACTTTCTTCTCGCTGTAGATATTCAAAGCCACATCACGTGGTGACATCAATCAGCTAGTGGATACCTACTGGAAAAGGAGTATGGCTCAGTGAGAACTGTCTGAAATCTGAGCCCAGATAAAAGGATGAGTCTATCTAATCACTTCCAGTCCCAACCTGAGAAAGTCCCAGTTGTGCAAAGGCAGCAGTGCTACCAAGTGACAGCAGAGCAGTCTTTCCTCCAACTGGACCAAGAGGGACTAAGAAAATGCCAACACTGCAGGAGTAGGTCTGATTGCAGCCTGGGTAGATGCATGCGAGCTAGGTCCAACTTAGCTAGCTCAAGTATCTGTAACCGGGAAGCCACAACAGCACAGGCTTCGATGGCAAGTCAGTAACCAGGGTCCCAGCCAGATTTCTACAGCCTGTGTCCTGCTGGATTCACTGCTATCAGTGCCTGAGAGCCTGGGTATATCTAGGCATGCTCTAGCCACTCCGGAGAAGAGCAGGTGCTCTTTCAGTGCTGAACAGGAGTAGCTCTGTGCATCTATTGCACAAAACTTAAAAAAAGGAAAAGAGAAGGCTGCAGCCTTTCCCTGCATTAGCGCAGGGTCACTTTCCTAGCCAGCAGCAAACCCTCTTGCAAACTGGGATCAGAGCAATTAACAATTCTGCTGCTAAGAGGGTTGCCAAGGAGTGCAACCATTCAAAGGGTCCAGAGAAAAGGATTCCTGACTTATTTCCTGCATGGAAGCTGAGAATAGTTAGCAGAGACTCAATTACCTCAGCACATCGGGGAAGAGGCAGAATGACGTTAAAAGACTCAATTAAATGTCTAGGGGCTGGGTAAAGGGGGAAAGAAAAGGATGCTCAAATTGATGCAAATCGGATCTGAAGGGTTTTCCACCACTGGCACAGAAGCTCTTTAGCGTCTCATTTTGGTGTCACTCAGCAAGGAAGGTTGTTTTTCCCACGGCAAAGCAGAGAGATCAAAATAATCCCAAGGGCCTCTCTCTCCGAATGCTTCAGTCTCATTGTTTGTAACTTGACTGAGCTCCTCGGTGGTTAGTCGCTACAGCTGGATCTTTGGCAATGTGGTAAGGACGGTGCTGGATTACCCGCTGTCTCTTATCTCGTGTGCCCCTACTCTTACTCATAAATGGACTCTCTCCCATCCTCTCCACTTTCCACGCTGGTCTTTCATGGTCACGTCCTGCTCTTTGAATACAAGGTCTCAGCATTTATATCATCTTGGCACTTGCATTTTGCTCAGTCACCTGTTGCCTGCATGTTTTTGTCTCCTCAAAGCATCCTGGCCTTCTTCTAGTGACTCTTCACTGAAAAAAATCCATCTGTAGCAGGGCACTGGGATGTGCCGCCTCCTTTAAGGGCACAAGCAGCCTGAGAAGCTGCTTGCAGGTGGCAGAGGGGAGCTAACGAGGGACTCACCTGGAGCTATATAAGCCCAGAGCCTGCACTACCCAGGGAGTCTCTTCCCACCAGCCATGAAGTGAGGAGCTCCTGACGGTAGGGACCTGAATTTAGCAAAATAACTCTGCAGGGAACAGAGGCAAGTTCCCTGGGTAGAGAAAGGCTGGATTTCCAGGCAAGTGGCCTTTGTTTTATGTTAAACCTTAAAGGGCTTGAGGTGCCATCCAGCAGGTCCAGGTGCCCAGGGAAGGGCTGAGCCAGGACCAGAGGGTCTGCGAGCCTGGTGGAGGGGCTGTGTGCAGGACCAGGGGCCAAGTGTATCATCTGGGGTATAGCTCCGGGCTGCAAGTCATGCCCACTGGGAGATGGGGAAAGTTTGTCCTCTTCAAGGGAATGAGGGCCACTTCTGCTGTTGTTTGTGTTTCTGTTGTAGCCTAGGGGCTTATGGTTTATGTTACTGTTTATAGCGGTGGTTTGGATTGGGACTGTAAGGGGTTGTTGTGGCAATCTCATTAGTGCCCAAAAGGCATATGATTGCCTGGAGCCCTGCCAGGGGCAGGCTTGAGGCTTGAGCTACTGTGGAGCCCAGAGAGGGGCAGCATGCACAGCTGCAGGGCCACACAGGGCCCAAGGGCCCGGCGCCCGTGTAGCCACACAGGGACCAGGAGCCCAGTGCCTGTGTGGGGCACAGTCACGAGTGATGGTTGAACCCAGAGTGAGCACAGTGCCACATTAGTGCCACAGGGCCAGACAGGGGCCCAGCACCCAAGAGGAGCACAGCGAGACAGGGGCTGGGGTGCAGCCACACAGGCCAGTGACCCGGGGACCAAAAGGGACAAGCTAGAGCTAGTGTTTCAAAGCTGGGTCCAATGTAGTGGGCCTGGGCTAGAAGGCCTGGCTAAGAGGAAAAGGGCGATGGCTGAGGAGGCCAAAGCCCAACAAGTGAACAATGATACGATAACATCTGCAAGGCTTGTGGTGTGGAGTAAGAAAGGAAAAGGAGCTGCACAATTTGTCCTTAAGGCTGAAGGTGCTCTACAGAGTCCTAGTCGGGCTGAAAGGGACCTGAGAGCTGGATTGAGACCCAGTGGGAAATTATTAGGAGTGAGGCTCACTCTAAGGCCTGTTGGCAGCCTCCCTTAATAAACCTTTAATGTTAAGAACAAGGCGTGGTGGACGAGTTATCGAGGGGGAATGACATTAGGGTCCAAGCTGGACAGGAGGTGCAGGGTCACTAGGGGGGCATCACGACCACCCCTGTGGCCAGGAGACCTGTCACACCATCCGAGCCATATTCCCTTGGTTTTCATGTCATCTGGCTTGTTTCTAGACTTCCCTGCCTGTGTCTGAACTCGGCTGTCGGTTTAGTTGCATCAAGTTGGCGCTCTTCGTGTAGACAGCACATTTTTCCAGGGGCATCCCTCTATAGCTACTCCTAAGACCTTGATTTCTAGGATGTTTCCCAGTGGTCTCTGGACACAGCCCTTGAGCATCTGCACTGTCCTATTTTCAGGTTTGGAGTATGTGAAGAAGCCTGCGTAGGCAGGGCGAGCTCGGGGTCATCTGGGCAGTGGCTGCGGTGTAGACATGCCTGCTGTGCAATTCCCCATTGAGCAATGTGATTAGCAATCCTTCAGTAAAGCCCACAAGTGCCTGTGGGTGGAAAGTGCTATGTCCTCATTAATTTTAATGGTGGTGGTGTCCACAATGAAAGAGGGAATGTGGTTTGGTGGATAAGGTGCTGGGAACCAGGGGATGATTGGCTCAGTTACCCACTTCACCGCAATCCTCTTATGTGACTTTGAGCAAATCGGTTCATATCTTTATGCCTCAGTTACTTCTCCTCATTGTGGAGCTGCTGATCCTTTTGCACATCCCTTGCATGTCTTCTCGAAGTACTTTCCAGCAGGGCCTCCCTTGCCATGAGTATGGGCAGCATCGAGTGCAATAGGCTGCTGATCTTAGTTATGCCCTGTCAGGGACCAGTATTTCATTTCTTAATAGTAATAGTTTGCACCAATACAGGTGGTGAAAATCTGTGAGTTCTCCATGCTGTAGTGAAAAACAAAACACAAAATCTCTCTTGTTTCCCTCTTGCTTTGACAGTACAAATATGTGCATGGCTATTTGCTGTCCCTGTAACTGCAATGAATCAGTTAACTGGGGCCAGCTTGGCCTCTCCATCTTGTACCTCCACACTCCATTGCTTGGCCTAAGCCAGGGACCCTCTGTAGCCTGTTGGTGATTTCCATCCCGTTTGGGGGGAAAAAACCCAGCAAGGACTTAATACCGAAGTTGGTAAGGGGTAATACCAAAGTTGCACTCTCTCCAAAGAGGGAGCTGTTGAAGGAAGAGCAAGATGACTGTACAGACCAGCTCTGCTATGTGTTGCAGGAGATATTGGCCCCATCATTTTGCTCTCTCAAGGCCTGTTGGAGTAGTTGGAAAGTATCATGCCGTCTTTCTTCAGACCAAGCCTATCACTTCTCAAGCCCAGGGGCAAGGTGGAGGTTCAGGCACCGGCTTCATGGGGAAGCGGCTGAGCAGTGTCAATTTTAGAAGCATTTACTTGCACTCAAGTGATGTCCTTCCCTTAGTCGCAAGCTTGGATAAGTCCAGGGCTCGCCTCCTGGACCCATGGCATTTGGCCACATCTGGAGTGACATGCACAGATATGCAGTATTGCAGAGGAATGTTGTATGATGCTTTAGGAAAAGACATGAGAAATAATGCTACATCCACTTAAAATAATACTATATTGTGGAAAATGAAGATATCTCTCCTCTTTCCTGTCTCTGTGGGGAACTTTATATGGACTCTAACAAGCATGGGTGGCCAAGGTCTTGGTTTTAAATGCTGCCTGAAGGTTATGCTTTCCATTCATACGTCCCCTCCACTGCACTCCTGAAGCTTTCCCCACCACCACTTCTTGAAGTAATGCGGCCTTCTCTGCAGGCTTCCCTTCCTGGTGTGCAACACCCTGGTTTAGCTTGTGTAATGCAACTACTAAGTCCCGGTGCAACAAAAACATGTATACTAAAAGATCACATTTGCTGCTGGATCAGGATTTCTTTTGCCACCCTTCGCTCCGGCAGCCCCCTCTGCAGAACATAGCTGCTGCCAGCTATCTGTCAGCACACAGACACCACAGATACACATCCTATTTCTCAAGTCCATCATTGCTGCTCTAAATCCCAGCAGACGACTTCTTGCTTGCCTTTAGAAGTCTCAGAGTCTTTACATATTATTACTGCCTTGGTTTTTTTGCCTGGCAGAGGAGCTTGGGGTATATTTGGTTATTTCCCCCAAGTTTCTACTCTCCCCTGACTTAATTAAGCTCTTGCTCATTTCTGGGACTTGCCGAATTAGCTGGCCCCATCAGGGTTTGAAGTGCTCTCCTTGTTACAACCACAACTGCTGCTGGTCACCCGAGACCGTGAAACAGGCAGGCGGACTTCCTCTGGAAACTCAACTCTGATTGATGATACTGAAAAACCAGAAATCAGGATTTCAGCTCGGACCTTCCCCCTCCTGGCTTTGGCAGTCAGAGAGGAGGAAGGAGGTTCGTGTTCTGGAGCTGAATTTCCTAATTGGGTCCTAGAGCACGAATAGATGAAAGCAAACCCATAGCTCGGAAACCCTCCCCCCTTTCCATGAATTCTCAGGCGCTGACTCTAAATTGTCCAGCTCATCTCTCATTAAAATAGATATGGAGCAAACTGACTTAGATCATATAAATGCCTCTCTGCCTTTCCCCTCTTCTCACTTTTTGTCCATTTTTTTCCCCAGAAAAATTCTGAAACCCACAATTTCCTGTGTACTCCTTGGGTCTGTTTTGGTTCCTGTACATCCATCCTACGTTGACGTCATCCGTACCCTTCAGTAGAGTCCTGGGTATAGAGCAGCGGTTGCCTTGGTATTTCTGGCTGGGACTGGAAATGTCTGTTTTGTAAAGGCTGCAGCCCATTAGCACAGGCTTAAAGTTTGGAACGTGCTGGTGCAGCCAGAGTTTTGCAGAGTTGCCTAGGCCGAGCAAAGGTTTTGACCACCAAATCTCATTTGTGTGTGGCAGCTTTGCAGAGGGACTCCACGGAGGAGTGAGGAATGTGGATTCCTAGGAAACAGCTTTGATCACTAATAGCAAAGATCCGTGCACCCTTCTTCTCTGGTTTCTGCAGCTTGTAACACATCTCAGAGGCCCTTCTTGGAGGTCATCCTGTCTTCAAAGTTTCCATCTTCAGGGTGGTTGGCCAGAAACTGCCATCAGTTAGCGAGCCTGAGTGGTGAAAGCCTGCCTCCTTCCAGATGAGAGCTCATGGCCCTATCCTGTCTGAACCTATTCCTACTAGATAGATGGACCTCCTCATTTGGTCACAATTCAAGATGCCCTGTAGCAAACATCAGGCACCATTTCTGCAGCATATTCCTCACTTTAATCTCATCACATACGCACATCCAGAGGAGGCTGAGTCATTTCTCCTTTCCCCAACATCTGGCTTTTGGCCTCTGCTCCTGCCTTCCCTCCCAAACGTCTCTAAGGCCTGAACAGGATTTCACCACTCCTGAGCCACGTGACTTGTGAATCCGAAGTCAAACTTTTGCATAATTTGTATTGCAATCTGCGGTGAAAATTGCCCCTTTCTTTCTTGCCCCACTCCAGAGTCACTGGGAATTTTGCCATTTTCTTCTTTGGAGTCAAGATTTCACTCCCAGTTTCTGCAAGGAAGAGCCGGCTCCATTTCTGGTGGCTCTTTCAGACCTGTCGCAAGTTCGCACCGGCTGTTTCCATTGCATACTAAGGGAGCTCCCTTGCCGCAAGATCTGCATTCTGAAAGGCAGACGATCTCTATCAGAAAATTGGGACCTTGTCTCATTAGAGTGTTTGTTCCCACCACTGAAGTGAAGGCGAGACGAGGAGAGGAGAGATCTGTCCTCTAGGTGCCTGGCAGGAGAATAACAAGTAAAGGGTTTTTCTCTCTCAAATGTAAAGAGCTTTTATTGTTGTTTTTGTTGCTTGTTGTTCTGAGGGACCAGGCCAGGCTGATTGTAGCAGCGTGCAAGAGGAGCTGGAATTTTACTTTTGAGCAAATTAACCCAAACCGCTTATAGGTTCAATGGTCCATGCGTGTCATTCTGCAGTGGCAGGTGCTTTAAGGGACATGGGAAAGAGGTACTTACTTCTACCACACCGAATGCATGCTGCACCTGCTATGCTTGAGATCACGGCAGGTGTCCAGTGGTGCAGAGGAGGAAGCAGCATCCCATAACCTGGCGCCATTCTTCCCTGGCTCTAAGGGGTGGATCATGCTTACCTGGGCACAAAGATAAGGCTGTCCCATCGGTGCTTTGCATGGCACTGGAGTATTTGCAAACCCTCTCCATAGTCACTGGAAGATCGACAGCTCCCTCTTACAGGTAGAAGGGAGGCTTGGGACAGAGCCGGGACACTTTGTCCACCTCATTAGGCAATTTGGGGAAACTGTTGCATAAATCTTATTGTTTTTTAATGCTCTCCAAACAAATACTGAGAAAAGGAAACAAGATGCTGTATTTTAAGCAACGGAGACACAAAGCCCTGGGCTGTTTTATCATTTCTCCCCACCTCTCCCTCTCTTTTCTCTCTCCTGATTCACTCTCTCTCTGGATATCATAAATGAGGGAAGCTCTATTTAAATGCAGATTTCAGAGGCTGGCCAAGAGCAATAAATAGCTCTCCGCCATGACGATCAGGCAAACATTATCATGTCTCTTTGTCTGTGAAGAAAAGAGTTTAAGCATAGGTAAAAAAAAAAAATTTGTTCATTGAGGCACCTTTTTTACTTCCTGAGTTATGGCAGATTATGAGGACTTTTTAATACTATTTTATTTGTAAGCAGCAGTTTGGAGACCGTAATGAAAATACAAAACTGCCTCTTTCTCCACTGGAGCTCTACTCGACAGCCTCGTAATGAGGGACTTTGAAAGTTTCTCGCAGTTCCCCAAACTGACAGCCTCAAGGGCTAATGCAGCACCCAGTAGGGAGGGAATGTGTAAAATAAGCAAACCTTGCAGCCATCTTCAACCTAACCCAGCGTTTCGCAACCAATGTGCCGCGGCACAAAAGTGTGCCGTCAGAAATGAACAGGTGTGCTGCAAAATTTTGCCATGGCAATGAGCTACAATAGGTATGAGGATGGGGAATGCCTTAATAGGTGTGCCACGGATGCAAGTGGGCCTTGGGTTGGAAAAGGCTGGGAAACACTGACCTAACCAAACAAAAATTTGAATTGCCTCTTTATCCAAACATGTCTTTCTATTCCTAAACTGGTTAGGCTAGGCGTTGGGAGCAGTTAATGTGGGGTTGGCTTTGATGGCGATAGCAGCAGGTCTAAACTCAGTGTGTGTGAACTGCAGGGAATAATAGGAAGGCGAGGTGGGAGGTGAAGCTGGTTTCCAGTGCTGGAGCATCTCTGCGATGAGTATTATGCCTCGTGCTCCTCCCCAAGCCCATGGATTTTAAAGGGGGGTTGAATCTTTCTGAGACTTAGGAAAACTATTGATGCCTAGATTAACCCCCTGTATTAATGACCCTGCTGCATTCAACTGGATGCTTCCCATGGCCCACATCTTAAACAGATCTCAGAGCCCTTTGCTCTTCAGTGCTAGAGCACTTCCCAATGGATCCTAGCTCTCCTGTGCAAGTTCTTGTATCTGGGTTGAACCCACATTGTAACTTTAGTTTTGAGCTTCTTGGGAACATACAGGAGGTTGGAAGTAGATTGAGGGCATAAATAGGAAGAATATCTCAAGTATGACCTTATGTGCCAGGAGGATAGGGAGCGTGGAAAGACAGACCTGTCGAACCTCCGGCGGTAGATTTTGGGAAGCGATCTCAGTTCCTCCATGCTTTCATCATCTTGCATATACCAGGCACTGACTCAGAGCGACGGTTGTGTTTTTCGATGGATCGTAAGTTATGGCAAAACATCCCAACAGAGCGAGAGGCATCTTAAGGAAGTTAACGGTACTTAATAAACTTGACTGGGAAAGGTCAGCTAGACAGTGTTGTTCTAACAGTATATAAACCTTCCAGTGACATCTGTTCCCTGTTGTTGTAAAAATGCCACTTCATTAGATCTTGGTTGCATCGTGAATTCAGTAGAAGTATGTAATAAAACATGTTACCGTGTTGGTCTTGTCAGCGTGCATATGTTACAAATGCGGCTCATGGAGCAAAGGCACACCTGAGGACTGCTTGGCTCATGGGAGTGCGATGCAAGGACTTTTGCTGCTCGGGTGCTGGTTGAAACTCAACTGAGGATGGTAGGAAATGAATTTTCCTGTTCTCTTGAAAATTGGCTGGTGGCTTTCATAGGATGACTTGATCAGTCTGAGCCCAGCTCTGGGTGGACAGCGGTCTATGTTGCTAACGCAGCCCAGGTGGTTGGCATTTACTGGTCCCGTTGTTGGCTGTTTTGCCGGAAAGGACCAAGACTGGCTGGAACAAGGAAAATGAACAGCCTTCTTGCTCTGAGAGGGGTTTCCTTGAGGGCAGGGGAGAGAAGTGGGACATGGCCTGCTCTTCTGCTTCTCATGTCCTCCCGTCTTCGCTGTGATAAAGTAGTGTGCAAATGCTCCTGTGGAATGCTTGTGTTGCAATTGTTGTAAGCTTTTACTTGTATAAAGTGGAATAAGTGCTTGTAGGATCAGTGAATCGATCTCCTGCGGGACGCGATAGAAACCCCATCCCTTGGGAGATCCTTCCTAGATTGGATGAAACATTGGCAGACACGCTACAGTTACAAGCCTCGTTAGGGGGTCAAGGAGAGAGTTCTCAAAAACTTATACAGGTTGGATCACATCTTAATAAATGTGCTCATTTTGTGGGTTGCTTTCCTTCCATACTAGTATGCAACGTCCCTGAGACAACTGGAGCAATGTAGTTGCTGATGTATAGACAACTTACTGGTGTAGACAGGAATCGTGGGACAATGCTGAATGTATTTTAGCTGTCCTATACTGTTCAGTGTGAAAAGAGGAGGATTTGCCGCTGTCACGTGATGATCTACATCAGTAGCCTATGGATAGTATACTGGGGTTTCCAAGTTATGCAGCCTAATTGAGTATTTATGGCCAAAGCCCTTATGTGTCGATTAGTGTTGTGGTGTCCAACTTGAGTTTAGAACGGGATGAAAATTTACCATCCAAAATATTTTTCACTAGCAAGCACCTCCTTTCTTTTCCCTCCAAACTGCAATTTCTGTCCAAAAAAATAAAAAAGATGAAATATATTATAGGTTTTCATTGGGAGAGGGAAGGATAAAAATGAGGAATATTATTTCACTCAAAAAAGTGAACTTTTTCAACCAAAGAGCAATAATTTTATGGATCCTGGGTAATATTTTTTTTTCATTAAAAAATAAAAAAAAAGGTGAAAACCCTGGAGGAAAACTTTGGATGGAGCCATTTTTCATCTTTTATCAAACTTTCTTGTGGGAGCAAAGATGTTTCTAGACCAGCTCTGCTTGAGACGTTTAGCCTTTTTGAAAGCAAATCCCAGAGCGACTACAGGACTTTCACTCCAACTCTTGCTGTTGGTATTCGCAAACTCTGAAATGGCTGGAAAACCTGTGGCTGCCTCTGAAAATCTTTGCTCATGATCCTATAATAATAAAAAAAATTAAAAAAAAACCTCTCTTAAACATCTAGGTCTGAGACATTTATTACAACCAGGGAGAAAAGCAGTGTAGCAATTTTTGTGGCTAACAAAGTTCAAAGGCTTAATCTAAGTTTCCGGAATTAAAGATTTACTTGATGCATCTCCCCATCGTTAATAGACAGGAATACATAAAAGGGAATTTAAATAAAGACTTTAGTCTGTACTTAATGATGCCGTTATTAGACGAGAGTTGGCAATGCATCCCCAGACATAAAGTTTTAAAGTCAACCTTTTTAAACATTAAATTACCTTTTTGGTCTGCTAGCTATAATAATAAATAAAGATTAGTTCAGCCTCATTACCCAGTCAGATTCATGAGCTGGTTTAATATTTGGTAACAACTAACTAGTCTCACAGTATGGGAGCAGATGGAGCATTGTGACAATTTCTGCACAAGCCCTGAAGGAAGTTAGCAATCTGTAATGGCTCTCCATTCACGGCTGGTTTGGATTGTATGGGTGCTACTGCCTCCTAGTGAGCTGCATCAGAGCTGCCCAGCAATGGGCCCTCGGTCCTGCATCCCCAAAGATTAATGTAGATTTTCTCCTACCTCGAGCATCTGGAGGCTCCTGTGTTTGGCAACAAGGATCCTTGTTCTTTCCTTGCTGCCACAATGAAGTTTGTCATTTGGAGGGGGAGGAAAACTGTAAAATGGGGTGGGCTCAGCTCTGAACTTCCAGGTCATGCTCTCCAGTCTAGTGCTGCCACTAAAAACTTAATGAGTTCACGTCTAATTGGGATAGTGTGGTTAGCCACAATGTGCTATAGCCATTGGAGGAGGTGTGGTTGCAATAGGTTTGCTTCTTGATGGACTACCAGCCTTAAGCAACTCGGTGTTCCTCAGTGTTCCTGAGCGAGGGGCAGGACAAGGCTCTCACTGGGGTTGTAGAGAGGCAGCAGCAAGGCGCCAGACTACCAAGCGTAGACCCTGAGATGGTGCAGAGTCATTTGGAGGAACTGGATGCGTTTAAGTCGGCAGGCCCGGATGAGCTCCATCCGAGGGTGCTGAAGGCACTGGCCGATGTCATTGCGCAGCCACTGGTGGGAATATTTAAATGCTCGTGGCGCACAGGCCAAGTCCCGGAGGACTGGAAAAGGGCCAGTGTGTTCCCCATTTTCAAGAAGGGGAGGAAGGAGGACCCGGGCAACTATAGGCCAGTCAGTCTCACCTCCATCCTTGGCAAAGTCTTTGAAAAAATTACCAAGGCTCACATTTGCGAGAGCCCGGCAGGACAAATTATGCTGAGGGGAAACCAGCACGGGTTCGTGGCAGGCAGATCGTGCCTGACCAATCTAGTCTCTTTTTATGACCAGGTTACGAAACGCCTGGACACAGGAGGAGGGGTGGATGTCGTATATTTAGACTTCAGGAAGGCCTTCGATACGGTATCCCACCCCATACTGGTGAACAAGTTAAGAGGCTGTGACTTGGATGACTACACAGTCCGGTGGGTGGCGAATTGGCTAGAGGGTCGCACCCAGAGAGTCGTGGTGGACGGGTCGG
>NW_005841952.1:1005325-1038228 GCF_000455745.1 Alligator sinensis
CTGCCTATGCAGGGGGTCGGACTCAATGATCTATTGAGGTCCCTTCCGACCCTAACATCTATGAAACTGCGGGGCTCCCGTCATCTCCCGAAATGAGATGAGCAAAGGAATATGTTCCCATGTGGCCCTGATCTAGTGGGATGCTGGTAAGTAAATAGAGCCGTATCTTTGTTCCTGCTATATCAAATGGAGATTTTTAGGCCTTTATATCAGCCACTGATGGAGCTCCTTTTTGCTTAAGGCTGCCCCTCGCTTTCCGCAATTTGCTGTGTAACGTTGGGGTATTGCCTCCTTTCTTAGGGATGTGTTTTCAAGACAAGCCACAAAGTTCAGGCAGTTGGCAGGGGGAGCAAGGAAGCAGAGTTTACCCAGTTTAGGAAAATGTTCAAGGTTTCAAGGGGGGGGGTCCTACCCTGAATTAGCACAAAAATCAGTCACAAAAGTGCTTGCAAACAGATGATTTAAACAGCCATTTAAAAAAAGAATCAATTATGACATTTTGATGTGCCTTTAAAAATACATGTTCTGTACTAGAAATTAACATACATTTTGAAATGAAAAATTATTTTGAGCTGAACAATGCAGCTGTTGGAAAATGTCTCCCATTCCAACAACTTCAAGGGCTTTTCAAATGGAAAGCTCTTCCAAACCAGCCTTTTCCTGCAAACGGCATTGGCAGTAAAGAATTAGCTTTTTCCTTTGGGCAAGCCTTGTGAGAAATTCCCAACCAGTTCGAATTCAGATCTTGGATTTTGGCCTGCCCTTTCATAGCAACATGGGCCAGGCGAAAAATAAAAATTAAAATTGCATCCAAGCTCCTAACGCTTGGATCAGGGAGGCAGGATTTGTGGGTTAATTCTGAGAGTGAGAGAAGGTCAAGGAGGAGTGAGGCAACACTTGGCTTTCTGGAATGCTTTTCATTCCTCGCTTGGCTCATTTGTAATTAAAAATAGCCACCATGCATATCAACTTCTAAAAATCCTGTGATCCGAGTTGCTGGCCTTAGAGGAAAGCACAACCTTTGCAGTCGTATAATGAGATAAAGATTAACTGCCCGTGCTTTGCAGATAATGACAGCGCTTGTATGTAAGCGGAGCAGACGAGATGGTGTTGCCTGAAGGACTGGGAATGCTCGCCAAGACATCTGTGCGGCGAGACGCATCTCACAAGAATTGTTGTCACGTGTTTCCTTATCAGAAGCTAGTTCAGTTTTTGAAACCCTTAAAAGTGATGCAAGGCAGGAAGATCAGTTCCTTGGTGCATCTGTCTATCCCCATAGGTACCTCCCTACTAACCTATCTATAGCTGTCCATATGCACACCCCCCACTCTGGCATACTCTGATCCCTATCCCCGTAGGACCTGAGTGCTCATCATGTGAGTGTCTGAGTGCCTCAGTGCCTACATCTGATCAAATGAATCAACTTCCAACTTGCTTCTGTAATCTCTCCCTTTCACAGTCATGCCTGGCACAAACCGGAGCATAGGCAAGCGGATATTTGAAATGCTTAAAAAAAAAAGCACTGGCCGGAAATCTCAGCATTGCATGCTCTTTTAGTATTTTTTTTGTATGCCTTTCTCTTTAGATCTAGAGGTGGATGCTAGCCCATGGGACTGAGAACCTCAGAGCTCCCACTCGAGTGTCTAAGTATGAGCTGCCTCTAGGTGCCTACCTGGCACTTCTCAATGAGTAGCCGTGCTGTCTTGGAGAGCGTCAAAATGTGGGGAGGAAGGGAAGCAAAAGAAAAAAAACCCAAAGCCCTAATGCACCAATGATTATTTTTGTTAGCTGTCCAGATGTTCCACAAACATAGCGTTAATACGTCTGCTGATGCAGCCTCTTTAATTATTTTTTTTATCACAACAAGCTTTCACAGTCAACAGAATATGCCAGATTGCAGTGTTTTTCACTAGAGGGGAGCAGATAGCTGTTATCCTCACCCCCACAGACACACGCACTTTTTCCCCTTAACAGTTTTCCAGGTACAGCCGTGGCCATTATTTTGTGCTGTTCAAGCAGAGCTAGAACTGCACATGAATAACCATACTGGAAATCACGCAGGACAGACACGGTATCCTATTTATGCATCTTGTTTCCTTGCGGCTCCTGTGCGTGTGTCCCATTAGATGTAATGGGTGTTTGACATGTGCGTCCACAAGGATAAAATCTTTTCATGTCTATCCTGTAATGGTGTGGGTGTAGCTGTGTGCCGTCTAAAGCAACGGCCCAGAGGTTGATCTGTGTGAAATGAAACCTTGAATCCTAGAGACTGGGTTGGGATTTCAGTATAAATGCATATTTTGGGCCCAGTGAGGGCTATATATTTCCCATGATCCCTATGCATTTCCTATGCTTCTGAGTGAATGTGATCTAGAGGAGAGCTAAGGATGGCTTGGAGGGCCAGGTGAGGCAGAGGGCAGAGATCCTTTGACCCTAGCTGACTTCCTGCCCCTGGAGCAGGGGGATAGACTTGATCTTCCGAGGTCCCTTACAGCCCAAATGTCTATGAACTCTATGAAGCTTTTGGGTACAAACACCCTTCATCTGGCATCAGAGAAAAGATTGTAAAAGTTCTCCTGGGTAGAAATGAAAGTTCATATTTCATAGGATTTCACAGAGGACTCAATAGATGGAAAAAGCCCTCTGGGCAGCAGTTCTTCGCTGGTAAGGAGTCTCAGCTCTCCTGCGAGGCTGTGATGATGCAAAGTACTTTAAAGGCAGGAGCAGGATCTCAGGTTGCAGGTGGTCCAAGTTGTTTCTTGCTTGGGAAAATATGATTTCATTTAATTAAATGAAAGTTTTTTGCAAAAATCTGGTCTAATAAAAGATATCACCTTTATGCATGAGCCCTGATTGCTTTTTCCTTTAGACCAATATGGCCACAACCTGGATACCTTCTTGGAAGCATGGCATCCTTGTGGTCTTGTTAATAGACATAACTAACTAAGGGGATTAGCTGTCTGAGCACTGAGAACTTCATTGCAACCAACTGCCAAGTCGGGATCTCTCTGGAGGCAGAAACTTCAAGGTTCAGGGTCTAAAGTAATCTCTGACAATTGGAGAACCAACATGAAACTTCCCTGGAGGTCCAGTTATCATGCAGCAGCCTGCTGCTGCAGGGCTTCTGGGTGTGTTTTGTACCGGTCTGGTGCCATCAGCTGGAGACCAGAGAGCTGTACCTCTCCAGGTGGGAGCTCCTTAGGACAAACTTGCACTGCTTTGGTCCCAGCTGGAAGTTATTCTTTATGCCTAGCTGACATCTTTTAACTTTCCCTGTGCCTTGCAAGTCTTATCTATCTCCTTGTTCTGCCCCCGCCCCCTCCACTGCGAGAGCAGCTCCATACCTCCAGGTTACAGCCAATTTGCTTTATTTCGGCTGTCAATTGATTTACATGGTTCTTGCTTTAAAAAAGGAAAGCTTCTGCAGCAAAGTGATGCATTTCAAAGCTTTAGCAAGTGCTGTAGCTGGTTCTGTATTTTCCTGGCCTGTGTGCTTACATTATACAGCAGAGCTGCACTAATCTACTCTTTGCTAACCTACGCACTTTGGGGCCTGATTCTGGTGTTACTTAGGCCTGGTTTACACCCGGGCAGCTCCTGCCCTAATGGAAGCAATGCTGCTAAGAAACTTTGGCAAGGAAGATGAGCATCAGTCCCCTTATAATTCACACACCAAAAAAACAGTGCTGTCTTCCCAGCTAAGATTTAATAGCTGAG
The DNA here is from genome assembly GCF_000455745.1 of Alligator sinensis. Lineage (NCBI taxonomy): Eukaryota > Metazoa > Chordata > Crocodylia > Alligatoridae > Alligator > Alligator sinensis. Next base: position 1,009,043 of record NW_005841952.1, read on the forward strand.
TGCTACAACAGGAGCTCTTATTAACCAGACCCAGCAAACGGTACCGCAGCAATGTTGCTAGTGCATTATGAAGTATTAAGATTAATGCTCAACTCCAATTTATTTTTACCTTCTATAAAAAATAAATAAAAACCATACACCACAATATCTCTTCTCCACCCCAGCATAGCACAGATTTGAGTAGGCAGGCTCAGGAGATGAGTTCAAGAGTCAAGTGTCTTCTGTTTGAAAAATATTTGTCCCTCCCCACCCACCCCTGCCCACTCGCTTCCTGAAATATTCTGACTGTGAGAATTGATCTGCTGGTCTCAGCACTGCACAGAGACTTTATCAAATGAACAAAGCATGTTTTTGATGCACTCTTGTGCGTGCGCCTGTGCTTGTTCACTTGCTAATTCACACATCACAGTAAATCCTAAACTGTTTTCTTGGGCATTAAATACTAAACTGGGCCCTGATTGAAGTGGACAAACCCCAGCTTTATGATTTTTGTATTCTAGTAACATTTAGGAACTGCAATCGGGAATCTCCAGGTGGGAGCTTAGGCGCTGCGCAGGCAAGGAACAGACACTCTTGAGGCAGGGAGCTCACAAGTGATGCCTTGGGGCAGGGTGCTGGGCTGGATGATCTCCCAAGGTCCCTTCCAGCCCTAATGTCTATGAAATTTGGTAGGCATTAACAGGTGGGCATAACAGGTAAGGATGGCTGTGAGGGGCAGTAATAAAATGAATGGACTTCAGTAGATACGATGAAGGAACAGCTCATCCCATGCCTGAGCAATGCCTGTTGAGGGCAAGCAATTTTGGTGGGATGTAAGCTTGGTACTCAGTTTGAAAGGACAAGCATTGCAACAGGCACCCTAGAGAAACTGTGGTATGTCCATCCTTGGATGTTTTCAAAAGCAGATTAGATAGTTGGCTGGGATGGTTTAGTCGGGGATGATCCTGCCTCGAGCAAGGGGCTGGACTAGACGATCTTGTGAAGTCCCTTCCAGCCCTACTTTGCTATGATCCTATGGATGGCTCTGGTTACAGAATTGGGGCCCCACTGAGTGATGTAATCCTCCCGAATTAGGTGATTCAGGCATCCTTGCAAATAGAGAAACCTACTGTTGCCAACGCCAGTGGTAAAACACACCATGGAAAATGGACTCTTTTCTCTCTCTCTCTCTCTCCCCTGATCCTTTCATTTCCTCTGCCTACTGACTCGCCAGCTTTTATTCTCGGTTCTGCCAGTGTTTCCAGTCCTTCCTTACTGAGCTGTGCTTTTGTTTTCCAGCTGCCATTCTGGATGACCCGATGGAGTGCAGCAGAGGGGAGAGGCTGTCAATCACCCTAGCGAAGAATCGGATCAATCGGGCCCCAGAGCGAGCAGGAAAAGCCAAAGTGGAGGTGGACATTTTTGAGCTGCTGAGAGACAGTGAATATGAGACAGCGGAAACCAGTATGTACCTCCTGGGCCTTGAACCTTTCCTTTTCCTGTCGGTCTCCAAGTGGGGGTTCCCCACAAGAGCATCCTTCCTTAGACGTCAGCTGGTCTGAGTCTGCAGCGGTGCTTGCCCCCAAAAAACAGTCCCATTCATGAGATCAGTGTGGTTTTTCTCAGGAACAGACAGTACCCTGTTATAAGCATCTGAACGATCACAAACCCTGTTAGTGTATCGAGTGCTTCTCCAGCTATAACAGTGTCCTAAAAACAGTTCTGCTGTAGTGACCAAGTGTGTGGTAGGCTTGCTGGCATCCTAGTGGGATTCACCTGTGCTGGATAGCAGATGGGGCGGTATCCTTTTACATAGTTCGGGGGTATTTTAGGGCTGCTCCCCTCTTCTCTGCACACTGTCATCCTTCTAAAGTTTAATTGCCATCCTTTTATCACATATAGATTTCGCTTGCTTGCAGAATTTCCCCTGCAGAGCTGTCTAAAAGTTTAAGGCAGGCTCAGAAAGCAGGGAGGGGAGGAAGCCTTGCCCAGTGGAGAGAGCATAAGTCTGGGATTTGGGAGCCTAGTTTATGGCTGTCTGTAAGCAAAGTGACTTCCTTCCCTGCTCTATGCCTGGGGTGCCTATACACATGCAGCGAAGCTGCTGTAATGTGCTATAATCACAGCATGTCTGAGCAGGCTTGATCAATTGTGTCTGCTTAAGTGTGGTAATAGTTGCACTCCAGCAGACTCTAGCATCATATGTATCAGTGTCCCCGTGCTGGAAAATGGCGGTGGGGATGCTGATACACATGATGCTCTAATTAGAATGGCTCTAGGAGCCGCTCTAATTAAAGCACCCCTCTCTCTCGGAGAACATCTATAAACACCCTCATCTGTAAACTGAGGATGCTGCTACTGTCTTCCTTGCTAAAACCTTTTGGAAACGAACTGGTGTAAAGCACTAAACAAGAACTAGGTAATGTTGGTTTGAATTGTCTCGTTTCTGAAATGCTGCTTCGCCCTGAGTTGGGCCAAGAAACGCAGCAGCTCTTCTTCTGCATTTCTCAACAGTAGCTACCAAGGGGTTGTGTATACCAGAATAGGTGGTGCCTAAGCTCTCTGTCTAGAGGCAGTATACACAGCCTGGGGGTGTGCACTTCCCAAATGCGAACAGATCTCTGATCTAGATGCTCTCTAAAGGGTTTTGTCTTTAGACATGAGCTCATCCAGTCTGCATCCATTACTAAAACCTGTCTATTTGACTAATATACTAATGTTCTCAGAGGCCTTCAAGGTTTTTTGGGTGTTTTTGTTTGATTATTTTTGCCTCCCGAGTCAGGGAAAATCTCTCCCTAGTCCCAATAAAAATTAAACCCAAAAAATGGCTCTAAGGCCTGCCTCTTGTAGAAAAAGTCCTATAGAAATCAAAAGACTACGATCACTTCTCCACAGCAAATTGTTAAGCCATCTCGTATAATCCTATAACAGGGCTATAATTCCCTATTGCAAATGAGTTCTAAAAGTCTATAGAAAAGATATAAAGTTATATAGGCTTTTAGAGTGATTTCTGAGCAACGCTCTCTAATGGCTGCAGAACCAGGTTGGTTTTACTTCTGTGTAGTTCTGCTGGGCTGTCCTGTAGGATATGATAACAGCTTCCTAAAATTATCTTCAGTGCTGCTCTTCCTCCGAGCCTTTGGGTTTGATTCTCAGCAGTCCTGAGTGGTGTCCATGTCCATTAGGTTCAAAGGGAGTCCTGGCACTCAGCACTTCAGAGCAGCAAGCCTCGTGATAATTCACTGAAGGGACCATCGTGCCTGTTAGCATGTGAGGTGGAGAGACGAGTCCTTGATTCCCCAAATAAGAAATTAGGCTATTTATAGAACCGTTCCTCCGCATTCAGTTAATAATGTGTATTGCAGAAAGTTCCTGGATGTCTATCTATAGAGCCCATCACCCGTGAGACAGTTAAGGTTAAAAACTTCTCCTACAGCATCTCGAGGAGAAGTTTTGAAACAGTCTTCCTCTGCCTTCGCTTCTTGAACTCTGTAATGGGTGTTCGGCTTGTGCCCTGTTCTGGGCCATCGCAGCTGATTAAAGAGTGTCCCCAGTCACGTGTCTGTTCAGTTGATCCTTTGCCCAAGTGGAGCATCAGTCACACGTGTGCCCTCTGGCCTGCCCAGATATACCCATCCCGGGCAGAGCAGAGGACACGGGTTGAACAGACAGACCTGGCAGCCAGGGTCCAGCTTCCATGTGTGCCTCCTCATCTATCCCTCACCCTCTCTGCTGTCATTAGCAGGAGAGGAAACGTGGACGATGTGTTGCTTCCCTCTATTGTTTGTTCTGCTCATCCTCCTTGCCACATCTCTTGAATTTGATGTCAGCATTTTCCATTCATTCCTTTATTTGTGTGTTTAGTACCGATCTCCTTCTCGCATCGTGTGTGGGTGAACGTGGTAATGATCTTGTCCCGGATTCCCTTGTTCCTTACAGCAGTGTAGAGCTAATCGCAACTTTTCTGATGGCACCTTTTGTTTCTAGTTGAAAATACCAATTTGTTGAAACCAAAACATTTCATAGACATTTGGTAGAAACTTGCTGATTTTGGCAAAATGCTGTGTGGGAGGGGTGGGGGAGTAATACAGCTTCCTGAAAAGTTAGAACGGTTTCCAGTTTAAAACACTTTTATTTATTTTTTTATATTAAATAATTGAATATAAAAAAGGAGACGTTGGAACAAAATGCTTTGATATGATCAAAAGGAAGCAATTTCTTTCTTTGAATTTCATTTCACAGCACCTTTTCCATTGTTTTATTGCAAACAAGAAAGAAATTATGAAATTGCAGCATTTCCTACAAAATGGAAAATTTGCTAAATGGAAAATTTCCCTACTCTCGCAGTAAAGTTACTCTTGATTTACACCAATATTAAAAGCGAATCAAGCCCCTTAAAATGAAAGGTTTCTTTACTTCTTGAATACCTGACTTCTCAGCTCTAACACAGCCGTAGCAGTTGTCATTGCATATCATATTAATGAAAGTAGTTTCGATGTTTTAACCTATGACTGCGGAGCTTTTATACATGTCTTTAATACCGCTTTCAGATTTCACGCCTTTTGAATTACTCCTAAATATCACAGCTAGTATGTTTAGCTAACTGATTCTAGGAATGTCGCTATTACATCCAAACAGTGACACTTTGCATGCAATTAGCATTTTAAGAGAAGAAAGATTTTTTGTGGGTTGCTTTTTATTTTATTGTAAAGCAATTTTCCATTTTTTAATGGTTGAGTCAGGGATCTTAACATATGCTGCTGCAAAATTGTGATTCCTAGAACAGATAAAAAAAACTTTGTGGACAAACTCACACATGGATTTGATTAAGACCTGTTCATTTTCTATCTAAAAGGAGGCGGAGGCAAATAAATATATTGGCTGTTCTTGTAAGAAAGCATCTGCGTATCACTATTTTGAAGTAATCCCATAGTGAAAAGATTATGGACAGGGCTTGGTTTTTTTTCATTGCAGGTAAAGCCTGTTTACTCCATGTGTTATATCCCCAAATTCCTTTATAGGGATCCAAAACGGTCTGTTTAATGACTTTCTTCCTCTTAAAGTCCAAGAAGGGACACATTTCCCGCTCATCAGTCTATGGTCTTCAGCATGTGGCAGCTTCTAAGGATCTTCCTTCTGCTAATCCAAACACCTTCAGATGTTTCATCAGCTAAAATAAGTAACTAGAGGGGTTTTGGCTTTAACCTGTACACAGAAGTCTTTCTGAGTGTTTAGGGGATGCCTTCATTTGAGCAAGTGGGCTCACGTGGGATAGTAGCTCTGCTGTCTTTGCTGCAATCCTGACTGATGCTCATGCACTCAGCAGCCAAGCCCGATCAGCAGCTGGGTTCAGGATGCTGCCAGACAGACAGCATGTAGAGAGCGCTGCAGGAAGCAGCGCTGACGACTTCCAATAGGTGACGATCTCACTTCGGAGACCGCACCCTAGTATGGTTCGGGGTTCATTGGTTTCCCATAATTCAGGAAAAAAACCCACAGTCTGGTCATTTAAAAAACCCTGACACGTTTCACAAAAGTCAGGATGCTAATTCCCAGCCAAATTCCAGTTGGGATAATTGGATTCAGGATTCTCCTTGTCCTCAACTCCTCTTGCTGTTGCATACAGCACCAGAGACTGGAGCGCGTAGCGGTGGGCAAAGAGAGAGTATACCTCTGAATTTGCAAAGTGCTCTGAGATTCTTGTATACGAAAGCTGGTATCTTTAATATACAGACCGAACAGGAATTGTTACCTCTTCCTAATACACATCTAACTGATGTCTTATAGCTCTGTGAGCAGAGATGCTCATATTTCCAAACTTTGAGTATCTCTTTAGGCCCTGATTCAGCAAAGCAGAGTGGGATGCACCTGTATCAAATGATGAGCTCCAGTTTGCATTATGCATGAAGGCACCCTATTGTAATGTATCCCAGGCAACTGTCTCACCTAGGAAATTGGCTTGATATGTGTATATAGACCTCATCAAGGCAACAGTCAGGGCATATCACTTTTGAATGACTGTTAGCTACTGACCTGACCCTGTGGGAAAATGGTCTTTTCTTCATCAGGGCCAGTGTGACTAGGGGTGGGAACGGGAGCTTTCCACTGAGAGTCTACTTTTAAAAGGCAGGGTGCTGCTCTGTGTGGATAGCTGACTGTTTCCAGGCACGTGGCCAGAAGACCTGTAGGAAGGTGAGGACAGGAGTGGTTCTGTCCAGCCAGAAATATCGACACCTCTAACTTGCAAGAAGGCATGAGGTGAGGCTGGAAGGGGGGCCCATTTTGTATTTTGTATTCAAAGATCTGTAACACTCAAGTGTTTGAAGAGTACAGCGTGTGTCGCTGAGAGAGTCATATATGAGGCTTGTATGTCAGAAGGTCCTGGGCACTGATTTTGAGGTTTGGAGTGGCTGAGTGAGCCACTTACATCTTAAATGGTGCACCAGACTGTGAGTCTGAGCCTGGGGGTGTTCCCTGGAGTCCACAGCTAGGAACAGAGACTGAAAGTCTACTTAGATTGAATTGTGTTGGAAGCAGATGGGATACAGTACTGGGTCTATTTGCAATGGACTGGTGACAGTACAGTGGAGGCTGTACAACCTGCTTAGCCTTAGCTATGTGGAAGTGTATTACCGAATTGGAGCCACGATGTGCAACGCTTAGGAAGCTCGGCTCAGGTTGTCCAGCAAAGATGGGGCCAACCCTGCCCCTTGGATCCCTCTACTCTGACATATGAGATGGTTGGCTGCAAGTCAGCATTGGGACCTTGTGGTCCCAGGTGGTATGCTCCCCAAACCTGGGTGCATGCTTCTAGGCAGAACATGCTGTGTGTGGTACCCTGGCAAAAAGGTGGTGTGATACCTTGAGGAGCAAGTCTAGAAGTTTAGTCTTGCCTTGGTATGTCCTGTGTGATGATGGTTTCAGCCAGGGCCTTAATATATGCCAGTTATAACATTTCTTCTGATTGAATCCATTTTCCAGGCCAGATCATTGAAGGTTTCAATTTTTCATGCATGCATGCAACCATAGTAATGGGTGTTGTATACACTTGCAAGGGAGGTAGGTGCTGGGCTAGCTCTTTGACTATCAAGAATTACAGCAGTTCACACAAGCTGAGGATCTGGTTTGGCGATTCTAGCATCTAAAACAATATCCTGGCCAGCATCCTTCATGGCAGGCTCTGTGTTGGGATCCATGGTTTTCTGGTTAGTCCATGTTGTCCTTGGGATAATGCCACTGAAATCAGATCACTTTTACCAGAAATGAATGTGGAGTTGTGCAGACAGCCCTGCATCCTTGCAAGCGCTTGTCTGAATACATGATGCCTGTCGATGGAGCACAGCTGAGTCTGGGTATGATTCCTCCTCCCCACTCCCGTGAAGAGTAAGAGAAGCAGGCAGCATTTTGATTTAGGAAATGGCTTTGGATCACAAGAGGAGCTTCCTCAACATGGCCTAAGCCTCTGCCTCAAGGCATCTCCACTTGGTTTCCTTTTTTTTTCTTTTCTGTAATTCCATCCGATGTTCACCCTTAGAGTGATAAGCTGCTGCTCTCTCTTCTGGCAGTTGTTGCAACTCAGTTGCTATGACTACTTAACACACTTTTTGTTCTTGGCTACCCGAGAGACAAAGGGAAAGTGCTTGCCAAACTTTCCCCTACATGCAGGACAAAAATCCCCCCCTTAGGACTTTTGCCTTATTCACACGTGTACACACGGGCGGGCGCCCGTGCCTTCCTCTTGGATGCTGGCAGGTGCCTGATACACTGCAGAATAATTGAAGGCTCCCAGCTGTCACAAGGGACTGATGAATGTTTCTAAAACAGAATGCACGGTTTGCAAATTGCTGATATTCTTAGTCAAAAGGGTCTATTGAAGAGGTGTGAGTGCCAGCAAATCTCTAAGCAAAGAGGAGAAGCAAGTGCTATATCCCTTTGAAGCTGCTGAAGAAAAACCCCCCGCCACTGATGCACTATACTGGACTGAGAGAACAAAACCAAGGGGAGATGTGTGCATGTCATTGAGGCTTCCTGTGCCTTCCTCTTACTCCTGTCCATCAGCTCGGTAGCAACAATGGGGCTAAGTTAAGCCTTGTCACTCATTCATAGCTAGTGTTTGACCAAAGCTCCTTGGCTTGTATCTACAGCTGCTGGAATTGCAAGGCAGCCTCTCAGCCAAGACTACCTAGACCCAGGACAGCTTGGTTTCCTACATCAGACCAGACCGGGTGCATTCAGTCCGGCAGGGCTGCTGTTTGGCCTCCTCCTTTGTCGTCTGCATCTCTGCCCAGATGATTTGACTTCCTTAGTGAGCCCCTGGGGCCCTACAAGTATAACCTACAAGTATTACCTTTTGGTGGGCGTCTGTTGACTGGCAGGAAATAAGGTGTTCGTTTTTTCCCCATGGTCACAAACACCGTTTTTCAACAGAGAAGTCCAGCACTGAGTAAAACATGGCAATGAGCTGTCTTCTCGAACGCGGGGCTAGTTCCTGTAAGACAAATCATCTCTCTGTGGGAAGCTGTGCCCTGCTGTGTGCTGCATTGTGGGCAGAAGATTTACAGTACAGCGCAGTATAACCTCATAAATCCAGCATGCTCGGGACCAAGAACCTGCCGGAAATTTAACAATTTTGGATTTTTGAAACTGGAGCGATGGCCGGTCCTGGAGCAGCGGCCGCACGCGGCGCGGCAGTGTGGGGTGGTGGATGGCGGCAGGAGCCGCCGCGTGCAAGCTTAAAAAGTGCCGGATTTTTGATAATTCCCAATTATTTTTTTTTATGTGTATCCGGATTTATGAGGTTATACTGTACTACATTTACATCAGGTTTTAAAACAATGAAAAAGGTCTTATTGCATGATTACATTTTCCTTCTTTACTTGGGGAGATTACTTTATCCTTGTTTTAAAAGGCGCGGGGGGGCTTATTTATTATTATTTTGTGTTTTGTGGTTAGCTGATTTTAGGTTTAAGCTCCTCCACGTCCTCCTGAGTGGGTTAGGGTGTAAGCTGGGATGACACTTTTCATATGCCCGTGTTTCTTGGATCACATTACAAAGATGAATTAATTAAACCATATTATTGCCTGTTAAAGCACTAGTCTCATCCCTAATTCACAGACGGACAGAGAGGTGAAATGACTTGCCCAGAGTCACAGACCAAGGCATTAGCGGAGCTGGGACTACAACCCAGGAGCCCTGCCTCTTATACCCTCGTTGTAGCCACTAGATGGTATAACTTCATAGATTTAAGGCCACAAAGTACCGTTATAATCATCTGGTTTGACCTCCTGCATAACATAGGCCTTTGACATTCATCCGTTGGTTGCCGCACGGAGCCCAGTAACTCGTTGTCAAAGGAGAATGCATTTCTCTCTTTCTTTTTCTCTCTCTTTCTCTCCAAAAGACACTGAGTCTTGTTTTAAAGACTTCAAGTGCTGGGGAACCCATATATCCTGTCATAAGGCTGTTCCAATGATTAACTACCCACGCTATTCAAATTGCGTTCCACTTTCAGTTTTTCTGGTTTCAGCTTCCAACCCTCACATCTAGGTAATTTCCACCACCATTGTAAAGGCCTGGCTCAGATCCACACCCAGCTCCCAAAGACAAAATCCTGTCCCAAGCCAAACAAGTCACTTGATATACGAGGGACTGTCTTTTAGATGCATGACTTCTTTGCATAAGCTAGCTCATAAACACTTGATTTTTTGAAAGCTTTGACAAGATGTTACTGTAGAGAAGGCAAATAACCGTGGTGAACTTAATTTCTCCCACGTGGTGTCTGCATACCTTGCAAGCGCTCGCGTTATGCTAGTTAAGCAAACATGACTGTGTATTTGCGGTTCGTCTGCCTGCCTGTGTCTCTAGATGGAAGGGAGATGGGAGTGTGGTAATACTGAGTTAGCCATTTCTCCCCATGTCTTTCAAAACTCCAGTCATCCATGCCAAGTTCAAAATATCCTTCGGGGACCTCGGGGCGCAGAAATGAGGATGCTGCTGGTTTCAGTCTGTGGAGGCTTCACTCATACAAATTACTCCAGAGGAACGGTCCTCGATGGTTTGGTTGGATCTGATTTCCACCGGGGAGGCCTTCCAAGTCCCTTCAGCTCTGATTGAAAGCACAGAAAGTTACAGTATAACCCAGGAGACCAAGGGAAAAATTCAGCTTCTTCAGTTTGTCAGGGTCCTGTTAATGTTATATCAACCCTCGTGGCCTGGGTCCAGAACATTAACTGCTGCTGCACAGAGCGTACAGTAAAAACAAACCGAGAGCAATAATTTAATTCTTCTTATTACTCAGTTCTGCAAAAGATGAGAGAAGAAATATATATAAGTTTGGCTGCTGCAGTATGTTGCTTTAACCTGGATTGTTCCTTGCTTAATATTGTCCATAAACTTCCATGATAATTTCTTGCTGCAAAGCAGAAAAGCCTGAAAGGGGCACGTCACCGGGCAAAGGGACCCGGCTGTCCTTGGCCTTGAAGGAGGGTGGGGAGATAACAGATGTGAGAGGTTCGTAGGGGTTGGAGAATAATGTGCAAATGGCATTGGCGAGGGGCTTCTGTGGGATTGGGGGCAGCAGAGGGGAGTGTGCCACGACTTTTTAAGAGGAAACCAGCAGTGGTGATAAGGAGCACATAGTGGGGACTTAACAAGGTTGGAGGTCTGTCCCATAAGACAGCTGGGCTATGGGACTAGTAGTGGGAAGCAGAGATGTTTTGAAAGTTAGGGATATGAGATTAACTTCATGAGGTTGGGGCTACAGAGACTCTTGGTTCAGCGGGGCACGGAGGCTGGGCGAGTTGATATACTTTGTGCTGTATTGCGTAGGCATCGCTGCTTGCTGGGACTCTGGATAATCGCACCTCATTAACACGTGTTTCTTCTCCGTGGTGACTCCAGTGTGCCAGATTCTGCCGAAAGGGGTGGTAGCTGTCCTGGGACCTTCATCAAGTCCGGCTTCAAGCTCTATTATCAGCAATATCTGTGGGGAGAAAGAGGTGAGTGAAACGTCCCCTTTGGGAGTCATTTTGAGCCATCACTCTGACCAGCGGAGCTGCCTGAGCCCACGGGGCAGGCCCACAGGGGACAAGTCTGGGAGGTTGTAACGGAGGGGCAGGCAGGGTGCATGGGGTGATACAGTTCCCCTGGCCTTGTTCACCGTGGCAGCTTCATCTCAAATCCTTCTCTCAGCCCATGTGAGCCTGAGTCCAGGGAGAATCTGGAGGCTAAAAACAGTTTCCAGCCTTCCCCTCTCTGCTGGGCTCTGGATGGAGCAGTTCCCTCCTTGTCCCCACTGAGTGTTGCCTCAGTCCTCAAGGATGCAGCATCTCACTTCTGCTTTATTAACTGCAAATGAAGTTATTATTTGCCTTCCCAGCTATCATCCCAAAAGGCATTTGTTGCCTCCAAGCTGCAAGTGCCTCCTCTGCAGATCCAGCAGGGAAGGTTTCCTGCTGCTGAATCAGTTTGTCCCTTCAAGCTGGAGTCTTCTGCGTCTGGACAACGCTTTTCTCCCTGAGATGCCAGCCAGGGTCTTGCTGCGTACTCCCTTCCTGTTGCTTTCCTCCTTCCTTTCCTGGCTCTGACTGTTGCTCTTCTCCTGACAGTCCCATCACATCTGAAGTCTCCTGCAGCTTTCCTGTCACTTCACCTCCATTCACGCACTCGGGTCTAACTAGTGAGTCTGCACCTATCCATCCTGGTATCTGTCTGGCTCTCCATCACCGCAGTATGCGAGCTCCTCATTCTCGCTCATGGATTTTATCCTCGCCTCTTCCTGCAGGGTGGGGCTGGGATGTTATCCACATCTCGCACCAGGGGCAATGGAGGCATCAGACATGGCCTGGGAATATCTGGGGTTCAGGTGTAAGCATTGAACCCAGAGCTCCTGAGTGCCAGTCTGGTGCCTTACCCACTAACACATCCAGCCTGTCACCCTTTTTGCATGGAAATGGTCTTACCAAAATCCAGAATTCAATGCACAGATCCTCTCTCTCCTGGTCTCTTTGCCCTCCTTCCCTTTAATCTTGTTGTTTCTTGTTTTTTCTCCCCACATCAACTTTTTCTCCTCTGTGTCTTGGCTCTCACTCCCTCCTGTACTGCCATCCCCCTGGTTTTTCTAGGACCCGGCACCACCACCGAGCTTCCTCATCGCTTCCCATTGAAAAAGCTATCCGCTGCTTGGCAATTTTGAATCCCTACGCAGTCTCCCCACAGCCTGTTAGCTTTGTTTGCAGCCCTCCTGGACGACAACTCCCCCTTTCTGGTTTGGAGATGTTCCTTCAGTACAAACACTTTTTTATCTGTGGCCAGATTATGCACCTGATTTAATATTTTATAAACCTTGAACCGCCTTAGACTGATCTGACTTCACTCCAGGGACAAGAAATTGAGTTCTCTTCTCATAGTTCATCCCTTTAAAGCCTGATAACATCTCTCAGCCATTTAGTCAACTCTGTCTCTGGTGTCTCCAATCTCTGTGAGCATCTGAAATGGAGCACTGTAAATGGGCTGCATTCACACACCGAGCACACTCCTTTTTCCCCCTGGTATCCAAGGCAGTAGAGGAGAAAAAGATCTTCTAGAGCCAGCCCTTGACCACGGCAGGGTGGCTCCCCAGAGCGTATATTTTAATGCTTCTGCCTGTTTAAACATCTGACACCTTCTGTACCCCAGGCAGAAACCCCTCTTCAGTAGCAGATCATGAGTGCTTTTCCTGAACGTTGTGTTTAATCTGCATCACTTGGATCCAAGCTCCTGGTCTCAGCCCATCATTCATAAACTGCTGCTTCTTTCTAGAGGTACCCCAGCACCAAAACTTGCATGCTGTGGAGTTCAGCTCCAGCCTTAGTGGTCTCTTTCTTGGGCGCTCTCACTTGCACTGACATCAGTCAGGAGCAATTCATTATAATTTGTCTTGCAGGAGCACCTAGAGACCCCAAACAAGGCCAGGGTTTCTCTTTTGCTGGGCTTGTAAGGGAATCTCTGCCTCAGAAGCTCACAGTCCAAGTTCTGTTACCCACCCACCCATTTTACAGACAAGGAATTGAGGCAAAGAGAGATGAAGCCGCTTGCTCCAGGTCGCACAAGCAGCCTGTCAGAACTGGTAATGAACTATCCGTTTCCTGAGTCACAGTCCAGTGCCATCACCAAAAGACCAGCTTTTTTTCTCTAGTGAAGTCAGTGCTGTTATTCTGGTGCACATAAGGAAAGAGTCAGACTTCTTGATTTTTATCCTGGACGAGGAAAAGACCTGGATCAAAGCAACCATCCACTGTGAGGCTGGAGCCTGCCTCCTTTGGAGATCACAGGCTGCTTGTAACTGGTTCTCATGTACACCTGTGTCTGAGCATCTCTCTGTCCTGTTAGCAATCTTTGCTGCAAGCTTCAGACTCCATATGACTTCAGAAAATGATCAACAAGCCCGTTCTGTAGATGCCCCGGCTGCTTAGGTTAGAGGAATTTGCCTTTAGCTTACAGTCGGCTTCTCTCCTGTTAATGGAGCCCCGGATGAGGGCTGCGGAGTGAAATCAAGGCAGATAGCAGCTTATTACTCTTTAACTTTCTGATTACTAACCAAACAGCTTATGCCTTCAATAAAGCAGCCATCACAGCCCACTAACAGCCTTCCCCAGGAGGAGAAAGCTCGGAAGAGTGGGGCGATAGCCTCCGGAAACTCTGATAATGGAAGTAAAGAGGACTTGACACCCTCCTAATGAAGCAGAGCCAGATGTTTCCCTTTGCTGTGTGCTATTTCTTCCAAATAATTAATTCTGCCAGAACAACAAAAATAATTTTTCCCATCCAGCTGGCCCTGGCCACCTTTCCCACCTTCCTGCTGCATCCTCCCCATGTCCCTAAGCGTGCGCCCAAGTCAGAACGGAGGCAGCTCTCTGCCCGCCCTTCCTCAGCGCTGGCTTGTTCCACATTGTCTGCGTTCCCTGGGATTCACTACCCTGCTTCTGCCTTTGCCTTGATTTATTAATGGCAAATGAAATATTATTAGGGCTGGGAGGGATGATCCCACTGGATTTTCTGCCTTACAGTAGCCTGTTCCTTCTCAGCAGATCAAAAGGCCCAAAGCTTCTGATTGCTGCAACTGTTCCTCTTCCTCCTGGGAGTTGCCGGCATCAGGTCATCTTGTTCCTCTTTCTTGTAGCCTCCTAAATGTCTGGGGGTAGGTCTCCACTAATTGCTGCATGTGCAGCTTTAATCTAGCTAACAGGGGTACTCATAGCAATGAAGCCGTGCGTGGTGGTGAGGTTCCAGTGTGGACTCCGTAAGCCCCACTCAGGACCACACAGATACCAGTGAGGACTGTTAGCCCCTGCTAAAGTCAGAGCTGCTATAGCTTTGTTGCTCATGGTACCCAAACTGGCTAGATTATACTAACTCAGCACACCTACACCACCCTTTACAGCGTAGCATCCCCTTACCGCTGCTCTTACTGCTGACCTTTGCTAAAGAGCCTCAGCTAGGCCTTTCCTCATCCATCTCCTAAAGCCGCCAGCCAGGTTCTTGTTCATAGAATCACAGAAAATGAGTGTTGGAAGGGACCTTAGGAGGTCACATCTAGTCCAACCCCTTGCTCAAAGCAGGGCCATCCTACTATATCATCCCAGCCAAGGCTTTGTTGAGCTGGTCCTTAAAAACCTCCAAGGATGGAGACTCTGCCACCTCTCTAGGTAACCCATTCTAGTGCTTCACCACCCTCCTAGTGAAAGAGTTTTTCCTAACATCCAACCTAAACTTCCCTTGCTGCCACTTGAGCACATTGCTCCTTGTCCTGTCATCTGCCCCCACGGAGAACAGTTCAGCTCCATCTTCTTTGTAACCACCCTGCCGGGAGTTAAAGGCTGCTATTAAATCCTCTCTTGATCTTCTCTTCTGCAGACTAAATAAGCCCAGTTCGCTCAGCCTCTCCTCACCAGTCATGTCCCCCAGCCCCCAAACCATATTCATTTCCCTCTGCTGGATTCTCTCCATTGTGTCCACACCCTTTCTGTAGTGCGGGGCCCAAAACTGGACACAGGACTCCAGATGTGGCCTCGCCAGTGCAGAATAGAAAGGCATAATCACTTCTCTCAATCTGCTGGCAACGCTCCCACCAGTGCAGCCCAGGATGCTGTCAGCCTTCTTGGCAACAAGGGCACACTGTTGATTCATACACAGCTTATTGTCTGCTGTAACCCTCAGGTCCTTTTCTGCAGAGCTGCTGCTTAGCCAGTTGGTCCCCAGCCTTGTTGCTGTGATGATCTTGCAAAAACCTTGCTCCTCTGTCCCAGCAGAGCATTCCTGGGACATTTTTTCTCTCTTGCCTCCTCCCTTTTTAGCAGTGAATTTCACAGCTCCTTACTGACGTTGTCCTGCAGCTGACCTTGCTTGCTTTTTCTCTCTGTCCTTTTTCATTCAGGTCCCTCATTTCAAAGTGGCCCCAGAAGAATTCCTCAAGTTCCAGTTCCAGCGATTCACCACCTTGAACCTCCATCCCAGCAACACAGACATCAGTGTGGCTGTTGCTGGGATCCTGAATTTCTTTAACTGTACCACTGCCTGCCTCATCTGTGCCAAAGCTGAATGTAAGTCACTCCAGCCTGAGTTAAACCCCCACTGGTCCTGATTTCCTTTCATTTTATCTTTTCCCACATCTTTCGGCACCTCCTGCTGTGTTAAAAAGGCCTCTACCTTCCGCTGCTGGCGGTGAAATCCCTCCTGAGAAGGGCAGTGATGATTGCAGAAGGCTTGTGCTTTTCCCCCCTCTGATTAGAAGGGTATAAATGAAACCATTTGTCTAAAGGTGGGGTCCATTCAGTCCACTGTGGGGCAAAATGGGGACTTGGCAAAAGCAGCGGCCAAGGAGGAAGCCTGCAGACAGGAATGTGCACAATGATCCCAAATCTCCATGTTTTCCAACAGCTGTGTATGCAGCAGTTGGGGGACAGGGAACAATCATTGGCTGCTTGTCTTATTTGATGCTTGAAAGAGCGTTTTGTCTGGTGGATGGCTTCCCACAATGGAGACAGGTCGAAGGCCAATTTCTGAGAAAGCACCTTTTCATTTACTTATTTAGCAAATGGGTCTTTTGCAAGCACGTCTTTCTCAGACTCTGCACCGTTTGTGATCTAAATGGGGCGCGTGCAGGACCTGTCTGATGTCCAGCATCTTCTGCACAGCTCCACATCTGTACCACCCTGCTTGTACTGACCTGCATGTGCCAGTCACTACAGCTGTATGCCTGCCCATGTGCAGCCACACTTCTGAGCCCTTTTTCCTTAGACCCCTCCTCTGGTTAACACCCCAGCATAACCGCATTGGCGTGCCTGGAGCCACTTTGAATTCATACTGCTGCAGAAGGAAGGAGGTGACCTCTTAGCATGCAGACCATGACGTGGGTGAATCTGAGGCAAAGTGCAGGTCCCCAAAGCCTCGGGATCTCTCATGTTTGGCTCCTGCAGGGATGCTCCAGGCCAGGAGAGTCCTTGCCTTTTCCAGGCATCCACAGGGGACTAGATACACGGTTGGCAGAAACAGCAAAACCCAACTGACTTCAGTGCATCCGCTCTGCTTTACACCAGCCATGGATCTGGCCCAAGCCGCGCACCACGCTGTGTTCATGTCGTAGCTGGAACCCTCACTGGCATTTTCAGACGTCATTTTTTGGCTGTGACCATTTAACACTGAAATTAGCCTTCCTTTTTTCCCTTGCGTGCAGCATTTTCGCATCTCCCGCCCCCCTCCCCTTCTCCCCCTGTGCTGACACACGGTCCAGTACACACCCTCTGGGGCACCGGGGCCCGTCGACACACAGCTGCATACACACGCGTCCTCCCAACTGCATGCCAACACACACAGGTGCCTTCCACTTAATTCAGTCCCTAGTTAATTTGATCCTTCATTTAACTGGATCGAAAAATCTCAGGAAGCAAATCGTTGGCTTTAAAATAACATGATGTCCGCCCTTTAATTGAATCAATGTGATATGCTTTAATCAGGAATTACTGGATAATTCAGTTGCAAGAGGGAGTCACCAGTTAGGGCTAGGACATGCCATTTGGCCATAAGCCTCAAGTACAGGTGAAGCATGAAGCCACCTCAGGTCCAGAAGACCACTGGAGGGGTCTACAGTCCCCCTCCTCCCCACCCTACTTGTTTTCTCCATGTAGAGAGCCAGCCTTAGCACTGGCCGGTCCCCTGGCACAGACAACTTGCTGGCCAATGTGGAGAGAAAAGATTGGTCTGTAGTCTCTTACTTGGAGGAAGTCTGAGCACCTTGAGCAAAGGGTGTGCTATTAAACACTGTCTTGGAGTGCAGCGAGCCCCATCCACCATATTCAGTTGCATATGCTGGACGGGGCTCTTTGCATCCTCCTGCTTCTGCTCCCAGTCCTGCCCCATCTTATAGGACATGTCTGCATTGCCTTCATGTAATGACACTTGGACATTTTCCTTCCCATCTTAGAGCAGTCCTAAGCACCTAAGTAAACAGGGAAGGACTGTGCAAGGCACAGAGCTATGCCTATATAAATCCAGTGTAACAGCAGGAGAAATTCGGCTGCATGACTTTGTTTCTTGTCTCTAGGGAGTATTGTGTAGGATAATTCTCCAGGGCTTGCAAAGTGCTTTGAGACTCCAAACAGGAAGGTTCTGCATGGCTCTCTAAAGCCTATAGCAATAAAAGATAGCAATAAAAGACAGCAACAGCTAAAAGCTACAAAGACTGCAGGTCTAACTGCATTTGCACCCTGAGGGTCATAGGGAAAACAAGGCAACCTGCCCAATCCCATCCATGCGATAGGGCACAGAGCAGATGAGGAGTGGGTTGAGCCAAAGGGGAAGACAGTGCATGGACCCCTGGCTGCCTGTGTGTAATTCTAATTGGTGCCCATATGCTTGTTGCTACCGCTGTGCACACAAATGCATGCCATTGTGTGCCAGCCTAACACCCAGTGCAAAGAGCTTACTCTGTGCACAGGGGCCAGAGGGGGAACTTGCACTCTCGTGCATCCATACTGATCCTTATTTCTTGTTTCCTCTGTTCTGTTGCATTTGATCACAAGCTTTGGTCTGTCAGGGTGTCGGTGTGGGAGTGCCTCAAGCCAAAATGACCACTTGGGAGATGCATGAAGCCAGGTGAATTTGGTCTGAGCACAGGACTGGGTGGTAAGACTCATTGGTTCTATACCCAGCCTTTACTGATTTACACTGTGACCTTGACAAAAGCACATCTCTCCTCTGGGAGCCAGTTGCTTTTACACTGAAAGAAAACAGTAGCCCCATGCTTCAAGGCTCCTACTGGTTGCCTGCTGGGATTTGGAGGCAACCCCCCCTTTAAAGCATGATTTGGCTATTTGAGGAGAGGAAGGAGGGAAGGGGTGGTTGCTAGCTTCTGAATCAGTAGATGTTGGCTGTGGCTAGAGGTGGGAGGCTGGCTGGGATACATTGGTGCTCCTAATGATCCTGAGAATCTCTGTCTGGTGGATAGGTCCTGCTCATTCATTCAGGATCAAACCAATCATCAGATTTGGATCAGGAAAGTATTTCCCCCTCTTGGGGCTGTTGGGGACTTTGCCTTCTTCTGTAGCATAGGATCATTTGGGCATCTTCCACCTAATCAGTTCCCTGGCATTGCAGTGGACCAGTGCATTGGCAGTACCCTTGTCTCCTCTCTTGCTCTTTTCTCTGGCACATTGTAGGTTTTGGTTGGGGCTGTGATGTGTAAGGGGCTGCAGGCAGTTGTCTGCAAAGGCAGGGGCTCAACCTGATTGTCAGGGAGATCCCTTCCAGTCCTGAGTCCCTAAATAGGAATAAATCTTCCAAGTCAGTGGAACCATGCTGGTGTAAAACCAATGCAATAGTGAGCAGGATCAGGAGTGCATGCAAAAAAACATGGAGTTAGGGCAATCCCACATCTTCCTTCCTGACGCATGGTCAAGCCCGGTGGCTAAATCCAGGAGAGCAGAGAGAGAATCCACAGGTCAAGACTCTTCTCTTGCCAGCCACGTTTCTGCAACGCAGGCCTGCACTGCAATCCTTGCACAGATGGGGAAAGCAAGGCAAAAAGAGCCTTGACCCCTTATCTCTGACTCCGTTGTCTCCTGTATGCACTTATGTGCCTAGATGTGAGCACAAGGCAGGTGCGGGTGGTCTGGGAGACCTTTCTGCTTAGCACATAACAAGGGGAGGCCCACCAGTCTTCGGCAAGTGGTGGCATGGACGGCGCTGCTCTCACAGTCCACAACCGATCCTGCCTCTCCGCGCCTGGTGGTTCCTCGTTTCTGCACTTCAAAGCTGCCAGAAGGGGCCTACAAGCCCTTGCTCATGTTCAGCCTGTAAAACAGCCTTCTGAAGTGTCAGTCTGTCAGCATTGGGCGTTTCACGCTCCCGTGTCATCAGAACAAAAGGGAATCTCTTTAGATAATAGAATCCTCCTTCCATGTGACAAGAGGAGGGAAAGCAGGAAGCTGATGGGGCTACAGGTAAGGTGGAGCGTGCTGGAAATAATAATTTGGTTGAGCCAAGGGAAAGGAAATCAAAAGCCTTCACCCCGTTTCCCCCCCTCCCCTCTCCTCACCGTGCCTGATCTGGTTTGGAAAGCTTTGAGTCGGGCTGAGCCCTGCAACCTGCAGGACTGTCAGAGCTGTCTACCTGCGCTTGATGGGCTGGGGGAGCAGCAAGGGGAGGGGGTGAAGTGCCTGTGAAAGGCAGTAGGGCAGTGGGGAGGCATCAAAATGGGAAAACTTAATCGAAAGCAGCAGCGAGGGTCTGGCATGAACTGCAGTTCCACAGCTGGGCTGGGGGCTGCTTTCCAGCGCCTTATTAAAGCAAGGCTGAGATGTGCAGGCCATTAGACTTGAGGAGCCAGGTCTAATTGCATTATGTGGGACTGAGATTCAACATATGGTAAGTGGTTCCAGGGGCCTCGGCTGGCTGGCTTGCCTTCTTGCTTGCTTTTTCAATTTCTCCTGGTGACTTTGGGCCCATTGCATGGGCCAGATCTGGTGTAGGTCACCCGCGCTCCTCTAAGCTAGCTGGGGAGTAGTGGTGGAGCTGTGTTTCTCGAGCTGTCCAGGGGGGTACAGCTAGGATGACTGGCCCAGCTGTGCTGTCCCACATGCTGAAGACTGCAAGTTCACTGTTCAGCCATAAAAACATGAGGATCCTCTTCTGTCACTCAGTGGCCAAGCATCAGCTGCCGTTGCTCGCCTTCCCCTTTCCACTGGAGGGAAGGGCCCTGCTTCCTCCACTTCCATGCATGTTAATTCACTCAGAACAAAATCCCCTAGCGTGCTCCTCAATGCCTGTCTTCCTATCCCTGCGCCCACGTTGCTGCTCACTTGCAATGGCCCTGGAGAGCGACAAAGCAGCAGGCTGGATGCCGTGCAAGCAGGCTCCCCTGAGTAACCTCCCGCAGCTGGCTCCCAGCTCTTGAGCTAGCTGATGGGAAAGCGGGCTTCTTCTATCCTCCTGGTGCCATGCAGTGCTCTGTATTGATGGGGACACCGACAGCCTGAGAGAGACTACCGTGTTCCTGCAGCCTCATGGAGGGACTGCGAAAGTCATTTCATTTAGCCATCACAAGATGTGAAGCTCACTCAGGGCTGTCTGCTCCCTGCTCCTGGCAGGCAGGAGACGTGGCTTTAACACTTTGTGCGCTAGCATCCTTCCCCATGTCATCTGTATTACATATTAGAACAGTGGCTGGAGGCACCTGCTGAAACTCGGGGTCCATCGCCTTGGGGCCCAGCACCAGACAGGCACATAGCATGTGCAGTCATTGACCCAAAGAGCATGCAAGTGAGAGAAAGAGAGAGGAAACCAAGCAAAATGATTTTCATGCAGCAGGTTGTGGGAAGAGCTGGGACTGGAACATCTCTTTCGACATCCAGGCTGCCATCCTGTGCACCACGCTACATCCGCTGAAGCCAGGAGGGAGAGGGGTCAGAACGGAAATCTTCACGTGAACGCACCTGGCAAAGAAGGGTTAAACATGCCCCTCTTTACCGGTGTGCAATGGCATTGCTTGACTGTTGCTCTGCTAACACCCAGGGCTGACCTTTTGACAGGTTGTGGGGAGTAATGTTAGGTTACTGGAGTCAGGGGCTCCTTGTTGCAGCCCCGATTATTATGTCGTGGTGTGATAATGGCCTAGTTGTGTCCCCTCTCTGGGCTTCAGCTGCCCATCTGCAAAATGGGGCTAGTGACACAGGAGCAGGTTGTGAGGGCATATCTGTGCAGTCAGTGGCATGGATAATTAGCTTGTTTTTCAGGCTCCAGATTGGGATTTGAGAGATCAACATTAAGCTGAGTGATGATCCAGGGCCCCAGAGAAGGTGGGCAAAGCAATGGAGTAACAACCACACCCCACTACACAACTAAATACAACTACCATCCTCACACCCTCCTAGACTCCGTCATAAACTCCCACGTAGGGTATGGGGAAACCTGAATCGACTGCAATCAGGCTATGGAGCTTCAACAAAATCAAACATAAAATGGGCCTTAAAAACTCACCACCGTGCCCCTGTGGCAAAGGACATCAGACAGCCCAGTGTATACTACCTGGCTGCCATCTATATGGTTCACCAGAGGGAGCGAACAGTCTGAAAGATTGCAGTAGTAGTGATGGATCTGCTTTTAAATGGTTGGAGGAGTTGACTTTCTGAAGTCAGGTGCAAGAAGAAGGGAGGAGGCATTGAATATCTGGGACTCTGCTCCTCTGTGGCTTTACTGCTCCACTTCCCTTCCAACGCCCCGTCCTCTGCTGACAAACTGTGCCCTGTCCACTTCTCCAGAGTGGCCCAAGCAGCTTGGATTAGACCTGTGCACCCTCAGGCACTCTCAGGACAGAGAGCACGGCTCAGGCAGTCATGGTCAGGGTTGGTCCCGAGCTATCTATTGTGCCTCTGGTCATCGGTACAGCTCAGCAGGAGTGAGAGGCCAGGTGCTGGAGCTTGGGCTGGATAGGAGGCCATGTAGACATGCCCAGTGGGCCATGGCCTCAGCTGAAGCCTCCAGTCACTCTTGGAGCCTGAATAATGTATAATAGCTTGCGTCTGATGCCTCAGAAATGCCTTCCCGAGAAAGGAAATGCCCAGGGTTTGGCATTTGCTGGGTTACACTCCCATGACAACCTCCACTCCTGCAGTTCAGAGGGCTCTTGCATCAGCTCACAAGGCAGAATAATATTCACCTACACATCCCTGACTTCAGATGAGTTCAGGCTGGTAGCGACCACTTGGGGAACTTTCTTCCAGCTTTGCTCATAAAGAAAATATATTGTTCCCCCTCCTTCTCTCCCCCAAACGTCCTCTTCTTAACCAAGAGAAATACAAAAAGCTATGAAGTGGGCCCACTGTAAAAAGAAAAAGTCAAAGGAACCATAAAAGCCTCCTTTTCTGAGGCTTTAATTGAATAAAGGTTAGTAAAATGCTCTTAGAACCTTCCTCGTGGGAAAGGAGTTTGCAAGATGAGTCCTAAATCAGCTCAGCGGAGCTGGGCTTGTATTCACGGCAGCCTCCGAATCTTAGAGGAAGAGGCGATTGTGGGCATGGGTAAGATTAAACAATTCAGAAATCTAGCAGGAGGTTTAAACGGAAGCCCCACTAGTGCTGATAAAATGCTGTTTCAGTGGTGGTCAGACCATGCGCTGACTCCGTGCAGCGGTGAATTGCACCCTTTATAGAGGAGCAAGCTTGGAAATCCATTCCACCCTTAAGAAATCCTGGCCACTCTGGTTGCTTTAGTCCCCAGCTAAGATCCTTCCTGTATTGAAGAGGAGAGGCAGGGGGCTTCGCATGGGAAAGAGCTCCATGCAGGTACATTGACTTACTGCAAGATCTCACTGTGAATAAGAGACTCCTCATCTGGGATTTATCCCTTTAATGCATTGCTTCATTACCTTTTGTGAAGTGCCAGGAGTCCTTGAAAGCAGCGCTCTGCAACTCTGATTGCATTGCATTGTATTGCTTCCTCAGCCCTTGACCTTTGGGGTGAATAAACCGTTCGGTACAGTTGGAGCAACATTTAGTTTACGAGCTCAGCTCCAGGCCTGAGTGCCCCTCTGACGGTCAGGGCACTGGGTCTCAGATTTGGGTGCGTGGTCTGTTGTTTGTCCTTTTCCTTTGGAGAAGTGGTTGCAGGTCCCTGTTATGTAACTCCTCCTTCTCCTCCCTTTGGAAAATTCCCTTCCCAACCTGATACAAGGTGACGTGCTGCAGGTCATGGGAGAGTCCTATTTTCTATAATTCTATGACTCCTCTATCTAGATAGATAGATATATCTATATATATCTCCATATAGATATATAGATAGATATACACAGATATATCTCTCTATAATCAGAAAAGCAGAATCAGACCATACATCTATATAGATATATATAAAAGCAGAATTAAGCCCTTGAATAGTAAGTTCTCGGACTGGGAGATGTTATTGAGGTTATGGCAGTGCCAAAATGATTCACCAGAAGAAGCAAGCCAAGGGAGGTAGAATAGCACCTCACCTGTACACGTAATGGGGGTTTGATCCTTAGGGTTATATTCTTTGCCCTCTAAATTGAACCGGTGGGTTTTTAATTGAAACTATCCAGTTCAATTTAGGGGGTTTTGTCACTCTTATGACGAGGGGCCCAATCCCCCTTTTTGGGGGGGGGTTGGAGCTTTCCCAGGGCCACCTGGGCAGGCTGCTAGTGGGCCAGGTGCTGCCCCAGCTCATAGGCCACACCTGGCCCAATCCAACTGTTCCCTGAGTCTACCCACTGGAAGCCCGAGTGCTGCTCCCCAGGTGGGCTCAGGGAAGAGTTGGATCAGGCCGGGTGCTGCCTCCAAGCTGGGGCAACACACAGCCCACAAGCAGCCTACCCAGGCAGCCCCAGGGGGCATTGCTGCTGCAGAGAGAAGGACACGGGTCCCCTGCAGCTCAGGGGCTGCTTGGCCCACCAGCGGCTTGCCCTGTGGCTGTGGGAGAGGTGGACAGGCTCCACCGAAAAAAAAGTATCAGGCACCTGCTGAAAGCAGAAGTGGTGAAGAGCCCGATCCTTTTTTTCCTGTGGAACCTACCCCCCTCCCATGGCCAGGTGGCGAGCTGACAGCTGCAACTTATTGTTGCAAACTAAACTAAATGCAGAGGTAGTTTAGTTTGCAACAATGCAAGCTCATCTAAAACCCCCCAAAACGGGTGCATGTGTAATGTGTGATGCCATTACCCGGCACAAAGTGACATTTTCGTCATGTGTACAAGTGCCCTAGGTCTGCAGAGATCTTGTCTTCTGCTGTGTCAGTGGCTGAGGTCACTGGAGACCTGTCTTCCTATGTGTCTGTAAAGTACCTAGAACACATTTGGTTCTTTTATTATGTGCATTGAGGCCATAATTAGAAACCGTGCGCCATGATGATCCAACTCTGCTGTTTCTGATGGCCAAAGCATGATGTGACGTTCCATCCCTCCCCATCCCCTGGTGACCAGAGGAGAGAGACTGGAGTTAAGACATGGCTCCTTTGCTTTTCAGCATACTGCCACACCGTTTGGTGAACCAGCCCAATGCAGTGCTGGATCCTGGGGGTGAAGGACTCGTGACAGAACACATCATTTAAAAGCCCTCTTTGTGCTGCTTTTCCTTGCAGGCCTTTTAAACCTAGAGAAGTTGCTTCGTCAATTCCTCATCTCCAAGGACACCCTCTCCGTACGGATGCTGGATGACAGCCGGGACCCTACCCCTCTCCTAAAAGAGATCCGGGATGACAAAACTGCCACCATCATCGTACACGCAAATGCCTCCATGTCTCACATCATCCTCCAGAAGGTAGGCTGGCTGTTGAGTTACAGTTTTAGAAACGCTGCTGCTTTCCACCCTGATGATTTCTCTGAGCGTGTGCACTACGTGGTTCCAGAGTATAAACATTTCTGCTGCACTGCAGGAAAATTATCTACGCTACAGGGGGATTTCCATTGATTAACACTGAGTTCCTAGGGGAAACAATTTTTTTTTCTTTCCCTCCAAGACTGCAGTTATAGAACAAATAGAATAATTGTTCTGACTAAGTGCACTGGGGTTGGTTTCCAAAGGTGCTGAACTCCTACTGCTCCTATTGACTTCAAACAGGAGCCAGGAGGCTGCTGAACAGTTCTGAAAATCAGACCATCGGCGCTGCAGACTTTTGATTCTTTTTCCTCTTCTGAGTGCTTCTCAGGTTGCGTTGTTTCTTCATCAGTTTGTTTTTAAGCTGAGTTTTAAAAAAAATTACTATTATTTTAATTCTTTCCTGTATTGTGTTTTGGTTTTGGCTTGTGGCTTCATTTGGAAGTTGAATCTAATGGGGGTGTAAAAAATCCCGTGTCGTGTACATGTGCCCTGTGATGATCGAGACCTCTCTCCCATAGAGCAGGGTCTGTTGTCCTGTGTGTTTCTTGCAGCATCATGGGTGTGATGCTAAGGAATCGATCATCTGAGCCTGTGGAACCTGATCCAAAGCCCATCAGTCATTGACAACCATCCCTCAATTGAGTTCAGTAGCCAGGTCAGGCCCATCATGCTGTGTGTCGTCATCGTCATCACTCTGAGAACAGAATGCTTGTCTTTAAGGCAAGCTAGGGCAGGGCTTGTTACAAGTATTGGTCCCACTGAAGAGACGCACGCTTGCAAAGATGCACAGGTATGGGTCACTTTCTACAAAGGATCCTGCCTGCAGAGGAACTTTGCACAGGTTTACCATCTTACTGGTGTTGGGCAGCCTATGTGCAATGGCTTTTCTCTTGGTCAACCCACCACGGGCTTGACCCTGGAACCAGCAGACCTAGAAGCATGAGCTGCTGCAGCTTGAATTAAAACAGCAAGGCCACCTAGCCAACAGTATGAGACTCGTGTCCTCTGCAGGGGTGGGCAGATGGGTACAGCACTAACATACGCACTAGAGGAATGAGATTAGAGCACAGCAGGGAATGATTTTCCTGTCTGGCAAGATTTTTCAATATTTCAAACATTTTTTTCATCCTGTGTTAGGAAAAAAGGCACAAGCCCAAATATTTTTGTGAATCAAAAATGTGAAAAATTAAAATCTGATTAGGTTCAGAGAAATACATTGGGTACCTTCAAATGTTCTCTGTTGATACTGAACTTTTATTCTTTTTAACCTCTTATTTTTCTTTTTTTTTTACTATTTTACAACCTTCTAACCGAAAAGATGCTTTGATTCAAAAAAAAAGGAAGCTCTTCACGTTGAAGGTGATGAAATGACACAGTTCAACTCCTTGAGATTTTTTTTTTTTCCAAAAAGTTTTCAGGGTGGGCAAATCTGTTCCCCAGTCTCTTTCTGAGGCAGAGTTCTGGCTTTTTAAAAAAAACCTATCTTCTGAGAAGCTCCCAACCAGTTCTCCTTACGTTTGCTTTTCTACTGCAGCCAAAAAAAAAAAAAAGCATGAATATTGCATTGGCACTGAGAAGAAACAAAGGGAGAATTTCAATCATATAGTCCAACTCTTGGGATATGAACCACAAACCACAAGCACTGATGTGCATCGGTGCAAAATGTTCCCATTGCTGGCTGTGCAGGTATAGATGCCAGGCTTGAGTCCAGAGGCTGAGGTCAGGCGGAGGCTGCTGACAGGCTGTGCAAGTCCAAGTGATACCAGCTGGATCTCCATGAAGCTCATGCATCTGTCATCAGTCCGGTCCTGCATCATTTTAATTGCACATCTAAATGCAATGTGCATGCACTGATGGACAGGTTTCCTTTGTGACCTTTGCTATATCACTGCAATACACTGCTGATTTGTGGGGAAATCAGGAACAAGTGTTTGGGTTGGTGAGGGGTTTTGGGGGTTTGTTTGGGGTTTTTTTGGTCTCCGAGTTAATAGATGATTTGAAAGAGCTCTCTCACTATTGAGGGCTATCCCTCAGTCTGTTGCCATAGTAATTTTCCACAGTCACACAGCAGTGGCTCTTTAGACATATGCACTCTCCCTTCCCCTCTCTAGGGTATTCTCATGCCGTGACCGATAAAGATGTTAAAGATTGAAAAGATTTTGCAGCATTCAATAAAATTTAATGCAGTCATCCTGGCAAGAGGATCCCAAGAGAGGAAGCAAAATAAACAATGCCCTCATGGTTTGTGAACTTATTGCAACTGGTGGAACTAGAAGTTATTTCCTTTTGTACTGGGAGAATATGGGCAGCAAAGGGGGGAGATAACAACTAGAAGATAGGAACTTGCTTCAGATTGAGTCAACAGACACTAAAGCCAAAGGAAAAACTACTATTGTTTTTAATCAGCTATGGCTCCAACCTAGTATTAGAAAGCTCTTTTTTGGCCTCTACTGTTTTCGGACAGTGAGGCAGACTTCTTCTATCTTGCTCTCCACATGTGGTCTGGAGACATATGGCTGCTTGCTGTATTGACAGCCCGTCCTGGCTTCTCACCGGTACCTTTGGGGATGCTAAGCAGGCAGGAGCGATGAGTGAAGGGAAGTGCTTATTTCTTTTTTCTTTTTCTTTTTTTGACTTTCTGCCCTTGAAATCAAACTGCCTGGCTTCAAAGGGTAAGCAGCTGCTGGGGGTTACAGTCCAGTGGCCTCAAGACAAGAGGCAGCGTGGTCTAGTGGCAAGAGGTGGTGGTTGGGGCACACGATTAGGCAGCTAGGTTTTCATCCCTCTCTCTGACACTGACTCATGGTGTGGCCTGGGGCAAGTTGCTTTGCCTTGCTGTTTCCATTCCCTGTACCTGGGATCGTAGGAAAGTAGGACTGGAAGGACCCCACAAAGTCATGTAGTGCAGCCCCCTGCTCAAGGCAGGATCATCCCTGAGATTGCACAATGTCTCCAGGCAGCCTCTTCCAATGCCTGGCCATCCTCATCGTCAGGAAATCTCCAGCCTAAATTTCCTCTGCTGCAGCTTGAGTCCACTGGCCTTAGTCCTGTCCCTTACAGCCACAGAGAAAAGCCCATCTCCATCTCCATCCTCTTTATAACCATCCTTCAGGGATTTGAAGACTGTTATCAAATCCCTCTTCAGTCTTGTCTTCTGCAGGCTAAATCACTCTAGGGCTTTCAGCCTTTCCTCAGAAGTCTGGTCTCCCAGGCTCCTGACAATTTTTGTTGCCCCGTGCTGGACTCTTTCCAAACTGTCCACATCCTTCTTGAAGTGTGGGGTCCAAACCTGGACACACAACTCCTGCTGAGGCCTCAGCCGTGCTGAACAGAGCAGAAGCATCCCCTCTCTTGATTTGCAAGTGACACTTTTGTTGATACACCCCAGGATGCTGCTGGCTTTTTTTTTTTTTTTTGCAACAAGAGCATACTGTTAGGTCATATTCAGCTTATGGACCACCATAGCCCTCCAGTCCTTCTCTGCAATACTGCAGCCTAGCCAGTCATTCTCCAGTCTACGTTTGTGCATGAAGTTATTCTGTCCCAAGGACTTTGCACTTGTTTTTGTTGCATCTCAACCGGTTGATTGTGGACCATTTCTCCAGCCTATCCAGGTCATTCTGGTTCCTAGCCTTACCCTCCAGAGTGTCTGCTGTTCCACCCAACTTGGCGTCATCCATAGTCTTGGTAAGCACGCACTCGATCCCAGCATCCCAATCATCAATGAAGACGTTGAATAATACCAGACCCAGGACAGACCCTTGGGGAATCCCACTTGATACCTATCTCCCAACTAGACTTTGAACCACTGAGGACTGTGCACTGAGTATGATAATCCAACGAGTTATATTATGCACCTTTCAGTACAGTACCTGTGGGTGATAGCCCTGCTCTAGTAATCCTCATGACAGCGGGGCTAAGTGCTTACTGACTGCAGAGCACGAAGTGTAGGATTTTCCATTTCTGTTCCCCCTGAAGTCAACAGCACCTTGATTCTGTCCGGTGCAGAGTATTTTAAAAATCCCATCTTTTAAAAATCCCTCCAGCATCGCACTGCCCAGCTTCTTAGCGCCCTTATCCAGCTGCAGGTGCTGCTGGGGCAAGACTGCACCGTGTACACTGCTCAGGATGGCCTGGCACTGCTCTCCAGTGGGTAGAAGGGGCCACCAGACAGGAGCTGCTCCCCCAGCTGTATGCTTGGTTTGTCTTGGCTCTGCCCCAGGCTAGCCCTGACACATGCTCGAGCCCCTGCCCTGCCCTCCACCCCCTCCTACCCCCCACAGCCGCGGTCCCTCTGCTCAGAAGCAACCTGTGTGCACATGGTAGGTGTAGAGCATTGCCATTACT
>NW_005841952.1:1038259-1060900 GCF_000455745.1 Alligator sinensis
TCCCTTCATTTTGTTTTTCACCTTCCAGCCTTCAGCTGATCAAGAGAGGCGCCAGTGACTAGCTACACATTCCCTTTTTGGTTTCCCTTTGAAAGGCCATGTCATGCCAGACATTCCTGCCACAGATTTATTGCACTTGTAAATATTGCACAAAACCTCCCAAGGGGGAGGGTGGGGGAAAGCCCTGAGGCCTCCTCCCCAGGATGCTTGCAGGGAGCAATGTTGCATCTGCCCTGTTTAGCCTCTTTACCTATGGCTTGAAGCAGGGTTCAGCAACCTGTGGCCCATGGAGCAACTGGATTCAGTCCATGGACATGGGACTTCATCTGTAGGTGCTCTCCTTATGCTATCATGGAGACAAACAGTGGCAGTAGAAGAAACCTGTGCATCCCCACATTGGACCCAGGGTGGTTTGCTTACACCTGCCGTACAGAGTTCAGCGGGCCACAATCTTACCTCTTCCTTACTCATTGCACTTTCTGACAGCTCCAGCCTCCAGGTAGGGCGGGAAGAGAAGAGGGGAAGTGGAGAGATCCCCTCCAAGATAATGAAGGGTTGCCTGGCAAAACTTTCTGCCAAGTCCCCTGAGCGTGATTTGAGACTGGCTGTTTGGCAGGGAACTGCCGTCTCCTGTTTTCCAAAGGATTTGCAGGCTAATTCCCCACCTTCCTGAGCATCTGCTGCAGTAACCGGCTCCTCATTCACTGTGAATTCTGGGGTTTCACACTTGTTTATTTAGCCATGCTTCGCTCCCTACACACACTTACACCCCATTAACCCCCTTTCCCATTCCCCTTCTCTTTATTCACCTGTTACAACTCTGCTAAATCCTAGAGGCTTTGTAAAGGCATGAGAGTTCATTCAGGCTAATCATCAGTTGCAGGATGTTAGAGCCTAAATTTGGCTGGTGTATGTGGGCAAAGATCCATGGGGCATGGCAGCCGTATCCCCTCCGATTCTGGTGAAGCTTTCCCTTCTTTTCCTCTCTGCAGCTTAATGTTTGCAGTGAAAAGCTGAACAGTTTGTAAAATCTTTGGTGTTTTGTTCTGTGATTTTTTTTTTTTTTTCCGCCCCATGGATTCTGCCAATATTTTTGCCAAGAATTTGCTACTTTCGCAGGAATTTTTGTTTGCACTTAGAAGCAGGCCTAGTGCTGAGCAACAGAGGCTGTATATGGCAAGTGTGAGCACATTTAAACTTCCCACATTTTCAGTGTGAAAAAATACATTGAGCTGAATCAGGGGTGGGATTGATACGGAGCGAGTGCCTGGCTGCCTGAAGGAGAGGGTAAAAATGCCATGCGACATTTTTTTTTTTTTTTTACAAAACTGACAGTTCTGCCAGCTCTTCCTTGTTCCTCCCAAAATGTTCCTAAACAGTGCTGTCCTTGAGGGCTTGTCTATGATCACCAGTTAGATTGTTTTAAAGATGCTGGTATAGTGGAAGTGGTACAGCACCCATAGTGAGTTTTATCAGTACAATGGGAGGCTGAGTAAGTTATATGGCTGTACGATCTATATACCGGCATCGTGTTCATACCTGGGGCTATATCAGTGACACCATTGTAGTCCAAGCCAAATAGCTGTTACTCTTACAAGGCTGGGCTCTGGGCTTATTCTTCTGACCTAGATGAGTATGGCAATCTGGGACTGCTAAAATCACTATTATTAGGCATGTTTGCAGCTGAAACTCTTTCTACCACTGTCCCTTCCTTCTCTGTTCCCCTTGTCTTTATTCACCTGTTAGGATCAGGGCCAGATTCAGTCACTGACTGGAGTCTGTGGCCTTTAGCCCAAGGTTAGATCAGATGTTCCCCGTCTGAGTCCTTCAGCGCTGCTGCAGTTGGAGTAACCTGCAGTTTCACTGAGACCTGCAGATGTTCACTGCCTCTGAAAAATCAGGTCCTGTAACTTTAATTTCATAGGTGAAACTGTACATCTGTGTCCTGCCCTTTCTGGCTTCTCAAAAGAGAGCAGTGTCCATGCACAGTGATAAGGGTGAAAAGTGAATCCAGCCCAGCCTGTCCTATTTCCGCCCCTGAGATTAAAGACGGTCACTCTCTGCTCTAATCTGATCTTCCTCTCCTTCACAGGCAGCCGAACTGGGGATGGCATCAGCCTATTACACATATATCTTCACTAACCTGGTAAGACATTTCCTCAGCTCCTCTCCCGTGCATATAGAGTCCCGCTAATGACAACTGATCTGCTCGCCCCATGGGAGTCTGGGTTGTGTCTGGTAGAGACATGTGCAAGAGGGAGTGGAAAAGCATTGATGAGCCAGAGGCATTTGGGGGTCTCCGAGAATCCAGGCTTTGGCCGAGAGAGAAATTAGCCCTGCCCTCCGTGTGATGAAAGCAGATTCATTCACCAGTGATGCCCTGTGGAATGGTAAAATGGCAGAGCCAGTCAACACCAGTGCTAAACGGGCGCTCCTGCCCTGTAAATTGAAGGGTGTGGACCTTGGACAAGAGAGAGTTGTGCTTCAGCTGCAAGTCCATCCTTTCTCCTCTTCTACTGAGAGCAGTGGGGGTGAGAGGGGTTGCTATAAGTCAGGGGTGGGCAAAATACAGCCTGGGGCCCAGATCTGGCCCACCAGGCCATTCTATCTGGCCCACAGGGCCCCTAAAAAATTAGAAAATTAATATTTATTTGCTCCTAGCTGCCTGTCAAAGATGACAGGAGCCAGGGGCAGTAGGACCCAGAGGAAGCTAGTGGCAGAACCCAGCAGCAAGGTCTGCCTAGCAGAGGCTTCTGGCCTGGGACCATGGGGCTGTTCCTGCTTCCCTGTGACAGAAAGGGAAATGCGGCCCTCAACAGTTTGCCAAAACTTGGCAAGCAAACCTTCGCCCAAAATAATTGCCTGCCCCTGCTATAAGTGGTACTGTCTTCAGCCCATCATTTCCAGCTTATGCCCGGCGCTGAGGGCCTGATCTGGAGCTCACTGAATGCAAGTCTTTGCATTGATTTCAGTGGGCTTTGGAGGATGCAGCAGCAGACAATTCTGCAACCCCTACTTAACCTATAACCCACTTACTTACCTGAGTAAAGTTTGATCTTACTAGTAGAAGTTTTGGGACTGAGCCCTGGTCAGCTAGAGACACCTGAAGCATAAACCCAGGACAGAGAGTTAAATCATCCTTTTAAGGACCTTTCCTTTGTCCCCTCTGGGTTTCTCAAGTACAGAAGACGAAACATGAGAAGACAGCATGTCTAACCCTACCTCTCCCCTCCCTTTAAAAGTTTTTCCTGGTGGGGACACTCTCTTTAAGGCACTGGGCCAGCTGCCCAGCTGGCAATAACCCACACAGATCCAGAGAGCTAAGACCATTTACATCAGCTGAGCTATAGCTGGGAGAAAGGGAACTGGTGCAGTGGTGGCAGCGTATGGACAGGGCAAGCCATGACATGAGTCTTAGTGAGGGGCTGAGTGCACGTGTAAGGCAACTCAAGGGTGATTGCATACCTGTGACAGGCAGGGAGAGGCATGTTTTTCAATGCAGCTTGTGGCAATTTAGCTTTACAGCTCCTAAGAACATTAATGGGAGATCATGCAGTTAAATCCCCATGCACTGCGCTAAACGAGAAGTAATGGGCTTAGGTAGCAGCAGGGAAGCCCAGAGTAAACATTAGGGAAACTTTCAAGCTAAAGGAGCTGCAAGGCCCTAAAACAATCTGCCACACGGGCTGGGGAAATTGCTATCCCCAGCAATAGTTCACTTGAGACTATCTATTAAGGATGGGGCAGGAGTAATGAAATCTGTCATTTCTTAGTGCAGGGGGATGGAGGAAATGATGAACCAGAGGCGCCTTTCAACCCAAATGATACTTTGATTCTCTAATGTCTATTAATATTTATGCCCGTGCGGGCGTGTGCCAGGAAAGCCGAGAGCTGCAGCGGGCGGCGTGTCTGTGTGTGTTTGGGTGGGAGATAGACAGAAACAGATGGAGCCAAGTGTGCAGGGAGGGTAACCCACACGGAGGAGCAGGCAACACCATGGAGAGCCAGTGGGAAGTGACACAAGGAGATGGCTTGTGAAAGGAGTCACCAGAGAGAGAAATGCTGTGCTCAGGCTTTCAGATAGCCTTCCAATTCCTTCTCGGAGCAAAATCCATAGGTCCTAACCCTAGTCAGTGCCATCCACTGAGGAATAGGCCATTCAGTCCTAGTCCTAGTTAAATCAATACAGATGATTGGCAACTCAATGAATAGTAAAGAAATACCTTATGTTGAGGAGCTGAGCAGTGACATAAACCTTGAAAGCTAAGTTTAAGCCAGTAGGACCCCAAAAGGTAGGGTTACCTTTTTCAGGTGGTATTTGTTGCTTCATGGCTATTAGCCCAAAGGCTTCATTGTTCTAGTCCGAATATTATTATTGGTAGTATTATTAATAATCATAACAGTAATGATCAAGATGATGATAATAGTAATGATGATGAGCATGATGATAATAATGATTAGGGTTTCATTCCTAGCTCTTCCACTGACTTTATACATGAACTAAGTACCAATAAGCGGCTCCTTGCCTCAATTTTTCCAACCTGTAAAAATGGAGAGAGCAATTCCCATCTCACAGGGGACAACATCAGGTTCAGGTCGTCAGCCTTTCTAAAGCACCTCGAGGTACTCTGTGAGAAATGCAGCATAATACTATGAGATCCATAGTTCTGAAGGTAAACCCCAACCCACAGCCATGTGTATTTGTCGGTGCATTGGCACACGGCATACTGTGTACAGTATTCTCAGGAGTGAAGCGTTTTAAACCCAAAACATGCTACATCCCGTTTATCTCTCACATGACACGCAAACTCTGGAGCAAAAACTACTGAGCCTGTTCATTTTCATCTAGCACGGGGTGGAGGGGGGTGACCGGGGGTTGTAAGTGCTCCCACAAATCAAATTATGAAAGATTTGAGCCTGGGACGATGGGACCCTGGGCCATGACCGGAGCAATGAATCGTGTCTCTGAATTTGGACACGGGCACGTTCAGAATTTGAGTTGAGATCAGAATCTGAAATTTGCAATTCAAGCCCATTCTTCTAATCTGGTTATGCATGACTTTAAGGTGAGGTTAGAGAGGAATGAATCCTAGGGCCATTCATTCTCCCTGGAAATTAATCACAAAGGGCATCTATTTATTCCAGTTTATTTTACCACTTTGCAAAAGACCAGTTCTCTAAAGAGCTAACTGGAGTTTTGACAGGGATCATTAAGAAGAAAGGTGACACTGGGCGAAACCTGGGCAGATGGAAGAGATATTTAAGGAAATTAGTAATATTTAAATGGGGATGAGAGATGGGAGTGAGCAATTTAAACTAATAAATCTGGAGGGATTATCAAGCTGCTAATGAACCCTCTGAGGTTTTGCAATCACTGCCTAATAGGAAAGATAAAATCATTGTGAACTGCTGTCTGGGAGAGCAGGCAGAAAGATGGTTTAAATGGAGGCAGACCTTGTTGAAAGAGAATAGACATTATGGATAGTTAAAGGCACGGATATTAAATATGTGGGAGATGGCAAAAATAATCAAACCTAAGAGAAGGGAAGGGAGGTTAAAAAGCTGAGTTGCACGCATGCCGAGGCACTGGAGGGCATCTCTGTTTATACCTCCTGGCATTAAGCTCATTACAGCCATTGTAATAAGAGCACGCTAGATAATGGCTAGTTAGGCACCATGACTTCCTGGCTTTCTCTCACAGCTGTGGGAGTGGGGATGCTGGGTGCCACATGGAAAGATCAGTGAGTCACAGACCTTAAATGTTACTTATGAGTCAGTGCAGCAGGGAGGAAGGATGGCTTGGGGAAACAGATGCCAAGCTTTAGCAAAGGCTCCAAGAGCAAATGAAGGACCTCTCAGCTCTCGATGCATGTGCACAGAGGCTGAGACCGAGAGGCAAGGACTTGGGTGGAAACACCCACAAGATGATTCACAGGTCACTGGCAGTTTATATACCTTTCTCCACCTGTGACAGGACCAGCTCCCCTTGTGTTGTCATGAGGGGCTGGGCCAGCTCCTCCCCATGGCTATCCAGAATCTAGAATGACTCCAAGAAGGGGCATTTGTGTGCAATGCTTTCCATCCCCGAAACTCAGAGGAGAGAGTGGTGTTATCCTTGAATGCTGGATGAGGAAACTGAGGCTCAGACTGGGGAGGCGACTTGCCACAGGCCACACAGTGCTTGAGATGACAGTGCTGGGACAGAACTGCTCCATCAGTGTTAAGGTCCTCCTACAAAGTACTCCTTAGTTAATTAAACTGGGGACAGTCTACAAGGTGTCGTATGTTGGTTGGTCTATAGTTGGTAGAGTAGGGTCGGAAAGGACCTGAGCAGATCATCAAGTCTGACCTCCTGCCATGGGCAGGAAAGGATGCTGGGGTCAAATGACCCCGGCTAGGTGATTATCTAGCCTCCTTTTGAAGACGCCCAGGGTAGGAGTGAGGATCACTTCTCTTGCGAGTTGGTTCCAGATCCTAGCCGCCCTGACTGAAGTAATGCCTCCTGATGTCTAGTCTAAACTTACTCTTGGTCAACTTGTGGCCGTTATTCCTTGTTACTCCTGGGAGTGCTTGGGAGAACAGGGACTCTCCCATTCCCCGCTGGTCCCCCTTGGCAAGTTTATAGCTGGCCACCAGATCCCCTCTCAGCCTTCTCTTGTGGAGGCTGAACAGGTTCAGGTCCCGTCGCCTCTCATTGTAGGGTCTGCCCTGCTGTCCCCTGATCATGCAAGTGGCGTCCTCTGGACCCTCTCCATGCTGTCCACATCCCTCCTGAAGTGCGGCACCCAGAACTGGACGCGGTACTCCAACTGCGGCCTGACCAGTGTCGCATAGAGGGAGGGGATCACCTCCTTGGACCTGCTCATGATGCATCTGTGGATGCATGTCAAGGTGTGGTTAGCCTTCCTGACCATGTCCTCACATTGGCTCATGTTCATCTTGGAATCAATAATGACTCCAAGATCCCTTTCTGCCTCTGTGCTGACGAGAAGGGAGATTTTCTCCATCCACCCTAGAGGTGGCTGCATTTCCTCTGTATGTGTCCGCGTATAGATTTTGCTGAATAGTTTGGTTTTTACTTTGTGGTGAAAAGGACCCATGTCATGGTAACACCAGGAGAAGGACATGGAGTGGGATTAAAGCCCCTGGTGGAGTGCTGGCCCCTTTACCCACCTACCTACAACCCTGCTGTTCAGTGGATGCGTGTATCCAGCACCACATTAAAGGGGTCCCAGCAGGCATTGTATTCATGATGTTGCCACCCCTCTTGGCCTTCTTCTTGCTCTGGAGGGGTAGTAATTTACTGAGACCAATAGCAAATGCTTCCCCCATGTAGCATTATGTCCAGCTCATCCCACCTTACCCATCTGCACGGCTGCTCTGGGGATGAAAATCTACCCATTTCCCCAACCCACCTGGTTCAGGAGTGGAGAGAAAGCTGGCACATGGGACCTACTTGCCCTACGCAGGGGACAGTTGTTTCCTTCTTGGCCTTTACCTTAGCATAAGGACCAGCCTGTAATCTAAAACATAGCGAATGGCATTGATAAGAAAAAAAATAATTAAAACAATTTGTTTAGCAGAGAAATTTGACTTGATAAAGGTTTGGAGGAAAAATTGTAACCATGTTGCCATTTGATTTGTAATAATAATAAGGATGATGTGTAGATAGAGCGATGCAGATAGGCTACCGTGAATTGCAAAAAAAAAAAAAAAAAAATTATTGCATCTCCCAGCCTTGGAAATATTTGAAACCAGCAGAGCAAAGAATGAGAGGTTTTGGATGTCTCCAAAAACCAACGATTAGAATTAATTCCTTGTAGGTCATTAATTCTGTGTAGCTTGTTGTTTTGCCTTGTTTCTGTGTGTGTGGGTTTAATATATTATATGGACCTGGGGCTGGGTTTAAATTTCAATGCATTTTTCAAGGAGATAAGATGGAAATAATTGAAACTATTAAAATTACTACGGCAAGAAGGAAGGTGTAAAGGCATTTTAGTGGTGCCTTGAGTCAGGCACTTTCTTCATTGTATGTAGGTTTGTTCCCTGACAGCATTTTCTGGGGTTGCTGTGTGCTGATAAAACAGCTGCTGCGTTGTATCGCCGGAGCCCGAATAAATCAGTTTTGTTTTGTTTTGTGTTTGTCAATGATCTGTGAAGAGATGGTTATACATAGCAGGCGAGATTTTCAAAGCTGCCTAATTGGTTTGGATGCTCAGTTGGAAATTAATAGGAATCGGGTGTCCAAATCATGTAGGCAGCTTTGCAGATTTCAGCTGCAGTTCTTCATTCGTGTTAAGATCCTTTAGGAGGGAGGCCTGAGAGCCGCCTAAGTGGAGGTTAAATGGCTGAGTGGTTTAGGAGGCTAGACTAGGAGTGAAACAGAGAAGTGGAAGAAACCTGGTTTCAGTGACTTAATGGAAGCTGTTAAGGTTTAACAGTTCTCCGTTGTCCTTGGGCCGGCAGGGATGCGACGCAGTCGGCATTCATGATACAGCAACCTCATAAGATCAGCAAGAATGCATAAGTCAGCCATGGGCAGGTGCCCCAAATATTCACAAGGGTCGTTAGGACAGCAGTTCTCAGCAGGCTCATGTAGTCCAGTGTATCGGCATGTCTGCCCACACCCAGGAGACCACTGCTTGTTGTTCCTATGACTTTCTTCTGCCAGGGAAATTGATTTTTACGTCTGGTTTATTGTACAATTATTGACTCTGTTAATATATTATAAACTTACTGAGCCTTTCAAGAAAACTATAAAGCACTTTGCATAATTCCATGCGCTTAGGTAAATAAATAAATATGTTTTTAGCGCATCTCAGACATGATTAATAGACTCAACGACTCAGCCGGGAAGGCAACCGAGTCCAGAGATGTAGAAATGGGTATTCTCCGTGCGTTGCATCTAACACAGGAGGACTAACATGCCTTCGTGGGAAAGGTGCCAGGCTTGTGAGCGATTGACTGTCTCAAAGGCCAAATGTCCCATCCATAACGTCAACCTGGAGCCGCACACAGGAATCCAGTGTCATTACGTTGGTCCCTGGTGTGTCCATCTGTTCATTTTAATGTGCACCTGGGGGGCAGCACCCTTTTGGGACCTCACTTATTCAAGCCCCAATGGCTCAGGTTCAGTACAAATTCAGGACTCCACTTATCACCCTGATAACTGTTTGCATCAGTGATAAAGAGATCATGGAGCAGAGGCCATTTACAGTAAAGCAGGGGATCCCTCACATGTTTTAGCTGCCTTCCTGCAGTAACTGTTTGTGGTCTGTGTCACACCTTGGCTCCAATACCTTCTCCTCCTTTCCCCTCTACCTTGGGCTTGGTCGTGGGTAGGTTGAGAAGTGTGCTGATAAAAAAAACAGCTCACGACAGTTAAGTTCAACTCTTCGTGCCCAGCTGCTGCAGTTCAAACAGGGAGTCATTTCACAGACGTCAATAGAGCTATACTAGATTTATTCTAGTACGCGTGAGAAACAGATCCTGCCTGCCGTATCGTTCACCCAAGCCCTGTGGTAGTTCTCAAGTCCTTGCCAGGGCAAAACACTTACTGATGGCCAGTAGGACTTGTGTCTGAACAGGGGATGCAGGGTTTGAGACCTGCCTGCTTCAGTTCGCCCACTTCTAAAGTGGAAATAAGAATGCACATCCGTGAGTGTGTTTGGTCCTTAGCTAGTATAAATCAGCACTGAAGTCAGTTGGGTTATACCTGTTTACTCCAGGTGCAGATTTGGCCCCATGTTGGTGAAGTGCTTTGAGATCCCTGCATGGAAGTCACCGCATATAATTTCCAAGCATGAGCTGTTGTTACTCAGGCAAAACTACTATTGATCTCAATGAGAGTTTGCCCTGAGGCAGGAATAGTAGGATTTGACCCATTTATTAAAGACAGAGAAGAACAGGAGCAGCATGTTCTGGGCTTGCCAGGCCAATCTTGTAAGTCAGCTTTGCATCTGTAGCAGCCAGAATGACCAGAAGTTTGGGTGATCCCATTAAAGCGTGGCTATCACCAACTGAGGATTTGGGCCATAACCTAATCTAGACCCCCAGCAGCAGGAGCAGCAGCAATGACATTTGGAGATCACTTGGAGGCTGTTAATCAGCAGATCTGAAAACCCAATACAGCCCTTAGGGTAATTAAAAGAAGACGATGCACATGCCTGTCAAGGTCTCAGTGCCACTAAAAATCAAAGTGAGCACATCCTGGCAGGTGTTTTGAGCTGCCAGGAAGGTGAAAGGGGGAAATGTGCTGCTATCTCCTGGCTTCCCGGGTGATCTGGGTTATTAAAAGGGAGATAAAAATCTAGTAAAGGCATGAGAGTCTCACCGACGCAATGGGGATACAAAACAATATTGCCGGCCCAATCGATGAAATGAGAAGGAACCCGATAGCTGATGCAGAGAACTGAACAATAGCAAACTGGCCTTCTCTACCGTCAGAGATAAGCAATTACTAGAAGCCAGTCATTCAAGTGAGATCAGCGGCATGACAATGCAGATGAATCTCACGGGTTCTGAGTCTCGGGTTTAAAATACATTTCCTTATCAGCAGGTTCTTATAAGAGTAATAATCCTTTGCTCGTCTAGCCCTTTCCAACCAAAGATCTCTAGCCCCGTTGCAACATGAAGCCCCAGTTTCCTCTTGAGCGGCACAGGTATGATTAGCTTGAATTAACTAATGGGGAAATTAGATGACAGAGACCAGGGGTGACTTGGCCAAGGTCTCCTTGAGCCTGGAAGAGAAACCAGGTGTCCCAGCTCTGGCAGTGGAAACCCAGTTTGCACGTGGTGCGGGGAATGCACGAGTGTTTTAAAAGGAATTGGTTCGAGGCTGCGGTCAGCCTCTAATGCTAATTCACTGACCAAGCGGGTCTGAGGGAAACCTGAAGCTGACTCCAAGTTTCTCTCCGTGGCGGTGTTTTGAGTTTGCTAGTGAACTGTGAACTGAG
This sequence comes from Alligator sinensis, assembly GCF_000455745.1. NCBI lineage: Eukaryota > Metazoa > Chordata > Crocodylia > Alligatoridae > Alligator > Alligator sinensis. Next base: position 1,049,215 of record NW_005841952.1, read on the forward strand.
CACCAAGGCTGTAGCACAATATTTAAATTCAAGCACATGCTTAAGTGCTTTGCTGAGCTGTGGTCTCAGGCCACGCTGCCATCAGTGGGGTCTTTCTGTGGATTGCAGTCCAGGGTGTTTTCTGGTTAGCTTTTCTTTGTGACTCAGTTGGCCCATCTGTGTACAGCGCCACTCCAATTTGCAGCCTGGAGAATGTGAGGCTCGGTGATTTAATAGTGTTAATAAAGCACTCGGAGATGCGGTGATGAAAATGACAATAGAAAAGCAGTATATATTCAGGCTATTTATTATAGAAACCAAAAGAAACTAGTAAGCGGGAGTGGAAATTTTCAATAACTCTTCAATTGAAACAACACAATCCCCAGCATCGGCAATTAGGGGAACCTGTGGGTGCTCAGTTCTGGTCAGGATCAGGCCCCATTTGGGATCACAGCGCATGAGTCAGAGGTTTGCACTGAGTCATATCTTCGACTCCAAGGAGTTGATATCCCTAATGGAATAGAGCATATGGCCTGTAAATCTTGGGATGGTAATTCACGGTGGGTGATGCCACCAAAATCAAAGTCATGACTATGAGATACAGGGACCGGCTGTGCTGCTTTTATTGGGCAGGTTCTCCTGATGATCTAAAGGCTTGGGTCACTCTTTGTCTGCTGCCATAAAGTACAGGAGCGCACTTTGAGTGCTGCGGGAAGAGCTGCAGAAACCCAAGAGTGACTTCATCCTATAATAATTCCTCTAGCTCTGTCTCCTGGGGAACTCCTTTGTATTCAATTAGTTAATGTATGCCTAGTACTTTGAAAATATAGTGCGCCGTATAATTGCTAAGTGTTATTATTTAACTTTATTTAACTGTGTGCAGTTAGTGGTTACAGCCCTGGACTGGGAGTCAGGAAATTGGAGTTCGGAGTCCCTGCCTTTGCTGCAGACTCAGCACTCCTCTTGCAAGGTACTTTGAAGGCCTCTGTTTTTAGAACGACTCATTTAATTTTGGGTGCCCCATTTCAGGCACTTAGGGCCAGGTTTTGACAGACATCCCCCCCCAGTCCCCCCATCCCTCGCGGCCTAAAATTGCATGAAGCAAGTGCTGACTGAGGGTACTCTGTCTGCCCCTTTGAAAGTCTGATCCCTAGGTCTCAAATGGGGTGCCCCAAATCAGCAGGCACTTGACATTTCTGGTCTTCTCCATGCCTCAGTTTCCCTTCGTGTAGAAGGATGACAGTCCTTGTCTGTGTTGCTCAGAGTCTGAATGCACTGGTGTTGGTGAGGTCCTTTAAGGGGCCTGAATGGCGAGGTTTATTGGAAAGGCAATGCCTGCTGCTTTAGTGGTAGCAGTACTGGGAGGGCAGGTCTGTGCTGCCTTGCCCCTTCATAGGATTGCCAACTCTGACTGAAGCTATTCCGGGAGATTTTTTTTTCTTCCAACATGATGTAATGTCATTAATTGTACTGTTCAACCCGTTCACAATATCAATCTCCCAGATTGCTTTCGGCAGTCACCGGGAGATCAGTGCCGATTCCAGTAGAATCTCAGCCAATCCAGGAGCATTGGCAACCCTACCCCTTCAATTCACTCCCTCTCCACACCAGCCAACTCCTGGAAATATGGCATTTGTCACTGCCTAAATCAGCAGGAGCGCGTGCCAGTAAGCACACCTGAGGCAGCATATGAATGGGGTTGGAGATGTGCTCCTGGCCACAGTAGGACGGCTCCATTGCCCAGTTTGAAGGAGCTGGCATGTGTGCAGGAGACGTGAGGGGAGCGGGGGTAGGCATCATGGTAGTATTGCCTGTGGTGCGGACAGCCCAGATAAGTCTCTCTGTAAAACTGCTTGTTGTTTGCATCCGTATTAGTGCCTGTGTGGGTGTGGGATCAGCCTGCAAGTGGGTTTATATCTGTTTGTGATCTGCCCATACCTGCATGCTCCTGAGGTATCCAGACAGACAAACGCACAGGCTATGAACTGGTGCATGTGAATTCTTGTCACAAGAGAGCCCTGGGGAGCACAGAGCTGCCTGTGAAGGACAGATGACCTGTCTCTGGCCAAGGAGATCAATGGATGAGAGGTGGCATGAAGGAGGAGGCAGCTGGCGAGGCTAGAATGGAGGGTTTAAGAGCTTGGAGTCTCCCATTAAATAGAATCGGTTGACAGGTATGAATTATTCTCCCAGCAGCTCCTTGCTCTTGGGAGTTATTACCTGAAAAGCAATCTTAAATCCTGCAAAAAGCCCCCGCCCGCCGTGTAGATAGGAGGGAGCAAACACATCAGTGACTATGAAAGGCAAGAAGGGAAGAGAGAGTGCCCAAAGACCCACTCACCTCCTGTGTGCCTTGAGCATCCTTCCCATTCATGGCTGAGAAGCAGAGAAAGTGCCAGGAGCAAACAGCATCCCCTTGAGAGAAGTGGCTGTGGAAGAGAACAGGTGGCAGTGACTGTGCTCTGTAATGGGAGAGATCGCAGCTGCAGAAAGCTCAGATCTGATCTCCACAAAAGCATCAGAGTCCCAGTCCCAGTTTGAGTTAGGCTAATATTGAGCACAGTGCATGAGAACAGTATGGTATCTGAAATTCAGTATGTGGACTGTCTGCAAAAGATTATGCTTCAGCAGGGGTCACACTGGGTATGTCTAGACTTGGAAGAGTGGTCGTGGTAAGATTAGGACAAGCTAATGTACTTTAGCAGACTGTTCCCCACTGTTAGTTGCAAAGGTTAATACAGACATTTAAAAAGCCCGAGCCTGAACTGATTCCATCTTGCAGGTTAGTCTAACCTGCGTAGATTGAACCGACAAGCAAGTGAATAGACATTCACTTTTGATTCAGGAAATGCAGCCACATGCCTGCAGTAGCTCAGGCTAGAGCACGAGCCCTCCTTTCCCTAAGGCTGGAGGGAAGCTGAGCTGAGGGGGGTGGCTGTGGCCAGGCCCCAGCAGGCTGAGTATGACTGGGGAGGGGTTTAAACCCCACCCTGGCCTGCAGGGACCCCAGCCAGGGTGTGCCTGAAAGGGGAAGCAGCCCTTGCCAGGCTTGTCCACAAGTGACAGTGGGGAAGGGAGGGGGATTAAATGCCCCCCCCTCCCCTACCTCCCCTCTCCCACCAGCATGAGACCCCAGCCCGGGGAGTCCTCACTCCCATCTGCCTTGGAGCACATGAAGGAGCCTGGCACCTGGCCTGGCTTGGCCTCCAGCATTGCACTGCCCAGCTTCTTAGTGCTCTTATCCAGCTGCAGGTGCTGCTGGGGTGAGACTGCACCGTGTACACTGCTCGGGCTGGCCTGGCACCGCTCTCCAGTGAGTAGAAGGGGCCACCAGACAGGAGCTGCTCCCCCAACTGTATGCTTGGTTCGCCTTGGCTCTGCCCCAGGCTAGCGCTGACACATACTCAATCCCCTGCCCTGCCCTCCACCCCCTCCCACCCCCCCACAGCCGCGGTCCCTCTGCTCAGCAGGGCCGATGTCCGGGATCGAGTGGCCACTGCTGCCACTACTGCGCTCTGCTCTGTGCATGTCCCCTCATGTCCGGCCTTTGCTCCTGGGCTGCCCCAAGTGAAATTCCTGCCCCAGCCGCTGGTAAGGTGCACTGGGATCGTCCCCTGGCTGGGATGGGGGGCTCTAGGGGTCCCAGGCCATGCTGAGCTGTGAGCAGGGAGCAAAAGCCAAGCAGACTCCAACTGGGGTCCCGTGCTGGTGGGAGAAGGGAGATGATGGTTTAATCCCCCTCTGCCTGAGCCTGCTGTCCCACGTCCCCGCCCCATCCACTCCAGCTGGGAAGAGTCTGGCAGAGGTGCTGCACCCCTGCCAGGCAGACTAGGCTGTGTACCCAGCTGGATTCCCACCCGCCTTGTCAGCCAGCCCACACTGCTCAGCTGGACAGCAAAGGGGCAGGGCCAACCCTGCGCTGCCAGCCCAGCCCAGGATTGCAAAGCATCCTGGGATGCTGGGAGACTGTGATTTAACTTGAACCAGGAAGGGGCTTGGACAGAAGTTCCATAAACCAGCTTCACCTAAATCAGTTAAGTCTGATACTACATTCAACCAGGTTTATCTTAAACTAGTTCCGGCCATTTTGAAACTGGTTTATGTGAACTGAACTTGTGTTAAGTTACAGGTTGAAACCAGTTTCTGATCACTTAAACCGGTTTACATGTAACTTCTGTCCCTAGCCAAAGTACCTGGTCAAGGTCAGTATTAAGGGTTGCTGAGGTGCCTGGGTTTGAATCCCAACTATGCATCTGACCCAGCCGTTTAAGAAATAGGCATAATAGTTCCCTGGCTTGCATGGCATGAGGACAAATCCCTCACTATGTATGGAGAAGGGGGCCACAAGATGACTGAAGGATGCCTCCCGCCAGGACCCTGGTTAAGCCTGCAGCTTGCGCAGTGAAGCACAGAAAGCATCAGGGCCGAACTGCTGCAGATGCAGTGTGTCGCTGAAAAGCCAAATATCCCCTTTGGCTGGCGGCAGGTGGAACAGAGCTGAGTGATGGGTTATCCAGCTCTGAAAATCAGCTGAGCGGCACAGGGCTCGAATGGCAAATGAGGTGGTGTTTGTAAAACGTGGATTTGAAAATGTCAAGCGGCATGAGAGGCTGCCGAAGGGGAAATAAATAGGGGGCAGAGACAACTTCTAAAGCAGTCAGGTACTGCCACGTTTTTCCCCTCTGCAGCTGCTCTGACCTTACCAAATCCTTTTATCCCATTCCAAATGATGCATCTCCCCCAGGAGCTGTTTAATCCACATCTCATTCCATAGTCAGCTCGGAGGTCATGACTTATTTTTAATGTCATTTCTGAGAGGGGGCTGGAGCTGGGGGGTGGGAGTATAGAGGAGTTTTGTGTGCGAATAGGCTTATTTAGAGGCCATTCAGCACCCAGAGGTTAGGGAAGCGTGCATTTTGAATATGAAGGAACTACTTTTTTACTTTGTAGGGGTTTTTAATGGCAAGAGGCTGGCTTAGAAAAAGACTGAGAGTGAGGGCATTCTGCACTTTGAGGAACCACATCTATTGGACTGAGAAAGCCTTATTAACAGTTCACTGGTGCAAACATTTTCTCTTTGTCAACGTGCCATCAAGGGTCTTCTCCCCTAAGGAAACAGTGTGCTAGTAGACAGAGCACCTGATTAGCGCTCACAAGGCCTGGGTACTAATCCCAGCTCTGCCCTGGTATTTTGCCACATGACTTCAGGCAAATCACTTTATTGCCCACTGCCTCAGTTTCCCCATCTGTACATGTAATTATGCTGGTTTCCTTTGCGAAGCGCTAGAAAGCACTTGATGTGACAGTTAGGACAGTCCTGCAAGGAGCTGACCTTGCCTCAAAGAAAACGCCCATCAATCAGAATATAATCAAGAAAACCAATGATTTTTGGAAGCCTTGTCTTTTGGTAGACCCGTCCTGAACGGTACCAAAAGAGTACAACTTCCCTAGTCCTGAGTACCCACAGCTCCCACTTCCTGCACGTGGAGTTTTGCGAGTACTTGGCCCACTGTGGTCAGCCAAAAACCTCTAGGGCGTTGTATTCGGTGACCATTTTGGAACACGTGCCTCAGTTTCCACACCTGTATGATGAAGCCAACAGGAGTGGAGGTGATCTCATGGAACTGTGGTTCCTTGGTGCTTGCGCCCCTTCCCTCCCTGCCCACTGCAGCCAGGGAGCTGTGTTGCAAGGCGTCGGCATGCCACTTGCCATGGCACTTTGCATCCAAAATCTCCTCAGGCCCAGAGTCTCATTAGCCATCTGCCCTCATTCTGCAGGTTGACAGGATGCAGAGTGTAAATGGATAACCTGTCAGGGAGACAGGAGGATAATATCATTCAAATGAATCAATAGTTCACAGGCAATTTCATGTTACCTAATGTTAATGCGGTTGTGTCCAAAATGCACTTAATTCTGTGTCTGATCTCATTCCCATAGGACCTCGCCAGGCTGTAGTAGGAGTCTTGCCCCTCCACATCTCTGAAACTTAAAATCATTGTTCCTATCAGCCAGAAAAAACCATGAAGGCATTCGTGTTAGTGATGGAGGGGAATGGCGCTCTGTCAGCTTCCTCAGTCACAGTCACCACCTTCTATCTGCATTTTAGCAATTAGCCAGAAATAAATGATCTCCCAGTGATAGTGCCAGGCAGACTGGAAACTTCCACAGTAAACTGGTCTTGTGGCATCGCTGTGTTGCTTGCTATCAACAGCCATGGCAGCACCAGGGAGCCTCAGTTGCAGACCAGAGTACCCCAGTACAAGCTGTGTCCAGATGCAGAAAAAAAGAGTAGGCCCTGCCCCAGATGGCTGGGCAAAATAAAGTAAGTGTGAGTACCTTGCAACTGCAGGTCTAACGTCATGCCTGGATCACATGCCACTGTGAAAAGAGCCTTCACCGTTCACTCTGGGCACGCCTAAGCCTGGCACGTCAGCAGAGTAGAGGGTTTGGAGGCATCGCAAGGTGCTCGCAGGCTCGTCTGACATGGAGCTGAAAAGGGGTGCCTGGGCATACATTCAGTCCCTCCCTTCCTCCTGTGCTGTCTGCACTGCCCAGGTGATGAAACTGGGTGCTGGCACAGAGGGAGTGAGAAAGCAGTGCCTGTTACCCTGCAGGGAGGTGGCATAGACCTTGCTTAAATGGGCTCTGCAGCCATTAATTACTGCAGCAGTGCTAACAGCCTGTGAAGAAAGAGGCAGTATTCCCCTTTTAAGACAAGCAAACTTAGGCACAGAGACCAGCCAGGCAACGGGTGGCTGGCAGACCTGAGACTAGAACGGGAGATGCCCAACTCCCCAGCCCGGGTTGTAACCAGGAGTCCATGCGCTCCATGCCCTTTCTGCTGTCTCCCCAGCATCACCAAGGGCCTTGGCTACTCACCCATGACTGTCCCCTGTCTCAAGAAATAAAGCAATGAAAGAAACACTTCTGACTGAGAAGCGCGGGGACCTTCTAGGTCTGTCTTGGGTAATGGAACTGGTTTAATTGCTTGTGCGCGTGCCCTGCTTATAACATGAGATAAAACCCTTGAAATGGTCTATCTGGAAAACAGCAGCAATTGGCAGGAGGTAAATTCAGCAGCTGGTATTTGAAGCCTTGGCCAGAGCCCAATCAGTGGTTATTTCTGAGGCAAGAAATAGGAGATGATGAAATAGCAGGAGGCTCTTTCTCTACAGGTGTCTCCATGGTCTGTCACACGGGGAGGGCTGGGAGTCCCCCTCCGCTCAGACGGACAGCTGTGTACCTGGAGCTCTCAGCCATGGCAGGGAACAGTTGTGACTCCTGGAATAAGGCTGTAGCGTGGAAACAGTGTGCTGTCAGGGATCTCTCTAGAGGTTGGAGCTGGGCCAGGGCTTCTTCCTCCCTCTTTTAAAAGCAAAATGTTCTGTTGGTCCTTTCTGATAAACAAGTGATGGGGGGGAGGTGGGAGGCGCTGGGTCAGGAGGGACCCTCTCCATCAAAGTGGCATGTGGAATTAGGGGGGCAGTGGAAAATGCACTGGAGCGACTGTCCTGGAGGCTTTGAGGACCTTTGTTTGCCTGCAGGACAGATGCTGCTGGGTAGTGGCAAGGTGGGGGTGGGATATGCCACTTAATTGCAGGGCTCTTCCCCTTGAGCTGGGCACTCTGTCCTGGGTGGACCTCTTCCAAACCTCTGCTTGTCCTCAGACCCCTGAGGATAGGGCATCTCTGGCTGTCCAGACACTTTTCCCTGGTCAACTCCAAGGCTCCCATGTCTCCCCATGCCTTCACTAGCCCCTTTCCCCACTGGTTCTCCCAGTGCCTTGGTGGGGAACCACAGCTCTTTTTTTGACACTGTATTTGATCTCGTTGTAATGGCGTGTCGAGGATATAAAGCTGCTGCGGCATTTGTTGCTGAGAATATGGCTTCAGTCTTCCACAGCCCTACCTTCCCTGCCAATATGTCTATCATGCTGTGTAGGGTTCACTGTCACGGGTTGCAAAAGGAGGTCCATTTCCAATACCCATTTAGTTGTTGGTCTCTACACAAGAGCTGATGTTTGTGGTGGTCGGCTCAGCTGCTGCCACTCTCGGGAGCGAGAGGTCCCCAGCCGATTCCATATCCTGACTTGCCACCAGCTGTCGTACGATCCTGACTCTTGGTTGCCAACAGCCTGGGGTGGGCGCATTTCAACCATCCAGTGAATGCTTTCCACCACCTGCACTCCCTGCCTCCTTTTGCTCCGTGACCTGGTAATGAATTAGCTACCATACTCCGTCGCCTAATGCTGCTTTCTCTTTTGGGTTGCTGCTGTGCTTTAGGAGTTTTCCCTCCAGCGACTGGACAGCCTGCTGGATGACCGGGTGAACGTCTTGGGATTTTCCATCTTCAACCAATCTCATGCTTTCTTCCAAGAGTTCGTCCAGAGCCTCAACCACTCCTGGCAAGAGAACTGTGACCACGCTCCCTTTACAGGCCCTGCGGTAAGCATAGCTCTCTCTACCACATCCCTTTCTACAGCTGTCAGAAGCGGTAACGAGGCAGCAGGGGCTGACGCAAAGGTGACGATCAATGTGGAACAGCTGTGAAGGGAACAGGCGAGCAGAGCTTGTGAGTGATGGTGCAGGACAAGCGAGTAATGCAGAAAAGCAATAAACTGGCTGGGTTGATGTAGAGGCTGCTGTGGTGGATGGGAAGCATTACAGGAAAGGATGGGACTTCTCACAAAGAAAGAGGATAAGCAGCTAGGTGAGGAGCCGGGAGTAGCACTAGGCATATGCATCAAAGGTCTTGGTGTGATGGTCACAGGACTCCATACAAACAGAGTCATTCACTAGATCTCTTTGCACGCGCCACGATTCAGAGGATCGATGGTTGCCTACTCAACATCTGGTTGCAGAGCTGAGGGAATAGGCACCTTTCCTCCTCCCTCATGCACCCCTTTGCTCCTTTTGAGTTTGAGGTTGCTATTGTCAGCATTTCAGGTGAAAGAATTGCATTGTCATATAAATACAGGTGGGAAGCAATGTTTTCCAGGAGCTCATTAAATCACGGGGATTGCCAAGCCTCCTTACAGCTCCATTAGTTCGGTGTGTGAGAGCACTCTGCCATGTAGACATACTCAAAGAGGGCTCTGCTCCTTTTTAGCTTGGTCCACTTTGAGAGTTACTCAAGGCTAGCTACTTCCCTTCACAGTCATCCCCTATCTTCATCTGAGTTTTCCTGTGCAGCAGGCTTCCCTGGGAAGGTAGGGGAGGAAGGGGAAGCAGATGCAGACAATGTAGGAAGGGAGCCTCCTGGGCCCTAGCTGGAAGCTTGAGGGGCGAGATACTTCACATGCTCCAGAGTCTCCCTGATGAGCCTGCTAATGACTGCTGCAATCTCCCCTAGGGTCCCTGTCTCTCTTGGAAAGTTTGCAGAGCAGCTTTGCTACAAATGGATGGAGGGGGGAGGATAGAGTTTGGGGAGAGGAAAAAGCAGCAAACAATTTGCATCTTGACAAATGGAATAAAAATCCCCTGGGCTCCCGAGGCAGCCTGGAAGCCCCATGGTTTTTGCTACAAATAAACTGTAAGCAGCGCCAATAAGGAGTCTTCTCCACTTTGTATTTGCTTGACAGGAAGAGGCAGTTGTGGTTCACACCTGAGTGGTACCAACCTGCTGCTGCAACAGCGCCGACGCTGTGCTCTCGCCAGCTCTTCCCTCCCCTGCCCCTCTCGTCCTTACCCTCCCTTTGTGCTCAGGTGGCTGCAGCTTGTGCACCGTCTGGTTGGCTGCATCTCGATGCACTCTGCACAAGGAATCTGCCTGCTTGGGCGACAGCTGCAGGGCTGTTGTGATGCATTAAAACTAAAGCTTTTCTAACAGAGCAATCAGATGCTAACCCCGAGAAGTGCAAATGCTGAAGGTGGGGAAGAAAACATCTCCGCTCTCTTCTTTCCTGATTGTCTCGAATGGGCTTGAGAATGCTCCAGAGATGCAAGGAGCACAGGGCTGCCCCTTTTTGATCCCCACCTTGCCCCCTATTTTTGAGTGAATTCAGTGCTGGTGATTGGTGCCGGCTCGGGAGTCTGTCTAAAACTCCAGTCCATGTAACATTAAGGTAGCTGGATGTCTAAGTTGTTCAAAAAACAGACTAAGCAGAAGGGTAAATCCCTCCTGCATTAGAGAGGTGGCTTCCAGGAGGGGTTAGGTGGGAGGACACAAAGGGGGTTCAGTCACCCTGGCCCATTCAGTCCTACCTCTGTCGATTATCGAGTCCCATCCCATTTCCAACCCCAAACCTTGGTGGGTTGTAGTGATTTTCAACCTCTTTGTCATGGCAGCTTAATATTTGCATCCCCAAGAGACCGCCCTCCTTCTCCCCCCGGGGACTGGACCCCCCACTGTCCTAGGCATGGTGGAGCAGTAGCTGCCCCCAAATGCTTCCAGTTTAAACTGGCACCAGAAAAGATGGGCAAAAGGAAGGGATATTTTGCAGAGAGGGTTCAAAGAGAGTCAGGCTGTATCTACATTTGTTGTGGGGTGCTGCTCTTGTGTACCTGCACGGAAATGCTGAATACTTAGGGGCCTGAGGACCCTGGTCCCCTCAGGAAGAGGGCTGTCACCTGAAATGCATAAAATGTCCACATGTCCATCATCTTAGCACCTCTGCCCCTGGTAAAAATAAAAATCAGCACTTATGCACCTGCATACTTCCCACACCTGCCAAACCTAGAGCCCAGGCAGTAGAGGTGCTCTGGGGGCTCCCCTGGCTGCTGCTGCTGCTCCCTGTCTCTGGCATGATTGAGGGCAGTGGCAGTAGGTGCCCCTAGAGCAGCTTTGCCACCTCATTTCCTGGCTTGGCAGATACCGAGCAGGAGCTGGGGGGTGCAGCGTATGTGAGCAGCACCCCGGCAGTGCAGAGGAGGCGTTGTGCATGTACCTCCAGTGACATCCCTGATTTAATGCAGGCAGTTTGGGGCCAGCTGGAGCCTCCAGAGTGAGTCTAGAGACATAGCCACGAGACTGTGATATAGAGGGTCTCTTCCTGACCCCATCATTGTGATGACTGAGCACCATTACTAAGGCCCTCTGCTATTCAGTCCCCAGTGATAAAGAAAAGTGTTTTGCCAGTGAAACAAAACTATACAAGCAGGAGGCTGATTTTCTTGTCTTCAGTTTGCTAGGGAAGTCCCTCATTTCACCGTGAATTGTCTCCTGTCTCTTGCCATTGCAAGCACCTGCTGGAGCTAAGCTCTTAACTTAGCTCAGACAAGTACCTCCCTCTTGGAAGTGCTTCCCCTGTCAGCTCCAGCAAGCTGAGATCTCCTGGAACGGTTCAGGGATGGGGCTTCAACAGCTGGACATGGCAGGAGGTTTCCTATAAGCTGCAGAATCCTAGGGCTTCCTTGCCAGAGATGTGAAAGTGTCTTTGGAAGGAGGAGGGAGATACTTGTTCAAATGCCATTCTCATTAATCACGTTGCAAAGAAAGGAAATCAGAGAAAATCATTAAAATTACAGATGGCTAGATTAGGTAATTAGAATTTAGGCTAAAACAGATGTTTGTAATTAAGTGTTTATTTCATTGAATAAAATCCAGATTGTAAAGTCTATTGCACGGGATTGTAATGGTTTTAATTCTCTGTGTTATGTTTGGGGGGCAAAGATGCAGACGACAGTGGTTTAGGTGGGGGAGGGGGGAAGAAACAACCCAAACTGCCCCTGTGCCTGCTGAGAGCAGCCTGTCTTCCAACGTTGGCGT
>NW_005841952.1:1060931-1126664 GCF_000455745.1 Alligator sinensis
TGCTGAGAGCAGCCTGTCTTCAAACGTGGCCTTTCTGTGGATGATTTTGGTAACTAAAAGTTATAACCCAGGCCACGCTGTGCCAGGCCCACTGGTGTTTCTATAGGGCTAAGCTGTGGGAGTCCACCATGGTTGTGTGCCGGGACCAGTGCCCAGCTATACTGACCCTGGGGAGGATCGGTGCCACTGTGGTGGGCAGTTTAGGGTGAGCCATGCTCCCGTACCTCCCTGCTTCTCCAACCAACTGGTGGTACATAGAAAGGATGGAGCTGCTTCTTATCCCTTTCCTAGGGAGCGGCTGACAGTGCTTAGTAGCCCGGCTGCAGCCCACAGAGCCCTTCAAGGCACAGCGTAGGGCAGCTGGCTGATATATGGAGGGGACAGAGATGCTTTTACCCATCCCTCAGTCTCTCCAAGGTACCTTCTTGGGGTATTTACTTGAATTATGGATCTCATCAGCCATGTGAGATGGATACAGGGCAGGGAAAGGGTCTTTTCTTTCCCTTCCACCACAACCCACATACTCCAGTAAGTAGGAACCTCCTCTGGGACCCACAGCACCTGCCACACCCAGCATGTCACGGACCTCTTTATTCCAGATACGGTGCACAAAAATGGAGTCGGGTATTAACAGTCAAATCGGGTTTGATTTTATGTCAAAGGCAAAAAAGAGCTGTGGCTTAGAGAGGAGGGAGAGTAAAAGGAACAGGAGATTTCATAGGAGAGGCTGAGAGGGTGGGTGAGGGGAACGAGGAAAGATTTCATGAATGAGCTTTAAACCACATGGGTGGAAGATCCCAAAAGGCCTGCTAGCAGTGCTGATAAATGAAAAACAACTTAATTTTGTGCAAGAGCTTTCCATACAAATTCAATCCCAAATTGCTTTGCTAAGTTAAATACAGCTAATGGAGTTAACAGATAAATAATGGCAGAGGGAATGGCAATAGGCTAAGGGGGAAACATTGCTTTCAGCTGCAATTTGATATGGCTGGAGAGATGCGGAGACCTGCTCCAGATGGCAGGGACAGTAGAGGAGCAGGCTCTTGCGCTGACCGCAGCAGGAAGTGAAGTGGCAGAGAGGATTTTGGCGTTAAGCGATCAGAGGAAGCAAACAATTGGCTGGACTAAAATGTAGTCCACTGGCTTGTCTAGAGCAGGTGTTGGGAGTAGGGAGGAGGTGAGGTGGGGGCCCTAAAACAGGTTCCTGAAATAATGGCAGAAAAGATCAAGGTGCCTGAGGGCAGGTCCTGGCTCCTCTTCATGCTGGTTGCATCATTGCCAGTCCCAAGCTTTCCGAAGTCATCGCTCAGACTGCACACAATCATGTGATTAGCTTAGAATGGGGGGTTTGAGACTCGGATGGGCAGGGTATGACTGGATTAACAATGACACCCAGGGTTAGAAAAGGAAATCAGGTGCTTCAGAGCAAGGCTGTAATTAGAGAAGGAAGAAAGGGGAGGGCAGGACCCTGGGAGATTCCTCCCCTCCCAATAGAGGAAATCTCCTGAAGCAAAGCAAGCCCAAGAAATTGTTTCAAAAGCTACAGACGATACCAAAAAGACCAGCAAAACTGTTCAATGCTCAGGAGTAAAATATCCCAGTCAATAATGTCAAATGCTTCACTAAGATCTACAAGCATCTCGCTCGCTAGCTAATAAGAGTTCATTAACTGCTCAGATGAAATGGAAATAAAAACCTGTCTGGAGACAGCGAACGATGCTGGGTCAGATTTCAGACATGGTTTAACTCTGAGCTTCGTGGAGTTGCACCTCTCGACATCATGTGAATATTTGGTCTGTGGCTACTGATAAGGACCCTGTGTCAGCAAAGTATGGAAGTGCACATGTAAACCCATGACTCGAGTGGGACTTCAATCCATGCTTAAAGTTATGCATGTGTTTACAGGCTTTTCTAAACCCCCTAAGCTGCACAGAGAGTTGAGGATATAGCAATTCTGCTTGCCGTTCCTAGCAGTGGCACTTGGGTTGAAGGGAGACTAGACGAGTAAAGAGGGGCTGGGAGGGGGATACCGCAGTTACTTTAAAAGCCCTGAAAGTGCATCCTAGGGGAACATCAGAAAGAAGCAGGCATGGGAGAAAAAACTCCCTGCCTCTATAAATGGAAGACATTGAACCATACCTTATGGTTCAAGCAAGGGACTTTAGGAAAAAGGATGCCTGGGTTCAATTCACAGTTCTGCCATAGACTCCCCATGTGTCTTTGGTCAAGCTATTCAACCTCTTCCATGCCTCAGTTTACCCTCCTTTAAAAATGAGTGTAATACTTACCCTATGCCCCCAGGCACATCTTGACGCTCAGTTAATCTATGTTAGCAGAATACTTTGAGTCCCTGCAATGAAAGTTGCTCCAGAAAGGGGAAATGTTATGCTCATTCTTGTGAGTGAAAAGAGTCAAATACTGAGAGATGAACCACATGTGACAGACGCTTGTCATGCCATTTGGTGTGTTCCTAGATGGCGCTTGGGTCTTGTGGGGATGAATGTGGGATAAGACCTGATACTGAATAGCAGGGAGAAAGGAGGAGACAAATGATTGGGCTGGAAGGAAGCTTGGTAGGACAAATGTGAATGCTATTGAGGGATAGGAGATAGAAATCTTTAAGGGATTATCGGCACCATTAATGCTGATGATAGGGATTTTGCTAGCATTAAGCTTGGATTCCACAGTTTTTCATAGCATCAGCTCCCGCATTTTAAAGCCCTCTCTGGCACTCATTAAAAGCCTGACACTGGGGCATCGAAGACAGTGAGATCCTGGCCATTGCCTTGAGTAGGATCAAGCAGGGTTAAATCTAGCTCACTGTGTTCAAACAAGTAACACTTGGAGCCAAAGGGGACCACTCAGGTGATTGAACTGAACATGATTGTCTCCCTACGGTAATAGGGGAAGTGAATGAATGTGATCAGGCTTTGAGAGGGACAGGAGCAGTAGCTAGAGTTGAACTGTAAATGCCCACAGCCGGGGTGAAATGGGGGGAAGGTTCAACAGGCTAAAGAGAAAAGATGCTGTCGGACACCGGAGCAGTCAAGAGGAGGCTCTTTGAAGAGACCAGTAGAAAAATGCAGCTTTGATCGTAATGAGCTGCAACAACTACATTCCAGCGCAGTTGGGAAGTGATGATAATTAAAAGTGAGGTTTCAGCTACAGCAATGAAGATAGGAGAACAACTAGCCGGTTATTAACTGCGACAGTTTTGCATGTGAGACTGGGTGGATAAAAAGAAATGGCGAAGGAATCAAACTAATATATGGGTATCAACATCTCCTGAACCATGGCATTTTCAGAGGAAAGTCCAGCTGGAGAAGGGGTTTCCAGTAACTTTCCAGTAAAGGGGTTAGCTGCCCAGTCTGATCCTGCATGTGTGTGGGCTCCTTTATGGTGCAGGGGTGTAACTGCATGCACATGCTTGTGGCAGTCGCTGTGGACTTGATCTTTCATGCCAGTGCAAACTATCAGGTCTTGTTGAATTTTCCAGCTTCTGGAGCTGACTCTCTCTGTCTTGTCTTCACAGCTGTCTTCTGCCTTGTTGTTTGATGCCGTTTATGCCGTTGTGAGTGCAGTCCAGGAGTTGAACCGGAGCCAGGAAATTGGTGTGAAACCCCTGTCCTGTGGCTCTGCACAGATCTGGCAGCATGGTACCAGCTTGATGAACTACCTGAGAATGGTGAGAAGGGACTGAAGTTTGCTGATTTATGTGCCTCCGTCTCTCCTCTCTGCCAAGAGCTAAAGACAAGCATTTGTGTGCCTGCCTGATGATGCCAGGCCCATTCAGCTAAAGCACAAGGTGCCAACCTGTTTCAAAGGAGCATTGGGCAAAGATGTTTGTAACCAGCCTTGGAACTGCGTGAAATTCACTGTCTTGCAGGTTTTGCTGCAGAAACAAAACTCAGTGCACTTTTAACATGATCTTTAGGAGTGTTTCCAGCCAACCCAAGACCAGTTTTCAGTGACCCTGAGTTGATTCATGTTCCCGCAGCACATTCCTGCAAAACTCAAGAATTGCAGATAAGGTTTTTTTCCGGAGGAGTTTGGCCTCATTTGGCTTGGAAAGTCGGGGGCTACCTGGATCAAAATTAGCTATGGGTCAAAATCAGAATCCCAGATTTCAGCCCTCTCAAATTCTTGGAGAGGTTTAATGTCTATTCCCCGAGCTGGACTTGTTCGAAACACAAAGAAACCTGCTCTCTTTTTCTTCTTTGGATGCGTCCTGAAAACAACAGATCTCATAAAATTTCTTCTCTAAAATGGTAGAAAACTCATGGGAAGTTATCTCCGATGTGGCCCTGGTCTGGCTTGCAGCAACACACCTGGACTCCTGGCAGTCCCGGGCAAACTTTTAGTGTCAGGCCCCGCTTTGCCAGAGATAACGATAATAATAAAAATGACCAATTTCAGGCCCCTTTTCTGTCTGGGCAGCCACCCGGTTCACCCATGCCTGTGTCCGACCCTGCTGGCCTGATGACTGTCACTCCAGTCCCGAGTTGAACTCCACCTGATACCCGATCACAAAAATGACTCCAACCACAGAGCTGCTCCTGGCTCTCAAAGGAGTCCCATTAACTTGCTGTCATGACTAGCAACATGCTTCAGCAGCAAGTCAGCAGCATTTAATCTGCTGTACAAGGTTAGATGCTTGTTTTGGGATCCTTTGCAATGTGACCCCATGTTAACACCTGCCTCGTGCAGTGCGGTGATGTGTTAGTTTGCCGCGCAGGCCCCAGCAACGTGATTCAATGCAATGCAATGAAGCTGCTTAGTTCTGCAGCAGAGCCAGGGGCAGCCGTGGGGTGAAGGGGAGGTTTCGGGCATGGTGGGGTGATGATGAAGGAGAGAAGAGAGCCTCCTTGGGAAAGGAAACTCCTTGCAACTTAACAGTGCTCTCCCCTGACCCCTTGCTCCAGACAGATCACAAAGGCCATTAAAATCCTTATGTGAAAATACTACTCATACCCCTTCCCCACGGCTTTAGTGAGAGGGTAAATGTCAGGCGCTCCACAGCCCTGCGCTTGCTAACAAAGTAAGCAGCAGCAGTTGGGAGAGTCTGCTTAAGGCCGTGTCAATTGGCGCTGTAACTCACTCTCTCTTGGACAGGTAGAATTGGAAGGTCTCACCGGCCACATCGAATTCAACAGCAAAGGTCAGCGGTCAAACTATGCCCTGAAAATCCTGCAGTACACACGCAGTGGCTTCAGACAGGTAAGGCTGTTTGGGACCCTGCAAGCCTGCTGCTTAGGGCTGTTCCTGCTGGCAGCTGAGATCCTGCCTGGGTGGTGCCGAGCCCAGACTCCAATCCCCCTGACCTCAGTGGGAGTTGAGAGTACCTGGCAGGATTAGGCCCTTCACAAGGAATGAGCAGAGCGTGGCTTTAACTGCAGCTCACGCTGCGCATGGGTTGGAAGGAAGCAATCCCTTGCTCCCCTAACTCGGGAGACGGCTCCAAAGCATCCCCAGGCATTTCAAATTCTCCTTCAAGGACCATCTCTCCCACCAGATCGGAGTCTGTCCAGCTTCAGCAGCAGACGTAGCAGCCCCCTTTCCTAGGGGACAGCATTCAGTGCCTACAACCCTTTCACCGGCTGCAGACACACGGGGCCATCTGCATTACAGATGTGTTCTGCTTTAGTTAAACTGGTTCAAACCTCTGTGCAGCCATGTTTGCTTCAACTGAAGAGCAGAATTATTTTAGTTTGAGTCTAGCCACGGAGGCTTAATCAAAATTGGCGCTCTTCTGCCAGAGAAGAAGTCCGACTAGAATGGCTCTGTCAGTTTAAATTCATACTTTAGTGTCTATGAGTGCACTGTTTCCTTGTAGACAAGGCCTAAATCAATTTAAATTCGTGCCTTGTTATTAAATCCATACAGACCACCCCACCATCTATGCACAAGAAAATTATCTTTGCAATGCTTCTTCCTTTAAGCTCTTGTATCCTAAAATACAAGATTTAATTTAAATGTAGCAGCTTTCATGGGTTAGGTCCGCAGTGGGCATAAATCGGTGAAGGACATGACTCCATGCCATTCTCATTCCACCTGCATCGAGAGCAAATGGCAGCCGGGGGAGCAAAACGGGGCAAGGGGCCCTCTTACACATTGGAAACAACAGGCTTCTATTAAGCATTTTATAAAAATAAAAGTTATTTTCCATGATTTATGGAGAATGGCAGGGAGAAAATTGGCACGATTTAATCTCTGACAGGATTCCACACAGCTGTCAAGAAAAATCCTCCATCACCTTAATTTAAAAGACCCATTTCCCATTTCTTGTCAATCCATTCAGAATTTTCTGGACTGGATTCTCATCCTGGTTACACTACTAACGTCTAGGGATTTACTCCTGATTTTCACCACGGCCGAAATAAGAGCAGAGCCAGGCTTGCTGAGTTAGGATACAGCGTGCATGTTAAAACCTATGCAGAAATGTTTAATTTATTATTATTGGAGCTGATAGAAGGAGTTTCCCATTGAAAAATGCAGTTTTGTCAGAACTGAAGCATTTCACAGGAACCTCTCTCATTCCTCATAATCTTCTGGACAGCGTAGAAATGGTTCATTGGGACGCTTATAGACTATTAAAATATTAGGTTTTCTATGATATTGAACATGAATGTATAATTTTCTCTGTATAAATATTTCATATTAAATTAAGTGCATCAGAGCAGTAAAGGGGAAACAAAATGTTTCAAGAGCCCCAACTGAAACAGGATGTTTTGCAGTTGAGTTTGGGGGGAAATGTCAAAATTTGGGCTTTTCGTCCAATTTGCAGCAGGAAAGAATCACCAGTGTCCGAGTTTCCCATGCAATGGGTATTCCCAGTCCTGGCCAGGTCTAATCCTTCCCTTTACTCCCCTCCCATTCCTCTTGGTCTCTTTCCCCTTGAGTGCTTGCTGATCCCCACCTGCTATTAATGTATTACCTTCCTTATTCTCTATCCCCTTCTCCAATGGTATTTTCTGCTGATTCCAGGGTCAGCGATACAGCAGGGCCCAGATACAATTCCCCTGCTATTGCCACTACACTCTGTAAGGGCTAGTTTGCTTCTCGGTGCCGTGACTGCCTGATGTGTTCTGGTTTCTAAATCTGAATCGGGCACTGAAAGTAGACTGATGCTCAGAAGTGCTGAGCACCTGCAGTCCCCTCGAAGTTTAGAGGAGCTGCAGATCCATGCCTGTGCCTGAATCTGCCTGAGCACCCAGACAGCGTAGTTTAGAAATGTTTCCATACAGGGGCAAGCTGACAGGAGGCAGATCCTCTCCCATTAGGGTGATGCTCTAGGTAAGCAAGCAAATGCAGAGCAAAAGGAGTCTCTCTTCATCCTGAGCAAAGGCTGGTTAGGGCATTTGGGGAGGCTCCTGGCAGGATTGACCCAGCAGTATCCAGATCCCCTTTAGCACTCATGCATCTTGGCTACCTTCTCTTCCTGAAGCCCTTTATCATTCCAGCTGTTGTAGGGATGGGGTGTGTTTTGGCTCGAATCACCGAATTTGTACCGTGCCCAACCCGCCTGCAGGCTCCACAAGCTCTTAAGCAGAGAAAAGCCAGAGCAGTTTGTCCTTGGCGCCTGCTTGATCTCTGTTGTCTCGCGCTATGGTGCTGTCACCTGCTTGCCCTTTGTTCTCTCTTTTGCGATGGCACCAGAGCCCTCATTGCATCGCTGTTTTCTCTGCTGTCGTCACACTGTTTCCCTCACTCAACTGCTGTTTGCTTTCGTGTGCTCTCATAAGAGTCCCTGCTCCTTCTCATGCAGCGCCAGGCTGGCTTTTGATTGATAAAACCCCACACTTCTATTAATGGCCCCCTAGGAAGGCAAGACTGGCCAGTGAGAGTCCTTCCCGAGTGGCTTCCTAAGGACTCTGGTTGCATTGAAAGATGTAGGGCTAGTGGAGCGATACGTTTGATGCACCCAGCGGCAATGGTGAGTATTGCTGTGCTTTAGCTATCCAGCAATTCTGCTTCAGTGCTGTGCTTCAGTAGGTCTCTTCGGTTCTCATTATGGACATGCTGGTTTTGCAGCAGAGCGGGAAACTCCCCCTTGGTCAATTAGTGGCTGAACCAGTTATTCAGACCTGCTGTTTTCCGCTCGTATGTGTTCTGATCCCGCGCCGATAGGCCTGTCATCTCAACTTTGACAGAAAGAGGTAGGGCAATGAATGGGGCAGGAGTGCGGCTCCTCATTATATCGTACTGGGGTGATGTTATAGCCTCACGATATCACCCTCAAGGATTTTTGTGGGTGATATCTTTTATTGAACCAACTGGTTGGGATAAAGTTAGACAAGCTTTCAAATGCAAGGCATTCTTCATCAGGCCTGATGTCTTTCCTGACTAGGCTCTTTAGGACAGACGCAGGGATTTCCAGATCCCTGGCCCCTTGCATTAAGTGTCCTGTCTCTTGCAATGAGAGGGAGAGATTGCAGAAGAAGCCTGATCCTTATGGCAGAAGCTCCAGAGAAAAAAAAAGTTCCCATAATGACAGGATCAAATGAAAAGATGGGTAATAGTGGAGGCAGCCGGGAGAGAGACAAGGGGTTATAGTCCAGCAGGGTAAAGGAACTGCTGGAGTCAAGCCCTCTTATACCAAGTTGGACGTTAGCTGATGATGGAAGGAAGCATGAGCAAGAAGGTGATATTTTACAGGGGAAAGCAAACCTGTTTTATGAAATAAATGAAGGAGCCACGGGCTGGGTTCTTGACCTGTGCTCATCTCTCATCAGCAATTTTTCTCTGAGATAACCCCTTTCCCAGATGGTTGCATCTTGCCTCGTCCTTACCTGGGACCTTGGCATCAGGGAGTCTTTTTCTGTTGCTGCGGGAGCCAGTTTTAGTCCTGGTTTAAACGTTGCCTGCCAATTTTTACCTGTCAAGCGACAGCTCTGCCTTGACACCACCTTCAGCTCCCTCTGAATGAGCAAGGAAACTGGATGTCATTTTCCATGCGGCAAGATCCCTCATAGTATCAGCACCCATTTGCATCGTCTCCTGGACCCTGCAAGTGAGGAAAAGTGACAGATTCAAGCCCATCTGCACTCTGGAGAGCAGCCCTTATGCAGGAGCAAGGGAGAGAAATGGCTTTAAGGCACTCCAGGACTGCTGTATTTTTTAACACATTTTAAATGTGATGTTGCATGTACCAGGAAAAAAAAATAGAGAGATCCTCTTGTAGCTGTGTTTTGCTAAAAACTCCATGGTGCGGGTTGATTGCATAGAAATCCCTGCTAGCTTTGCTGTTGTGTTCCAGCTCCTTGCCCGTATGACAGAAATGATAAAGTTTTTACAATTGGCAGGGGACTAGCTTTAATATTTGGAGGCAGAACGGTTTTCCAAGAGCTTTTTATTTGTTGAGCAAACCTGGTAAACGGTCCAATAATGTGGTTCACGCAAAGTCCACTTAGCACTGATATGCAGATGATAATATTTCAGCACACTTCAGTACAATCCCAAGTGTCAGTAGAAGAGCCCTTGTTTTTGTTCCATTGGGGCTGGATCAGTCTGGCTTGATTGGCAAGGAGAAAAGCATTTTAGTTTGGTATTTTTGCTCCGTAATGGCCCGCAAACTTTCCTAAGGGCTTGTGAGTATTTCCTGGTTCTGTTATCTCACAAATCCTTACTGGTAGTACCAGATCTGTAGACCACATTCAGGAGGGCAAATGAGAGTTTCCAAAGGCAGTCACTTCACAGCAAGAAGCAAAAATGGTGTGAGATTTCCCACCTAAGCATTGCCGCTGGATTTTCAAATGTGGAGTACTCCATAGCAGGGCACGAGGTGAATGGGCTTCATGACAGATCCCACCAGGGACTTTGGAGAACCCATGCATTCTTGCCCGGTCTGTGCAGGGGCAATCCACAGTGAGAGAAAGCAACATTTTTTTCTAACACAAGACATGCACCTTAGGCTCCTCAATAAGCGGCCTGGGTGTATTTCTAGAGGTGCCCAGGAGCTCCCATTGGAGTCCAGCTGTATCAACATCCCACCAGATGGAGAGATGATAAATGACTCCAGATTACACTTGCCAGTGGAAGACGGGGGAAGCCCTGCTGATGTGAGTCTGCCGTATGGATGGGCATTTGGTGGCCTTAAGCCCTTTCCTGTCAAAAGCCCATCAAACAGAGGCTGTTGCGCACATGGCTGCTACGTATTCTGGTAACAGCCCAATTCCTCCACTTGGACTCTCCATTAAGGTTGCAGCAGTGAGCCCTTACCTGAGCTTCCCACCCAGCTGTCAGGTTGTTCTTGAGGTGAGACGGGGCCATTGCAGACTGGCCTCACCTCATCCTCAGGACATCCCGCCCCGCTCCCTTGCAACGCATCTTCTCCCAGCACCCGTGTTCCAGATCTCCCCCCCCAGCCTCAGTTGTGTACCTGCAACCCCGCAACCAGGGAGCCCGATGGGGAAGCAGGTTCCTGTCTGGTCCCTTCCAGATGTCTGCACCCTTGGCCAGCGGCCCAGAAGCCATGCTGAGGCTGCCCTCCCACTCCCAAGGACTTCCAGTGGGAGCAGAGAGCCGGGGTCAAGTCTCGAGCCTAGGAAAGCACTTATGCATCATTGATTATCTCCCCGGTCTCCCTCATTGCCGGCCAGCCTGGGAGAACTTGCTGTGTTGCTGCTGCTGTTATGAAAATAAATGATTAGAAACCGTTCAGCTAAACCCACCTGACCCAGCGGGGGCAAACACGGGTATCCTCAAGACAAGCTGTTCCCCAGGGTCAAATTTGCTGATTTTGGCAGAATGCTTTTTGAAGCACCTTTCCTGCCTTCTTAACAGGCTTTTGCTCTCTGCCTGTGTCTGTCTCTCCCTCTTCCCCCCACCCCACCCCACCCCACCCCTTTCCCCAGCTCTTGAAGCCACAGGGGCTTCTCGCTCATCAGCTTTGATAGAAAATTCACCGAATGTTGAAGCAGATCCAGATCGCAGCCGGCAAACAAATTAGAGACACTTAGATTTTCAAACTCATCGTTGCTTATGGGCAAGGGCGCCAGGGCTCTAACTGTTTAATTTTTAATATATTTATGTAATGTGCCGAACGCGTTTCCTTATTTAGTTTAACGAGTGGAAATTTTTCCCCAGCCGTGCGAGAGTCGCTTTGCGTTCGCAGGATGCCTGATAAGGCCTAAACTCATTAACATGCCTGTGATCCGGAGATCTGACAAGGGCTGAGTTTGTAAATTTTTCTTTCTTTTCTATCTTTCCGGTTTTTGCTTTAAAATGTGCTGTAGCATCTCTCTGAGGGTTTTGATGAGTGATCTGCATTAAACCGAGGGCACTGGGATTTGGCAGGTTTGAAAAGGGGAGGATTGAAGGGAGGGGTGTGGTGGTGATCATCACTCAGAAGGGAAGGGAGAATAGGGCCAGTTGAAGGCAGGGGTTAGGATCACCGAGGAGGAAACTTTGCTGTGTTTATTTGCTCTCGCCACACACTGCCTCAATGCCAGGGGTGTGTTTAATTAGCCACGTACAAGCTATAAGGTCTTAACATGGAGTAAGGTAGGGTGTGCATCATTGATGTGCTCATGAAATCCTAATGAGCAACCAGCTG
The DNA here is from genome assembly GCF_000455745.1 of Alligator sinensis. NCBI lineage: Eukaryota > Metazoa > Chordata > Crocodylia > Alligatoridae > Alligator > Alligator sinensis. Next base: position 1,072,486 of record NW_005841952.1, read on the forward strand.
ATAGAGCAGAGATTGTTTGCAGTCCTCATCCCGTTAGCATGTCAATGGTTAATCGGGCCCAGTGGGACCCACACTGCTCTTGCCCTAAGCTCTGTCCATTCCCCCAACTCCTGGTGAGGATTCAAGGACTCTTGCAAATGTCCTGGAATGCCTTTGCCTCCCGGGACCTTTGTTATAAGGGTGACAGTACTCGGCGCCTCGCAGGATTAGGTCCTTTACGGACAAGCCCTGGTGCTTACCTGCAGGCAGTGGAGCAGACTGGGCCTATCCAAGAGCGGAGGTTATCTGCGACTCCCACCGGTTTAATCGGCGACTCTCTGCAGGTTCGGTGCCAGCCCCTCCACGCATCGGCTCCGTCTCGCTGCCCTGCAGCCTGCGATCTTCCCGTGTCCTTCAAAAGCTTCAGGCATGTGGCAGGATTCCTGCAGCTGCCTCTTAAATTGTTGCCCGAGATTATAATCCCCTTCTCCTGGGGCTGATAAGGAGCCTTTTGCTGAGTGCCTAATTATGTCTCCTACCAGAACCATCCCCTTCCCAGCCTCGACAAGGATCTGTACATGCAAGCTGACCAAGAAGTAATTGCATTTCTCTCTCTCTCTTTCCTGGGGATGAGCGGAGCTGGGGGTGGGGAAGGCAGACCGCAGGACAAGACTCCCGCAGCTGGGCCCATAGGAACCCCATCTTAGTCACTGGGAAAAGGGGTGCTTGGTAGTTTCGAGGCATCCATATGCAGGGCCAACAGTGGAGACAGCAGGCACAGAGTCATCTCCCGATGACCCTTCTTCCCAGGTGGACCTGTGGGAAGCTGTGCAGAAAAGACCTCATTAAATCATTCGTTTGAGCCGTGTTTTCTCACCTCGTGTGAGAAGGAGCTGGGAAGCCCTGCCATCGTTAGCGCTGTCCTTCCTGAACCAGGGGAGTCTGGCAGAGGGAAGGAGTGGGACTGAAGCGCCACGTGCCTGTCATGTTAGCCGGCAGTAATTTTCCGCGGCGATGAGAAATCTTTAAGTGTCACAAATTCCAATAACTCCTTTGTGGAACGGCTAATTTGAGAGACCTCGTCTGCCGAAGGAGGTAGAGAAACGATGCGGGCAATGCTGCTCCCTTGCTCATTAGAGGCGCAACTGCTGTGTTGGGATGGGCTTTATTTTTGTCTGTGTTCGGGCAGTGCGCTGGGGCTCTCGGGAGTCCTGCGAAGCCCAGCAGAGCCCCACTACCATTTAGGCTGCACACGATGTAGCAAAGATCATCAAAGACCCAAAGAGATGACAGTGGGGCAGATGCAGGATTTGTCATTAGCCGTGTTTAACAGACGAGAAACCGAGGCAAAGAAAGATTGAGCGAGTTGTCCAACGTCATCAGAGGAGTCTGCAGAAGAACTGGACAAAGAAAAAAACTGTGGACCATATGCCTGGAAGCGAACTCCTTCCTCCGTGCAGACCCTGTTGTCAGAGTCAACCAGTTCAGGGAATCCTGTTCATAAAGGTATCAAGCTCCATTTAAACCGGATAGTTTTCCTGACCCCAGGACTTTTGTTGGAGGTCCGTTCCAGACTCTCAAGACTCTGGTGCCTTTATAATTTCCACTTGGTTTATACCCATTTGTTCTTATGTCACTATTGTCCTTAAAGAGCTCTCCTCTCTCTGCTTACTGCCCCTGAGGTATTTGTAGAGAGCCGTCAGTCCCTCCCCAAAATCTCCAGACCCCTACTCCACTCAGAGTCATAACAACGATCTTATCCAGTTCTGGATAGACTGTTTGATTGTCTTGTGAAGTGTTTTACAGTGCTTTATCTAGAGAAATAGAGATGATTAAAATCACCTTGGCACCTGCATTTGCAGGAGGGAAGATCTGAGAAGCCTAGTCATTTTCTGACACATTAAACTTCAGAAACACCAAGCCTTGTGGGGACTCGATTAACACCATTATCATATCATCAAGGGGGTCAGTCTTGAGTTGGAGGAAGCACTCAGCATGGGTGGAAAATAACCCTGGCACACTGAAGTGTTTAGCCTTAGCACTGTCTTACAAGAAGGGTCAAATCCTCTGCCATGCTGGAGGAGGAGGAGGAGGAGGCAATTAGTCTCATTGAGCCAGCAGGAGAGGGAGGACTCTGAAAAGAGTGAGGCTGTTAAAATTAAAGTTAATCTGTCACTAATCTCTGGTTATGAGATCTAAAAAGGGATGCTACTTGTGACTGACTGCAGCCCAAGGGAAGCAATGGAGGGAGAAGAAATGTTGTTTAGTAACTATAGCCAGGCTTAAGGACTTGCTTAGACCAGAGTAGCTAAAATCTGTCTGGTTACACTGATCAAGCCTCTCTTTGGACAATCTAAATTGTACTTAAAGGATTTGATCCTGTATCCCTGGCAGTAAATCACACCTCCCCTGGCTTTGGGGTGGGCTCTACCCTTGAGGGAGAGAGCAGAGCTAAGCCAAGGCACAATTTAAAACCACTGAAGTCTCCCTCCATGGGAGGGGGTTGCATAGATAGATGCAACCAGATTGATTTTGGTTAAATCGCAGCGAGTTTTCTAATAGAACTGGACAAAGTCTAGCTGTCAGGACTCCTGGGCTCTGCTCCCAGCTCGTGCGCCGTGACCTGCCATCAGTCACTTTGCCTCAGTCTCCCCGTTTGTCAGACCAGGCTAATAACCCTTTGGTGCCTCGTAGCAGGATGGCAAGCCGTGATAAGTTAATGTTTGCAAAGTACTCCGAGATCCTTATGTGACAAGTGCTTTTACCAGAGCAGCTTTAATGTTGTGAAAGGTGCCAGACTGACAGCTCTGGAGGCTGAACTTTCCCCGTATTACCTGCAGAACAAGGAGAACACCCACAGAGCCAGTGCAGCCAAACCACGCACCGCCGTGGCAGGGCACCTCCTTCTCCCAGCTTGACGTGCCACCTTGAGGGATGAGAAGAGAAATGCACGTGGAGCCCACAGCCTACGTGCTAAACTCGCCGTGCCTGGCAGCAGCGCCCTCCAGCCTGCTGCTCGGCCTCCAAAGTCAGAAGCGGTGTAGCAGCGTCTGTGAAATACTTGGCGTAAGGTAATTAGTGCAGCTGAGTGACAGGCCAGTTAGCCTGCCCGCACATTAATTATCCTGCCTGAAGCACCACACAGACACAGCTACACTGCTTGTGGTTTCAGAGCCAGCGCAGCTGTCTGAAGGGGATGCAGTAAGTTCACTATGTAAATGTGGTCTCAGAGGAAATATTCCTTCTCCGCCCCAGAGACATCTCCTTCCATCTCCTGCCTCCCTGCAAATGAGCCATCCTGGTTCTTAGTACTTCTCAGCATCCCTTCAGCTCTTTTGCATTGCCCAGTGCACTAGGGATGTGGGAAGTAGTGCAGGGAGGCAGTGTGTCTCAAACAGGCTAATGGATGCCTGAGCTTTAAGGTCGGTCAGCATTCAGAGCTGCAGCCCGGAGGGAGGAAGGAGCTTGTGTCCCTGTTCCCAGCTCCACGAGCTGCCCAGGCCTTCGTCAGTATGGCGGCATGGCTGCTCTCTTCAGACGGCATTTGCATCCAGCCTCCACGCTGAGAAGCGAACGTGAAGTTACTGGGACAGCTGTCTCCCCCCTACGCTGGAGGACAAGGGCTGCCAAGAAGAGCCGCCGAATGCTCGGGGACCATATCCTCAGCTGGGAAGCTTGGTTGGTGATGTGCCAGTTTACATCGGGTGAGGATTTGGCCTAGGCTTCACATCGCCTGCCTTCCACCTCCTCAGCTGTAATAAGATTACGCTTTGAGGAAAGAGAAATCGATTTATTCCTACCGCCCTGACAACCGTGGCAGTGCAAAAGGATAAACCTGCCTCTGAACTATAGCGTCCGAGGCTGCCTGTGTCAGTACCAGAGCACTGTGGAACCGATTCGCTTTGGTACGGTGGCAACAAAGGGTCCCTTGCAGACATCCAGGCAGGATGGGATCACCATCTATCTGCCTGGGTGAGACAACTCACTTTGGGGAGCCCAGGGACATGCCCCCTGCTCAGCCAGTGGTATGCAGAGGTCTGGGGCCTCATGGGGAGCTTTGCAGCAGGAAACAGATGCTGCCAGAGCCCCGGGGTACAGCGGATGAGACCCTGCTGCCTGCTATGTTGCCTCTCAGATGAATCGTGGTGTTCTCCTGCACTCAGGGGGAATTAGTCTCCATGTCACAGTGTCAGGTAGGAGCTATGTCTCCGTTCCATGACATTGGACAGGGTAAATTAGTTTTAAGGTAATGACCCAGATGTGTGGATAGGGTGGATTAGTCTCAGAGTGGAATTGGTGAGGCTGATGATCCCAAGTGCTATAGTTTTGGGGGTTAATTAATCTCCAGGCATTGCTGATAGAAGGGGTAGGGGAGATGAATAGCTGTGCAGTGCTGCTGGGAGAGTGGTTTAGTTTCAGAGCATGTTATTAAGGTGAAGCTGCATGGTAGGGGTTAGAAAGCATTACTGTCAGCACCATGCCACTAGGCTCTGATTGCTGATAATTTGGGGGCCGGGGTATTTGTAATACTTCCTACCAGGAGCTTTTACCCAAAAGAGCTCTGAGTACTTTATACTTAAGGATGTTGATGCTCCTTTGAGGTCAATAAAAGCCTGCACACGAGTCAGCTGAGAGGTTGAATCGCATGTCCCAGTTTCACAGCAAGTGAAAGGTAAAAGCAGGAGTCCTGCTCGCTTGCTACATGACAGCGCTTCCAGAAATTCACTGCAGCCGGGCCGGGTTTTCATGGCAGAAAATGCCTGTGCATTCACATGGGCACATATGCAGGACAAGGCAAGGCAGGAGTTTACATCTGGATAGGCTGTGGTCAGACCAGGATATAGTATTGGCCTCACCTACCTACCTCATGATAAGACCAGCACTGCCTTATGGGCACGAAATGTTTACAGCAGGATGGATGACATGCACTAGTTATCCCATAGTAAAAGCACATCTTTGGAAAGCAAAGGCGAAGTTGTAGTCTCTGTTCATTAAATAGGCCAACCCTGTGCCACAAATCAGCCTTGCGTTGTCCCCAAGTGCCTTTCTTCTCCCCTTCCCCTGTCTGATCTGCTGCTCTGCTTTCTGCTCCCAGCCCTGTGCTCCCTTCCTGATCTGCTGCTTTGCTTTATGCTTCCAACCCGATCTGCCGCCGTGCTGCTTTTCCCCTCCCTGATCTGCTGTATGCCACTTGCAGAGGCTGCCTGTGCCACAGGTTGGCCAGCTCTGAAATAGGGTACGGGTGGTCCTGCCATTATGGCTTTGCCCTCAGACACAGCAACATGGCCCTGGTGAGACAGGAAGGTCTTTGCAGCTGCTGGTGGAGAGAGGACTACTGAGAAGGATGGGCACATTTAGGTGACGTGGTGGGAGCATGTTAGGATGCTGGTTTACCAGATGCCACAGGGCCTGCCCTTTGATAAGCTCGTCCCTGAACCTCTTACAATTCAGGCCCTTGGCCACAATCTCAGTATGGATGCCGGGAGCGAGAAGAGAGTATTCTGAGTAGGGACAGATTTTAGTGTCGTAGTGCAGGTGGGGTGTGCCAAGGTTGTGTATCAGTGGATTAATCTGCCTGCCGTAATGTTAGTGGGGTACCTTGTAAAGGTAATGGAGCATTAATAAATACCTTTTCCAGGGCTGGCCTGATCGTTGTCAGTCACCGGAGCCATATGGCAGGTGCATACAGTAATTTGCACTGTAAATTTCATTATTCTGCGGTTTACCTCTACAGATTGGTCACTGGCATGTTTCTGAAGGACTTACCATGGACAACAGAATCTTCTCTTCCAACATCTCTGATAGTCTGTTCAACACCACCCTCATTGTCACGACCATCCTGGTAAGTGAGACGGTCACCTACAGCTCCCGTTAGCTCCTTTTCAGCCTGGTGTCTAGGGGTGTCAGTCAGCCAATATATTATTCCCTTCTTCCACCCCCTCTGCCCCTAGCATGCAGCATTGCACACTGATTTCATAAAGAACAGACGATCAAATCTCTAATTACAGCACTGAGGACAATTCATGACAGTATAATTAAACTCAAGTTGATGTTTCATATGGAAATGATATTTGATGAGTTCAGAAGCAGCTGGGGAGAGAGGACTGTGATGGGGATATGTTGCATTTTTAAATTCATCTCTGAATGATGTTCTTGTTCTGTATACAGCTGGTAGGTGGGGAGGGATGGTTGTCCCTTCAATCCATAAAATTACTGAGCATGAATAAGATGGAGACAGTTGTCATGACCTGGAATTGTGCATGTGCAGGTACCAGGGTCCTCACCCCATAAAGCCCCTGTGCTGCCCACCTCCCTTCCTATACTCTGAGAATAGGTATAGCCTAGGCCCTGAGAATCGTCTCCACCATGCCACTTTGTTTTTGCCAGTGTCCCTTTTCACTTGCACACCCCTGGAGTCAGTTCCCTGGGGCCAGCTGAGTTAGGCTCTACATGAGGCACAGATTAGAGTGGAGGTGACTTTTTTGTTACCCTTCTGCCCACCCTCCAGTCCAGGGCAGATGGCAGCCAAGTTGATGCCCTCAGTAACAATTAGAACAGCCTCAAGGCTGCTCTAAGTTATGCCAGGTTCAGGAATCATAAAAAAGCAGGGCTGGCAGGGACCTCGGGAGGTCATCTGCTCCAAACTCCTACTCAAGGCAGGATCATCATTCTCTAAACCATCCTAGTCACCTGTTTCTCTAACCTGTTCTTAAAAACCATTGGAATAGACCATTTTTCCAGTTCAGGATGGCTGGCCCTTCAAACTACTCCTTATGTCAGGTTAGATCAGTCATGTCTATAGATTTTGTCCAAGGATTGCTGGTGTGGAACTGCATACATTAGCTTTCCACTCCCTTGGGATTTTGTAATCGCAAGTGAAATCCCCAGTCGGTGTCCGAAGTAGACTTTCAGTCCCCCTTGTACCTCCCTTCTCCACGGGGAATGGAGCAGGTCTAAAATCTGGCCATTGCCCTTGTCATTTACTCCCCGGTAAACCCCCCTCGTGTCCCCTGCTCTCCGAGTCATGCTGTATTCAGTGCTGTTGGGCTTCCACGGTTAAGATGGGAATGACAGCTGCCCAGTTTCGATGCAGGAAAACCCTTACTTAATGCTGAAGTGGAACCACCAGGAGCTGGAGGGAAATGATCGCTATGAAGGCTTTTGTGTGGACATGCTGAAGGAGCTGGCAGAGATCCTCCACTTCAACTACAAGATCCACCTCGTTGGGGATGGGGTGTATGGTGTGCCCGAGGCTAACGGCACCTGGACTGGCATGGTGGGGGAGCTGATTGCCCGGGTAAGTGAGACATCAATGGTTTTTAACCTCGATCGCAGTGCAGTAACTCAACACTAAAGAGCCCCAATACCTATAAGCGTTTCTAACATGACAGGGCCTGTGTTTTTACTTAGTGTATACGAATCTGATGTGAAAAGCTGCATTGAAAGTATTTCCAGATTTCTAAGCACATGTTTAGTTCACTGTGGCCGCTTCTACATGAGCAGCAGACTATGCAGTGGTGACTGCGCAGTCATCTAGTACTTGCCTACCCAAATACTACATGATTGTGCAGTAACCGGTGTTACTGCACAGTAGCATCCCTGCATTTCAGATGCTACTGCTCAGTAGCAACGAGCTACTGCGCAGTAGCTCATTACTACTGCACAGTTGCATCACATCACAGTTAGTGCCTGCCAACACTACTGCACAGTAGGTCATTGCTACTGTGCAGTAGCATCTTGTGTAGACGCACCCAGGGACAATGTTGGTAACAGAACAGGAGTTTGGGCTCTTGGTTTCTAGCCCTGGGTCTGGCGAGGTGGCTGCCACAGGGGTCTGCGACCTGACACTTGTGGAGAGTTGTTTGGAAAAGGACAACTCCCCAAATGGAAATCGTGGGGGAAACGGGGGGAATTGTTCAGTTTCTAGGTTAGCCAGAGACTTGCTGTACGTGTGAGCTTAGGCAGGCCATGTCACGTCTCCATTCTTCAATGTGCCTTTGAGACGAATGGGAAAATAATGCTTTCTGAGGGATCCTGAGGCTTAAATGTGGTTTGTAAGACAGCTTTAGTGTCCTTATTGAAATGAGCTACGCAAGGGCAAATTATGAAGATAGATGTTATTGCAACCAATATTTGTTTGCTGTGCGGTTTGTGTACTTCCTTGTTATTATAGGGGTGTATGAGAGAACCAGATTGCAGCGCCTCAGCAGGTGTGAATCAGCATTAAAGTTAATCTACCTATAATTCTTACACATCCACATCACTATAGCATCTGAGCACCTCATAATCCTCAACATATTATTTTCCCAATGGTAGGGAAGTACCATTACCTTGAGGCTTGGAGAAACAAGGTCACATGGGATGTTTATGGCAGAGGAAGGAATTAAACTGGAGACTCCCACATCCCAGGCCAGCACCCTGTCTCTTGGGCTTCATGTTCTCCCCATGGGGCTCTGCCTACTGACACCAGCCGAGGTCCTGGCCCCCTCTTTATTACTTTTTCTTTCAGTTTGTTTGCAAATGCTCTGGACTGTTGGCATAGTTTTTATACATGTGGGACTGCACATAAAAACCAATCTGCATTATGTCTTTGGGGTAGAGAAGAGCAATGCACACAAAGCAGCGTGTGATCTCTGCAAACAAAGAGAAGAAACAAGCCATCAAATTTTTGGCCTACTAACCTTGACAGTATAAATGGTAGCTGCTGATTTTTTTTTAATTTTATTTTTTTTGGCGGAGATAAGTGTTTTAACCTCATCTTCATGGAGAAACGGGGGTTTCATACCTTGCTTAACCTTGTTCAGAAGGTGTTTGCTCCTGTTTGAGCAAGACAGTGTTGGAGAGAACTGAGAAAGACCCAGGTAAAAACTGGGGAAGACAAAAAAACTCATGTGGTATGTTCGCCGTAGGCCTGCTCCAAAGCCATTGGAGTTGACAAGAGACTTTCAGATGGCTACAGTGTGCTTTGGATCAGACCCTGTCACCTTCCCCCTCCCAGACAGGGCAGGATTGTTCCCTATAGTATAATACTGTTCATGAGAAACCAATAATAAGAACATCTCACGAATAATCTGGGGTTTGCTGCCACCAACCAGCCCAGCCCTGAGACGCACCTCTCTGCAGACACACTTTCATAAATGTTTAAAGACAAGGAGGACCTTTCTGAGCAACCGGTGCAGGGCAGGGGCTGCAGCCTATGTGAAGCACTGTGCTGGGACTCTGAAGAGCTAAATTCTGTTCCTAGTTTTGCTTTTGGCCTGCTGACGATGCTGGGCAAGTCACTCTCTGTCTCTGTGCCTCAGTTTCTTCCTCTACTAAATGGCGATAATGATTCTGACCTGTTTTGGAAAGCACGTTGAGAACGAGGGGTAGAAAAAACTAAACAAGCACAAGATATAATTAATTATTGTCTAGTCTCCTTTTTGGCATTACAAAGGCTGTAGCTGTTCACCTAGAGATTCTGGCTTGAAGCTCATTGCTCCTGTCTAAATTGTGCCTGCTTTAAAGAGTTTGCTGGGACCGCTACAGTGATGTCTGTAATCTGGAGACAGCCACCATTGCCTGCTACTTGAGTACCACTCACTTCCAAAAGAGCTGAAGTATCCTGGCCCAGCACTTAATCTCTGTTCAGAAGAAGTGTTGGAAGAGCTGCTTAGCAAAACTGAGGCTCATTTCTCAGAAGCACCAGGGTTTGCATCTCATTAATATTCAGGGAAGCACCCAAGCTTAGGTTTCTTACTGAATTAGACTTTAGTCATTTATGTGCATGCAACTGGGTGGTTTTTGGTTTGTTTGGTTTTTTCTGTCCCTTTTAAATAAAACATACACTTCTGCACGGTGAATACAATTGCAAAACTCCCTGCTTTGTATGACAGCTGCTTCTCACCGGCCTGATCCCTATACCAACATCTGCAAACTTTCTGGGGCACTCAAAAAACAAAGCCCTACTCCTGCAAATGCTTTTGCATCCAGTTCATCACTAGCCATGCAGTGATGCCACTGAAGGAGTATCTTTGCTGGTCTGGTAGGTGAAGAGGGGGGCTTCAGCACCTGTAAATAAATAGTAGTAAGAACATAGAGCGCAAATATCAGACCCCGGGGGTCCCTGCACACTGGATAAAGGGTTTGAGTGGTGTAGCAAAGCCTTACAATCCTTTTATTGAACTGAGAGTGGGCCGCAGATATGAGACTGCCCTCTGATTATGATGCCCCCTGCCCTGCCCCAGAAGGATTCTGGAATTGGAGGTAGGGGAACAAGGGGTGAGGTGCTCCCAGGATGGAGAGTCCACCACCTCTCTGGGGAACCTGCTCTAGTGCTTTACTTTCCTCCTAATAAGAAAGCTTTTCCTAATGTCTAACCTATACTTCCCCTCTTATAACTTGAGCCCATTGCAGCCTCACCAGAGCTGAATAGAGGGGAACAATCACTTCTCTTGATCTGTTGGCACCGCTCCTGCTAATGCAGCCCAGTATCCTGATAGCTTTCTTGGCAACAACGGCCCATTGCTGGCTCATATTCAGTTTATTGTCCACTGTAAACCCCAGGGCTATCTCTTCACTGGTTGCTGCTTTATCCATCAAATTGGCTTGCCACCCTACAGCCATGGCTAGCACATAGAGCTGCAGCAGAAGGCAATGCATTGGATTGCTTAGGCAATGCTATGCTATTGTTAAAGGGTGATTCCTTTCTGACCCTGATCAGTTAATAGTCAAAGACATGAAATGTGATTACCATGCTCTTTGTCCGCATAACTAGAAAGGACATAGAATTATCTAGGCCTGTATTATTATCCTGTCACAGTTTTGGTCTTGATAACCCATCCTGGGGCACTGATTCCCCATAAAGTGACTATGGGTTGTTGGGGGGGAAAAAAACCGTATTTTATTTTATTGCTTCTAAATTAACCAGCCATTGATTTATTCTTAAGTGCTGGAAATTCTATTACCGCTAATTGTGCTATATAATATGATTGAAAAGAGATGCTATATAAATACAAATTTGTTGTTGACCCAAATACACAAGTGCATATCTTATCGACCTGCGCGCAGAGCTAATTAAGAGCGAACGCACGCCAGGAGTGGATGGCCCTGGGGATGAGTGAAAGGGCTATAGGTTCCTTCACTTCTAGGTCAGCAGCTGGTTTGGGTCAGCAGACACCCAACGTTGTTACCATCTAATGGGACTTTGGCTTCAGGGGGAAACAGATTTGGAAAGCTCAGGCCAAATCTTGGCTGAAATCACAATGTTAATTGGGCCCTTTGTGAATCGAGCAGTGAATGAGTTGGGAAGGCCAAGCTCCTCTCTCCTCCCTGGTGGTGGGTTCAGGAGGGGAGCCCCTCAGCGGATAGCGTTGTGACCCCTCTCCCTGCCAAACCTGCCATGGGGCTAGATAGAAAGTTTCAGACTCCATCAGTTTGACTGGTGCCTTGGACAAGCACTAACTGTAACAAGGAAACGTGAAAGAACAGCAAATCTTCCACGTTTCGTATTATTTGGTGCCGCAGCCTTCAGGGACAATAGGGATGGGCTGAAAGAATTATGTCTCACTTTTTCCCTTTACAATATAGTCTCTCACTTTGAGTCCCTCATGGTTTTCTCTCGCTTGCTCGTCCTCAAGCTGGAATGTATTTGTTAGCTTGATACAAGCCACTAAATGTATTTTCAAGGCAATGTGAAAGCTTCTTCTTTATTCTGATACAACTGTCTTTGCTGCCTTTGGCCGTGAGTTTCTGGCTATGCTCAATGTGTCTTCATAGTGTCTGGGCATCAACTTGTGATGAAACTTCAGTGATTAACTCTGTCACTGCTACAGCTCTAAGGAGCAGAGATGGTTTGGAGAGAGTCTTTCCCAACAGCTGCCAAAACCACCTGTCTTGAAGTCCTTGTCTTCCCAAAGTGCAAGGCTAAGCTATGGAGCTAGGAGATTTTTTTACTGTGCAACCCAGTCAGTAGGGAACTATGCTGCAGCATAGCTATAGCTACCATCCCCTAGCATTCATCAGGTTCTTCTTTTTTGTACTGTAGTACACGAATCCCAAAAGGCCCCAGTCAAGAGCAAGAGCACTGGTGCATCAGAGGCTGTAGAGACATGGAGTAGCACATACAATAGGCTAACAAGAAGATGCAACAAGTTAATGGAGTGGTTGGGTTGGGTTGGGGCAGGTAACAATAAGACAAACAAGTTCCTGTGCAGAGTACTTGCACACCCAATCAGGCTGTCAGCGGCTGCTCTCCGTCAACTGATAGTAGTCTGTAGGTATCACTTCAATCATCTCTCTCAAATGTCCAGTAATGGGTGAAGTAACAGCTCTTTGGATGCTTTAGGGTTAGCTGTTACGAATAGCATCTGTCTCCCAGCGGGGTTGCACAGAACCCGCTCCAGTGGAGCCCTGATCCTGGTTGGGCCATTGCACGGTACCATGGTGTGAACAAGACTGGAAAATGCACGTACTAGAGTGACTTGCATGGGGACACTGGCTGGCTCCTGCAGGAAGGCTCGTCTAGGGGAGAGGGTGGCACGTGAGAGCACAGGGTTGCAAGGTGCTCTGACCTAGTGCGGTTCCCCCCTTCCTGCATGAAGTACATTAAAATGCCTTGCATGGAAGAGGGACAGCTACAAAAGCAATTTCCCTCCCTCCTGTTGTGAGCTGCAGTGTTCGAGAGTGTGCTTTCTAGATAAAGGTTCGTTCTGCTTCTCAGGGGCTTGGTGTTTGGCAGCTGCCTGTTCTGTGGCAAGCTGGGTGGCTTTAATCTTCCAGGTCTAACCTTTGGCCAGCACAAATTTTGCTTAAAAGGCGGGGAGGAAGGAAATGTGAGTGCAAAGGGGAGCGAGCTTGGAAAGAAGCTATTTAAAGGCTGGGGAAGGGGGTCATGCAGCCTAAGCCCTGACCTGCACTTGGTAGCAGCTTTTCATTTCAGTTTGCAGTGAAGCGGGCTGTTGGTGCAGAGTTTCAGCTAGAGAAGTAGTTTGGTGGGTGTGCTGGGGGAGAAGAGCTGTATGCGGTTGTACTGGCAGATCTGACTGACGTTCAAGCCAAAGAAGAAGATGAGATGGAGGATGGTGGGGCAAAGAGAGAGAGAGGAAGGCCAGAAGAGTGTTGCCTGTTGATACAAGAGCAGCAAGCATTTGGCAGGATAATGCAGACCATTTGCAGCCGTCTTTTTCCAGCAGAGGCATTTCTTATTACTGGGCATTTTGTTCTCCAGAACTCCCCTTGCTCTGCTCCCACTCTGTTGTTCTGCATGCATAATTGTGGCCAGGGCTACATTAGCATCAGTCTTTCTTCAAGAAAGATTAAAACTTCTGGGACGTCTCATTGCTTGCTAGTCTAGCTGCTGTTTAAAGGCCTGACTTTGCAAGGTCCCGACCACCTCCTTGAAGGTCTGAAGCACTATCAGCTCCCATTGATGTCAGCAGGAGTTGGGAGAACTCGGGTGCCTTGTTTCAGGTGAAGGACTTAGCAGATGCTTGGAGGGATGTGGCATGTTTTCCTGTGTAGTCAGCAGTTAGGATTCAGCCCACCTTGGAAGCGATTGCTGGTGCCAAGGGGTCTCCATGTAAAATGGCTCTGGTGGGTCACACCCCTGGTCCCCATGGATGAATGTCCAGCTCCTGGTTTTTCCTGCCAGTTGCAAAGCAACCTTAGGGGGACGAAGGGGTTCGGGGGCTCCCGGGGTCTCAGCAGAGGCAGGAGTGCCCACAGACGATACATGTCAGCTGCTTCTGCTAAGGTGCCCCCCCGGAGAGTTGAAGGAAGAACAGGAGCCAGCAGAAGCAGCTGGGACTGGGCAGTGTGGGGAAACCAAGTCAGGTGTTTTGTGGGGCACTAGATGTTGGCTTGCTAATACTGCCACCCTACCCGCTGCCAAATTCCCAAGCTTTGCTCTGCGGGTCAGAGCTAGGCCATGTCCCCTTGCCCCCATATGGTCAGATCGGGGCTGAGCCACACACCCTCCCCCTCCTTCCCCCCACCCATGCAGCTGGTTTGGGGCCAGGTCACACCTTCTTTGTCCCATAGGATGGGCTCTGCCCCATCATCCTGAGCTGGGGCTGAGCCAAGCCCCCTTCCCTGCATGGCTAGGTCAGGGCCAGGCTGCTCCTTGCAACACCCACCCTGGGTGCCGGATTAGGACCACTGGCTGGGTCCAGCCCACGGACAGCCCAGGTACTGCCCATGCAGCCTGCTGGGCAAAAAGCTTGTGTTATAGAAATGGGACGTGAGTTTGGGGGTGTTGCTTGTAGCCAAATCTGTCATCTTTTGGGACCCCCAGCCTTGTTGCAAGGCCTGCTTTCGGGGCTTGTTTTGCCAGCGCTGAATTCACACAAGAGTTTGCTCAGAGCTGCTAAGTGTCTGGACTTCTCCCTGTTTAGTTTTGATGGCTGAGCGGGAAGCCGCTGAGGGGCCAGGGCAGGGATCACCTCCCAGACGGTGCCGAGAGCCATGGGGATTACTCCCACGGGGACCCTCCTCATCAAGCCGCCGCTTGACATCACTCACCACTCGTCACCCTTGGCATCAGGATGAGCTCTGCTGGCATCTGCAGTCAGGCTGGCACTGGAGGAGGCAGCTTTGCTCTCCAGATGGAAAATCCCCGCCTTTTACTTCTTAAATCTGTTTAATTGTGCCTCCTTCTTAGCACCCAGACACAGGCTCAACAGTTAATTTCGTGCTCAGCTGCAGCATCGGCATATTCCAGCATGGGCACTCAGAGCGCCGGCAGCAGCCGCGCTTAGCAGCAGCGCTAGCCGTGGCAGGTCATACGTTTCATTGCAGACATCCATGCACCCGGGGCTCCTCGGATCCAACTAGAGTTTTGTTCTCATTTAAGCTGTTGTCTGCTCTAGAAGCATCAGGCTGTGCTCCCATAATGCGCTTGGCTTTTTATTTTTAGTTTATTTAGTGTTCGCCTTGATTGTGCGAATGCAGCACACCATTGGAGGAATAAGAGGCACGTAGTAGTGTCTGGCTCTACCCTGTTCCCTTCCTCCCAATGCTTGAACTCGGACAGGTTTCAAAAGCAGCGAGGAAGTGATGCACCTTCCCCAGATCTGGCATGATGAAACCTCAGTGATGCCTTCTACCTGGGCTTGAGTGAGGAATGGGTGCTGAGCATTTGCATTGGCAAAGCTCCCATAGTTACTAAGAGATGCAACCTCAGCGAGCCACGGTGGGAAAGGCCCGTCTCTCCTGGCCATTTTGAAGCAAAAGTCGCAAGCACGAGGCAGTGGCATTCAGGCAGAGGCTATGAACACATGTGCCTCGCAGATCAAATTTATGGCCGTCAGAACCCAGCTCTTAACTTTCATGACTTCCCACTGTTTCGAGAGACAGAGAGAGAGCCCCAGATATGGCACCATAAAGACATGAAGGCCGAGGTTCGGTGCTGCACTGAGGTTTGGTTTAACAAGGAAGAAGGGGGGATGGATTTGCACCAGATCAGGCATCGGCAGGAGGTTGCTGTCACGCCTGCCCGCTGGAGCAGTTGCCAGTAGGACAATGCTGAAGTCTCAAGAGGAAAGCAAGAGCTCCCCTGACACTGGCTGAAGGAGTGGGTGGCCACCTGTCATACCCAGCACCGCTCTCAGGAGCGTGCCTGTGGCACAGATCATGACTGCGTCCCTCAGCACAATCTAAAAAATGACCTGGCAGCATTTTTTGGCAAGCAGTGCATGCTGAGAGAGAGGCAGCAGGTGGGACTTGTTTCTTAGCAGGTTCCCACAATGGCAGCATGGCATGTACCCTCCTCCGACTAAACCCGGCTGCTTTCTTTCCCCTTGGCACTAGTCCTTGGACATCAGTGCAGCGACGCCCCTTTAAACCACCTGAGTAATGCATCTGACCCCTAGATTCAGTGCTGCTCCTCCAGGCTGTGGTGGGCAGGTAGCTTTCGACTGAGTTAAAATCCATCCCGGGCCAGGAGAAATAAAAAAAACCCCTAGGAGTTGGCATGCTCAGGGCTTAAATGCAGAAGAAAGGACATATGTAATGGCTTTGTAGCGGCTGTCAGTGCAGGCATGGGTTTTCTTTCTTCGTCGCAAAAGCCGGATATTTAAAAATAATAGTCTCTCCTATCTCTAGTCTCAGGCAGAGTTTCTTGAAATTTACCTAAGCCTTCTCAGGATACGGTGCTGTAAGTCGGATTTTCAGTGACACTGAGACTCGGTAACCTTGGAACAAAGTCTTCCAGGTTTGCTCCTGACTGCTGCCGCGCTGGTGTAGTTCCTCTCCCCTCGGGGGGCTGCTCTGGGGAGTGACTTCCCCACGTCTGACCTCTGGGCCAAGCCCCGACTCTGTGCCAAGGCTCCTGCTTTCCTCGCCTAGTTAGCTGCTGAACTCAGGCTGACTTTCAGTTCCCACGACTCCCACTATCTTCTGCCTAATAGCTCCCACCCAGGGCTTGCTCCTAGGATATCGGCAGGGGGGGATCTAGGTGGCATAACAGCACTCCTCCTCCTCCGCCTCCTCAAAGGCACTGCCCCTGGATTCAGATAGAGGAACCAGCTTGCTGGCTGAGTGGTGCCTCCGTGTGCTCTCTTCAGACCCCCTCCTTCCCCTCTCCCCAAGGACCCCCCATCCTCACCCTGTCCTTGAAAAGCATACTGCTGTTCCATGTTCAGTCATCTGCACGTTGAGTTTGCAATCGTGTCCCCGAATCCTTGGTGCTGGCTCTAGCTGGCCTTGGCAAGAGCTTGCATCAGCCAATGCACTTGACTGCGGAGCATATCCATGCCTAGGATCTGAATGGCTCGCAGCCGAGCTGAAACAGGGAAAAAGCACTGCACTGGGGGCAAGAGAAAGGGCTGGGTGCACAGAAGCTAGGCAGATAGAAAAGGGAATGTGAAGACAGACCTGAAGACAGAGGACTAGCCCTATTGGCACCTAAGAGGTGGTCTCTTCAGTGATCACCTGCTTACCATAGGATGGGAAGGACCTTGAGAGTTTTCCAGTCCAACCACTTGCCAATAACGCAGGGTTTGCTTTTCCTTTGCCAGTGTATCTTCATTCCAGTATGATTTGCTTTAAGCTATACCACGCAAGAACTCTCTTGTCATAAAAGCTGCATCTTCATTAGGGAGCTTTTCAGGTACAGCTCTCCCCGGTATTGCTATCTCAGCAAATCCCTCGAAGTGTAGGCAAGTCAAGTATAGCTCGTCCGGGGCTTTCCCTAATCTCAGAATCCCTTCAATACCATGGCGCTTAGATTGGTCAAATCTAATAGTTATACGCCGGGGTGTTCAGCACTTGGGGGGTGGTTACTCCCATGCCCAACCACCCTGCCAGACTGTGGTCATAGATGCCATTTAAACCATCATAGGTAGATGGCTGGATAGATAGGAATTTCCCCTGGCTTCTAATTCCAGTCTCAGCTTCTTTAAGAATCACCTATCTCTGCATCCTAACACAGAATCCGGCTCCGCTTTCTCCAATAAACCTCTCCTGCCCAGAATGTGAAATACCACTTTCTCCTTGACCCGTGCACCTTACTTACTGTTGGGCAGATTTTTGCTGCCTTTTTCCCCCCTTCCTGCGGGTAATAAAATAGAGCTCCAATAAACCGACACTTTGTTTTTGCTCTTGCAGCAGGTCCTACATTTTACAGCCCTTTCGCTGCATGACTTTAAATGGGGAAAGATTTCTGAGAGCCTCTGCCAGAAGATGATTAATCCAGTTATTCTTAAGAAAATCCTGCAACAGCAGCAGGTTCAGGCAGCATGCAGAGAGAGACGCACATGCGAATTTGCCATCTCACGGTGCATTTACAAGTAGGGCATGGATCCGGAGAGATAAGCTGCATATTTTATTGGCTCTTCAAGTCATGATAGTGTACTGGCTGCTGTGTGGCCCTGGTGGAAATCAGCGGTGGAAAGTACAAGCTGGTTTTCTTCCCCCCCCTTGCACAATTGTCACTGCTTACTCTGAAAATAACATAAGTATACATGTAGGAGAGAGGAAGCAATACATATGTAAGAGAGCCGTGCAAACCTCATTTGACAAACAGCAGTTAAAGCCATTAAAGGAAGGTCTAATAATAAATATGTTATTTAACGTGAAGTTCCTTTATGTGTGATACTAAATTATAAAAATGGAAGAAGGGTTATTTATTAGTTTATTTTAACCTAATTTGCTTGATGCCACCATTTGTGGAGGTGTGCGTTTTGGGTGGTGGCTGAGGCCACAAAAGGATAGCAGTCTTTCTCCTGTTATCACCTGGTGGAGTTATCTCTTTAGCTCAAGGGCAGGAGGTCTCCGCGAGGTGCTGCGAAGGTGCAAATCCTGCAGCTCTCTAGCAGGGGCTGTTCTGTTTGCTTTCAGCATTTTGCTTGCAGCCATTTCCACTGTTGGCTTGTCATCGATTTCATTTTCTGACTGCCGAGGCGGTTTCTAATGGTTCCTCGGTTCTTGGAGTCAGGCGATTACAGCAAAATCGGCTTCCATTAGTATCAAAACCCTAGCCCTCGCATTTGAGAAGAAGTGCCGGAGGCTGTGGCCTGTGGCACCTGTGCCCCCAAAAAACTCAAAAAAGGAAAGAAAAGTGGCAGTTGTTGAAACTCTCTGTGTTTCCTTGATCTTCTCATTTTGCAGCTGGTCTTGTGATTTCTCAGTGACCGATTCATAACTGGAATCAGAACTCGTGGCAGAAGTGATGTTGTTTATTAGACCAACTAGATATTTGCAAAAAACACACAAAAAAAATTACTTGATTAGTAAGCGTGAATTCTTGGGGTTGGCAGTATAGCAGTGATGCTTAGGGCCCGTCTCCAAAGATCCTGCATAGGCAGCGAGTTCCTGAGCTGCAGCAATCCTGTGCGGTGTGGGAAGGGCAGGTCTCACGGGTTTCTGGCATCCTCTTCAAATCACCTTGCCAGTAGGGATGGTTTCCCTTATTTCCCTCTGAGAAGCAGGTGCTGTAGGTGTTCATTTTGGATTGTAAGTTCTTTGGGACAGGGCCTGGCTCTGCTTTGTCTGTGTTTGTACAGCACCTAGCACAGCGGGATCCTAACTGGGATTCTGACCACGAAACAGAGGATGACAGTGCCCATTTTGCAGATGGATAGCAGGAGCTCCAGAGAGGCTGGGGATAGGGAACCTCGCTCCACTAGGAAGAAGCAGAAAGCAGCCAGGCGGAGGGGGGTTAAGGCTGGGTGAGACCAGCTAAGCGCTCAGTTGTGCTCCTGGGCAGCAGCTGACTGCATAGTCACACCAGGTGACATCTACCTTGGTGCTGGGTTTTGTGCCACCTCGGGGGGTGGCATCCTGAAGTCCATGGCACAGCTCCCAGTAAAGCCAGGATTTCTCCCATGTCTCATTAAATAGAAGGGTTTTCTGTGGCCATGGGGGTTTGGTGCCTTTGGAGGGGAGAATATTTGGAGCTGGGGATTCTCTGA
The DNA here is from genome assembly GCF_000455745.1 of Alligator sinensis. Classification (NCBI taxonomy): domain Eukaryota; kingdom Metazoa; phylum Chordata; order Crocodylia; family Alligatoridae; genus Alligator; species Alligator sinensis. Next base: position 1,091,853 of record NW_005841952.1, read on the forward strand.
GCCGGGATGCATTTCTCTGCACGCCTTCCCACCTGGGCACCTGGCCTCTGGGGCAGGGCTGCTGACAATCTCTGCCTTCCTGTCTGTTTAGAAAGCCGACTTGGCAGTGGCTGGCCTGACGATTACTGCAGAGCGGGAGAAGGTGATTGATTTCTCTAAGCCATTCATGACTCTGGGAATTAGCATTCTCTACCGAGTTCATATGGTAAGAGACTTATTTTATAACCGTTTATGTCATTACAGTTATTTGCATGCAAACGCGCATAGTTATAGAGCAGTAATGAATGACTCATAACAATATTTTGGTTTCTTATCTAAACTCAAATGTGCTGGACCTTTATTTCCCCCTCCCTCCAGCCCATCTTAGCTGCAAGGATTCAGCACAGCAACTCTGCCAGGAACACTCCCAGCGCCCAATGCTGCATGCACACAGCTCTCCCTGGCTCCAGGAAGCATCCCATGTACGGGGGACTGCAGGGTCTGCTCTGCTCCCTCCTCCATGCCTGCCTGGCAGGGACTGATGCAAAGCCCAGCATGTCAGTGGAAAGATTCCCGTTCATTCCAGCACTCTCTGGTTCAACCCCAAATGCAGCTGGCACAGGAGCATTGCTGCTGTTATCAGTGGGTAGCCGCACTATCTGCAAGTCTCATCACCCCAGATCTCTGCAGATAAGCAGCACTGAGTCTGGCCAGCATCTGCATGAGGTCACCCATGAGACTTCAAGAGTCGTCTTGCTTATTGGGAACTTTTCTAAAGTAGGAGATTGGCACTCTGGACCCAGAACCTGATCTGCTGCCTTGACTCATTGCTCACATGGAGTAGCACCATCCCCGCTTGAGCAGTCCTGTTGATTTTGGATATGTCTACACCACCGGCACAGAAGTGACTACAGCATGGTGTAGCCACACGCAAGCTAGTTTAGGCTGGCTGCCTCGGCTACCAACAACAGTACAGATGTCAATGTAGGCTGGAAACCAGCCTGAAAAGCCAGGTCAGTTGGCCCAAATTGAGCCAATTGCTGAACTGTCACTGGTTTCTGAGCCAGCTAGTTTAAAGCTAGCTTGGTTGTGTCTACACTTCACTGCTGAGCCTGTAGTGAGAACATACCTGGTGTTTCATGCACTGTTCAAGGCAAGTATGGCAGAATCTGGCCCTTCCTAGACTACCCAGGGTGCCACAAGATGGATTAGTGATTCTGGGAGCTGTGTTAATAAACACTGCAGTGGCATCAGGCATGCGCTGATGAGCTCATTATCTTAAGTGTGTTTCTTGGCAGATGCTCCATAGTTTGGCTCTCCCTTGATGTGTCTGAGATGCCCCCTTGGGTTCTGCTGGGTACCCTGTTACTTGAGTGGAAGGAAAGTGCCCACCTACTTTTAGGAGGACATGAGTCTATAACCCACTGTTGAGTAACTGTGGGTCACCCCAGGGGTGATCATTCTCACCAGCATGGCATTATATCCCATATTCTTTTAGCACACGGCTACACCACATCCCCAGTATGCCCCAGAGTGGGTGCAAAACCCATCTGATGGCTTTTGCTCAGATGCACCGAGCTTGGCAATGCAGTGAAGCTATTAGCATCTGTGAAGGACACTGGTTGGCCCTCAGGAGATCCTTCTGGAGCAGCTTGGTCCATCGCCAAATGTAATACATGTGAATGGAAGCAGGTGGGAGCCCTCCATCTCAGGGCACTCTGAGGTTGCAGTGCAGATGTATATGCTCAGCTGGACAAAGCTCATCAGCTTCGATTCCCAATGTAAAGTGACACACGTCTCCTAAGACCTCCCCTTCGCCTTGCCCATTTGGAACTGGGCACCTTTAGTTGGCTAATATGCACTCCTTTCACTTTAATAAATCCCTGATGTGGCCAGATTTTCTCACTCTTCACGCCAGCTGAAGCCCTTTGCATTCCTGTGTCTCACCCAGGGCAGACTGCTGCAGAGATGGTTCATAATATGCCCAATCTGCAGTTTCAAACATGCTCTACGTGCTCTAAGAAATACGGCCCTGATTCCCCATCAGCTGCACACTAACAACCTGAAAGATAAAACAATTAAAGCCGTTTCTTCCTGATCCCTTCCCCCTCTCTCAATTCACAAGGCTGTTAAGGATGCAGCATTCAGTGGTAGCGTAAACAGGCTCACACACACATCTCTCTGGGCTGGATTTCTCTTGCCAAGAACAAACAAGTAATTACAGCCTAGTTAAAATTCGGTTTTCTCTGGTATGGGCAGAATGAAGGATCAATGAGCGAACACATCAATGTGGATTGGACCCTTTCATGCTTTGAGAGATCAAATATGTGTAAAGACTGGTTCCTCCCTTCCCTTCCCCCTCCAGACATGCTTTCCCTTGCTGTACTGTCCTCCCCAAAAAATCCAGGCATGTCCTAGAGGTTTGTCTGCAAGACCTTTGCTATGATCAGACCCCAGTGCAGTTCCTTACTTCATCTACTTGCTTTCTCTCATTTCTCAAGGGAGTGGGGGCTGCTGGTATGGACTGAACATGCACTGCCCCCAACTTAGTCTGTGATCACGGGCAAATCACTTACTGGTTCGCTTTCCCTCGCTGCAGCAGGAGGTAGCAAGCCTTAGTTCGCTCTCTAGCAGAGAAGTCAGGAAAAGAGAACAGGGTTTGGGGCACGTAATCCACTCCGTAAGTGCAAGGCGTTTGCTAATGCTGCCATGAAAGCTAGACAAAAATACATCTGCCATGTCTGTTTAGATTGTAAGCTCTTCAGGGCAGAGACCATCTGCTACTCTGTGTTCAGACAGTGCTAGCGCAGCAAGGCTACATCCTGCCTGGCCCATAGGCATTACCGGCATAAATACAATTAATAATAATGAAGTCTGGAAAGCCTTTTGCAGACTTTATTCTCTCCTGGTGCTCTGATCTGAGGCAAATCCTCAATTATGCAGGGCCCAGTAGCAAGCATCAGGATGAAGGAAGTACCCTCTTGGATTGGACCTATTGTATAGTCCTATTCTCTGTCCCCAACAGCGAATGGGCGCTTCAGAGTTCAAAGCCGGTTTCCAATGGCAGACCCAACACCTCTGGAGTTGCAGATGTTCTTGCAGCCCTGCTGTGGGGGGGCAGTAGAGACCTACTGCTGGTGGATGTCTATAGCTACTTCTATCTGCATACCTCTTTGCCCACAGATGATCCTTCCCAGACCTTGGCCCCCTGAAATGGACTCTGTGGCTGTGAAGTCCACCAGCCCTCTCCCTCTGCTCCATGTCATGGCAGGTAATGCCAACCATTTGGCCCCTCTTCCTCCAGAAGCCAGTGCCTAAGAGCTGTGCAGCAATTAAATCATTCGACTAGTAAATATGTATTTAACAATGAAAACACAAGCTAATTGCATTGGTTTTCCTTTAAGGGTCGGGTTTCTGGAGCAGATAAAGGCAGTCCCAGAGCCCTGGATGCTCTTAATGCTTTCCTTCCCCCCCACCACCCTTCTTCTCCCCACATCTTGAAGTAGAAAATTGCAGCCGACATAAGTTAATCACAACTTGGAGCAGGCATCGCTTAACAAATAACTACAAATAAATTTCCTGCCAAGGAGCCATCTCCGTGTCCTGGTCCCCTCCCTACTTAATGACTTCCTTTTATATTCTGTTTAAGTTCAGTTCCCAATCATCCCCCCCCCGTCCCCCCGCGCTTCCTCCTCCCAAGCCCACCACCACGCTATACATGTCTTCCTTATCTCACATAACCAAATATGGCAGCTGCAAATGGGGCTGTCATTTTTCTCCATTTCACTTGTTGTGATATAATCAAGTGTGGATTTATGACACGCGGGCGCTAATGGGCTTTCTGACTTGCAGGCTGCTGAGAGAAAAGAGTTCTTTTTTTCTCCGCCCCTCTGTCCAGCAAACAGGAGAAAGATTGGGGGGAGAAAGATTGACTCTGAGCTCTCAGCAGATGTGTTTAGACTGGAAAGATGGCTGTTTTCTGTCAAAATGGGTGGAAGGATGTAGCAGGAGTAGAGCAGGATACAATTAATGGTTGTTTTAGAGTCCTGCTCGCGGACATTGGGTTAGAGTCCTGCTTGTGGGTTGCCGTTATGCGATGTGCCACACAGATAGATGGTGGAAGCAATTCTTCTTCCTGTGGTATCCAGAAATATCCCTCAGTAGCCTTTAATCACCTCAGTGGCTTCCTTGGATAAAAGATATCAGATTTACCCAAAGATCCTTGCCTGCCTATGGCCTTAGACCAACACAGCTACAACATATACCCTTGGATAAACCCTTGAATTGTAGGGGAAAAGTATCTTTTTAAGACCCAGATAGACAAAGCCTTGACTGGGATGATGTAGTTGGGGCTGGTCCTGCTTTGAGCAGGGGTTTGGAGTAGATATGACCTCCTGAGGTCCCTTCAACCCTCATTTTTTATGATTCTATCCTTCCTCCTATAATCTTGGAGGTCTTTCCCTTCATAAGACTTCTGTACCGAAGCGGTCAAAATCACCGTTTCAGCCTCTTCCTAAGGAGACTTCACATCCCGAATCAGAGGAGGGTGTACACAATAATTAGTATTATTTACCAAGGACACTTGGTATTAGTATTATTGGTAGTATTATTTACCAAGTATTACTTACCAAGGACACATCCCCTTGAATGCATAGTAAGACTGTGAGATGGCTATCAGCACCTCTTTATGTCAGCACCTGCTACTAAGTTGACAGCACGCTGGGACAGGTATCTGAATTCTAGCTATCCCTCTGAGCTGCATATTCACCCATCCCCTCGTATCCTCCGCGTTGGGTCCCTATTCCTTTCATTGATAGCAATCCTACACAGCCAGATTGGACCCCAGGGCTCCTCACTGTGGCTATAGCTTGAGGGCGTCACCTCGGGAGCTGCTTAGAGGCAGAGAAAGGAAGTAGCCTAAGGCATGCTTTCCAGATGCTCAGCAGATGGAGGAAGTCTCCAAGGAGGAAGAACAATCCCACGGCAAGGATGTTCATGCAGCAGTAGCTGCTGCCTCCATCTCCAAGGGAGGCGACAATCCCTTTAGCACGGTCATACCTGGAGGCCCATAAAATCTTCCAAGATGTGATGAGGAGGGTATCTGCGCTGTTTCGATTCCAGTTGAAGACATACAGGAGGCCCTTCATAAGCTTTTGGACATTTTACGCACGTCTGTAACAGGGAGAGCAGCTCTCACAATTAACAAAGCCCTACTGGAACCTGCTAAAAATACCAGGCATACACCACCTATTTTCATTCCCAGCTTCAAAAAAGCAGATAAGCAATAGCTGGCACCCTCTGTGGGAGCAGAATATCTTTATTCTCCCTCTGGTGTGCAGTTCTTTAGTTGCTGCTACTGTGAATGAAAAGAACATATAGCGTCAACCTAAAAATGACTCCAGCTGAAAAGGAACAGAAACGAGTATCTCTGTTGGGTCGCGAGGGTTATTCATTGGCCAGCTTTCAATTTCCAACTTCAAGCTGTCAGGGTCTGCTTGTCCAATACAATTTCCGTCGCTGCAGTAACATATTGACAAACTGCCCCAGAAACGTAGTGAAGACATCGAGCACTTATTTGCCAAAGGGGAAATTGGTCGGAAGGACATCGCGGCAGGTAGCAATGCCTCCTGGTCCACGACTTCCATGAAGGGGCCATTGGCATTCAAGCTAACTAGTTAGGCTTGGAGTCAGGCATCTGAGTCCAGAGCCAGGAGTCCGGACGCAGTCCCAGCCAGGGTCTGGAGGCTGAACCCGAGTCCAGATGGGGCATCAAGATTCATGAACTAACCACTCTCTCAATCCTTCATACTTACTCATCTGCTGCGGAAACTACTTACAGTTCTGTCACGGGTCCTGGCACTGACTATCAACAGGCTTTCTGGTCAGACGGATCATTTCAGCAGGATACACCTTTCCCACCTACACCCTCAACCCACTTTGCTGTCCCTCTTCAGAGCCAGGAAACAGCATTTCTCTATTTCCTCTTGGAGAAATGAGATGTTGCGGTGCAGCACGTAGAGAAAGGATTTTATTGAAATGGGAGTCAGAAAAGGGGAAGTGAGATCACTTCTGGATTTGAGAACATTGTCAGCGCTGGGAAAATGGTCGTTTTAGCCTCTGTGCTGCTGTCTCCGGATCCAAAAGAGTAGTTAGCAGCTCTCAATTGTCATGATGCTAACTTTTATAGTGCCATATCTCTATACTTAAGATACTGGGCAGGTCCAAACCATTACCAGAACAGTGTTCAACGCCTGGACTTTTTAAGGCTAGGCTATTTTTTTTCTTTTACCAAGGCTATTTACAAAGTCCTGGCAGCGTACTTGAGGAGCCAGAGGTAACCGTTTGTACCTATCTGGATGACTGCCTTGGAGGAGGAGACTCTCTCCGGAGTATACAAAATTTCATGCATGCCATTTTCATACAGTCATAGCATCATGGACAGTGAAGGTGTGAAGGGACTTCAGGAGGTCGTATCTGGTCCAACCCTCTGCTCAAAGCAGGACCAGCCCCAATTACATCATCCCAGCCAAGGCTTTGTCTAGCTGGTCTTCAAAACCTGCAAGGATGGAGAGTCCACCACCTCTCTGGGTTACCCGTTCCAATGCTTTACCCTCCTAGTGAGAAAGTTCTTCCTAATATCTCACTTAAACTTCCCTTGCTGCAACTGGAGCCCATTCATTACTCCTTGTGCTGTCGTCTGCCACCACTGAGAACAGCCCAGCTCCATCCTCTTTGCAACCACCCTTCAAGTATTTGAAAGCTGCTATTCAATCTCCCCTTAGGTGACTAAATCAGCCCAGTTCCTTGAGCTTCTCCTCATAAGTCACGTAGCCCAGCCTCTGAACCATTTCGGCTGGACTCTCTCTAATTTATCCACATCCTTTTCAGCTCCTTGTGTCCCCTGGTCGTAGAGCCAACAAGGATCATTTCACATAGACATCGCTGAACAAGACCATTTTTTTAAGGGCTGTTTTGGGCCTTAGAGCAGGTTCAGAACCACATCAGTGTTCACTGCTCAGCACCAGACAGGTCCCTGAGCAACACGAAGCTTTGTAGGACCTGCTGCTGACGTGGCGTCTTGTACTGTCACCATGCTGTGTGCCACGTACTCTCTTCTCCGAGGTGATGAAAAGACCCCCCCCAGGAAGGTAGGCAGAGGGCTTCCTTTCTAACCCAGCAGTGATGCACAATTCATTCGAGGATCAGGGCATTTGCAGAAAAATGCATAGCTGTTATATCCCCCCTCCCCCATGTCTGGCTTTCTGAAGCCTTGAGATGATGTGTTCAGTTCTGGAGGTGATTGGTTCAGTTCCAAGTGCTGGCTGTCACACATTCATCTTGCCTGTCTCCAAGTTTCTGGGAAGGATACAAAGAAGGATAGATCACTGTGTGGTGATTAACTAAATAAAGAAAGAAGGAACAAAAGAAGAATGTAGTTTGTTACACAGTTCATTCCTGTCCTATTCACTTGCATGTTATGCCACACACAGTAGAGCCCAGACAAGGAAAAAGAGCTGTGTTTTGAAGAAGCAAATCATGTTGGTGCACAGTCCGCGGTGGGAATTGCATCTTTTCTTGAGGACGGGTTTTCAATGAATTTGGAGCAAACAAGAGAGAAACACTGGATTTCACCTTGTTTTTTGTGTCGACAGGAAAAAAACAAGGCCAGACTCCAGTGAAAATATAAATGGGCCCAAATGCTAGTGTTCAAATCCCAACCTTAAAATTCTCCACAGCTTGGGGTATTGGCATAAGTGGTTTAGTTTAGTTTATCTCAGCTTGAAACTTGGTCCTGGTTTGCCTTAAAAGGTTTAAGGAAAATTGTGGTGGCCCTGGTTACTGCCTTGAGGTTGAAATGCCACCCAGAACCACAGCAAATTGGGCAGAGGGGTTTTTCACTCCAAAATGGGTGCGTTTGTCAGCAAAATCCCGAGTGTTTCTCTGAATTTCCAAAGTTAAAAAATGTGTATAAATCCAGTGTGGCTCCAAATCAATGCATTGCAATACCAATCTAAGCTTTTCATGAAGATTTCACTTAATGTCACATTTCTGGGCTTGCGGGGGAAAGTTACAGCTCTCTTTCTTGAGAAATTTTGTGCAAAAAAAATGCCTTATTTTAGGATGAAATTCTGTTAAAAACAAATCAGGTGTTTGATCCGTGATGGGAGTAGGTTTCATGGGGCTAATGAGATTCCAGGTGTGAAGGGCCTGACAGCCCGCTGGGCTCATGTGGTTGAAGCGTGCCCATTTCTGAGGCCAGAGGCGGATAAGGGAGCAACGTGGCCGGCAACACGTCCTGCTACCTCTGACACCCCAAGCTGAATGACTATGGCTAAGTGCAGCTGGGTTGACTGGAGATGGCTTTCAGCAGGGATCCAGGGTGAGACTTGATTTTGCATGCCTCTACAGCTAGAGCACGATGCCTCAACTGCCCTGCCAACGTGCCCCGCCGTTGGGTTGAGAGATGATGAATTGTTATTAGTTTATGGGGACCAAAAGGAGAACACCATGGCTGCGTGTCAAAGAGGAGTCCTCAGCTGGCCCTTTTGTGTTAATCCAGCCATTTTTTAACTGGGCAGCTGTCTCCTGGGAAGCTTTCTCCCAAGAGCAGAGCAGAAGGATTGCTGCTTAAGTGAGCCGAGCTCAGCAAATGCTGGTGCCCACCTACAGCAGGCACTGGAGCAAGGGAGCAGTAAGAAATGAGCGGAGGACCCAGCCGAGCCATAATAAACGGCTCCATAGACCAGTCTCGGGGTCCAACTCTTGCAGCCTGGACATCTTCCAGAAGAAGGGCCAGGGGGAAGGGAGGCCTTTTCTAGCCTGACTTGAATATAGGAAGCTTTGCAGGGGATCTAACGCTTAGCCGGCTTTGAGCTCAGGCATGCTATTGATAGCAAAATGAATAGAGAAATGCTATCGATAGCGAGATGAACTAAGTGGTCTGTGCAGAAGTTACCCAGGCCTGTGAGCCACAGGTTCAAATGCCAGCTGAGTTGGAGAAACCCTTCATCCTTCCATCTTCCTACTTAAAAACAAACCGTTTGTCTATACAAGTGCTGAGCCCCGATGGTGCCTGCGGGAGTGTCAGGACCTCAACGCCTAGCTGTTCCCTTCTCTGCAGGGACATTAAAGCCTCAGTGGAGCTTAGTCCAGAACAGCTGGAGTTTACTCCATTTTCCCCTCTTTCCCCCAGTAGCAGACAACGTGTTGTGGGTCTGGTTGATGGATGCCCCCTCCAACCCAGAGGTGGCTGCATTTCAGAGGTGCCATAGTGCTCTGTGTGTAGGCTTTAGGGGTCTGACCTATATTTTTGAAAACACAGAACAGTTTCAACAATCAAGTCTTTCCACAAGATAAAAGAAACACATTGCCCGATAGGAAAATAAGCATTTTGCAGAAAAGTAACATTGAAAGGGCAGCAGGAAAAGATGGCCAAATGCTTCCTTTTTTTGCATGGAACTCGGGGAAAATATTTATCTCCCATTTTCCTTTTTTCACCTGCGTGATCCAACCCTCCTTTCTGCACACAGGAAGGTTTCCCTATCCTGCAACAGGGTTACTTTGCAAGGATCAATTGTGTGAACTGAAGGCTGCAAAACTGGGGCTCGTGCTTTTAAGAGCCCCCAGGTTGAAAGGGTGCTATAGAAATGTAAGATAAAACTGCTAGGTCAAATTCACCCTCAGTTAAGTTAAATTAGCAGATAGTTTTGCTCGTGGGGATACAAACCTTCAAACTTCAGGGCAAAAGCCATCCTCTAATCAATGAAAGTCGGGAAGAAGCTTCCATTAGGGGCAAGTTCTGGCCGCCGTCCGAGGCAAGGCTGGACTTAGGGGAGCCCTGGTGTGACCCGTCCTGGCTATTCCTCTCTGCCTGTATTCCTGCTGTACACGAAGATGGCAGCTGCTGTATGGGGAGGTGCATGCTGGCCAGTGAGCTGCTGCATAGGTTTATACCATGCTCCTTTTTTGCTGTCTGTCCCCCCTGCTTCCCCTGAGGGCATTTTCTGGTCCCTCCGTGGTTTGCCTTTCCTAGCCCCATCTTGTTGCCGCTCACAGTCACGTCTGCTCTGGGTGGTTCCTTGTATTATTCTGTAGCATGGACTTTTTGATGTTAAAAAAGAAAGGAAACCCACTGGGTTCTTTTTTGTCTCCATCTTAGGGGCGCAAACCGGGCTACTTCTCCTTCCTGGATCCCTTTTCTCCTGGTGTCTGGCTCTTCATGTTACTTGCCTACCTGGCGGTCAGCTGCGTGCTCTTCCTCGTTGCTCGGTACTGTTACTTTTATTGCCGTTCCTTTCCCGTCCTGATGGTGCCACCTAGTGCCAGCAGCTGAGAACTGGTGGAGGGGGGATGCGGGGAAGGGTTCGGCTGGGGGGGGAAGCACTTGTGCAAAAGTTCGGGAGTGGTTACACCCTGGGGAAGGGGGTCCTAGCACCAGCTTTCCTCTGTCAGCCCATGTCTGTGTTTGAACAGTGCAGATGCATGCATAAGGCATGTCCCACTGATGCCCATGACGGCCCAGTGACTCCCAGTGAGGAGAGCTGGCAGTGTCACAATTCTCCTTTCACAGCAGCCGATGAAGCGAGCCTGAACTCACAAAAGCTTACGCATCTCTGATTTAGTTTATCTGTAAGGTACACCTTTACCCTGCCTTCATTGTCACCATGGGACAGGGGCAGGAGCAGATCAGACAGATTAGGGTGCATGTGGTTGGCTGCATTGGTCTTGGCCTGTGCCAGAAGCAGCCTGGAAGTCCCAGAGGGCATAGGAATAGAAACCAACAAGGCTGGTCGATCCAGGAAGCGATAGCAAGGCATCGAGCTCCTAAAATGAATTTGCAACCATTTCCCATGCCTGGGTTGGCTTTTCCTGCCTGTACAGAAAATGCATCGGCATCTTTCTAGAGCCTTGTGGTTTACCCAGATCCTGTTTGATGGGCAATGAGTCAGCTTCTGTATGGCCCATGTAAATCAGGCTTACATCGTATCATGGAGGGCTTGCTGGCAGCACATGCCCCGTTGCAGCAGGGATGACCTTGCTGCTATTCCGCTTTGCCTTGACCCTGTACCCGAGCGGCTCTGCTTGGTAGCACAGATGGGCTCCTCGGACACAGCGTGACTGTCCTGGTGGTGCGCTAAAGATATGCCCAAGGCTTAAACACTCGTGCGGGGCACAGCAAATACCCAGTCCTCATTACAAAAGAGAAGCATGCTGTTGCTAGGTCCCCTGGCTTGGCTAACGTTGTCATGTTGACAGGGTTTTAATGGTTTTCAGACTCCTGTTATAGCCTCAATAACACAGCTCTGTAAACCATTTAATAATGCAGTCAGACGCTGTCTCCGGACTGAGCCACTCTAACCTTCTTCTGCATGTTTTAAACATGACTAAAGTGGGGCTCCTGCATGTTCTCCATGAAAACTGGCCCATATTAAATAGTCTCTGAAAGTGCCCGGGAGTTTGCAGCTCACAGCTGGGCTTTGTGACCTTTGTGAGTTGCCAAAAAGCCTCTATCAGGATGTCGTTACAGTATTGAAAACCAATAAAGGGAAGCCTCCAGAGATTAACTCCACCTCCCTGGAGTCACAGCAAGCCATGAGGAAATTAAGAAATCAAGACACAGACCATACTTTGGTTAATCTCAGTGTGAGGCAGTGAAGTCCCCACCCAGCTCCCAGCACAAGCTGTGGTCATAGGACTAGGTCCTATTCCATCTGATAGGTGTCTAAATGTGATCCTATTCCACCCTGCTTGATTCAATGAAAAAATGCTCATCACACATCCCTTCAGAAAAAGCAGAGACCCAAAGGGCCCATTGCTTTGGGTTTTGGCAGGTTTTCAGGGATTTGAGTAGGGTAGACTAGACGGCACTCAGGTGCCTAATAGGTGGAATAGTAACTGGCCCATAAGATCAGTAAGCCAAGCCTTTTGGGTTCTGGTTTTCTTAATACCAATTAACATTATGTGAAACCCAATTTAAGACTGACTCAAGGAGGGTTTCTCTGCAGGTGCAATAGCCTCTCCAGCCAGCCCAGACAGCTTGTGCATGCCCAAGACCAGATGCTGGCAGTGGGAGCAAGCCTCATTATCAGAAGATTTTTCCACCCAAACAGAAGGAGGGGAGAAGCGATATGTTAGTTTGGAAGCAGGGAGTGGAATAAGAGCAGAAGGGAGAGGAAGTGGAAGAGCTCGGGGTGGAGGACGAGCCCCACTTTGATTCACAAGCAGGGTGCCCGTATTATTCTTCGTCTGTGATGCCCATGAGCTCTGCCAGTCCCTAGCATGAGTCTTAGCCTGTAAGCAAAGCGGATGTTAGTCTGGAGATGTGAGCAGTAGTCATTTGGATGACTCCTTGGCAGCCCACATTTATCTAGCACACGCTACCATCTCGCAACGTGCCCCATGCAGATTCCTGACTTGCTCCCATGAGCTCGGTACAGTCTAAGGCTCTTTGAAAACAGCAGTGCCCCACTTTGGATTTGAACTTGGTCCATGCCAGACCTTTGCCTGGCTTTTCTTTCTGGCATTGACCTGCCTACCTTGTGTTTGGCTTAGAGCTCCCCATTGGCATTAATTCCCCAACTAGAGAAACACAGCGGAAACTGCTGGATGGCACCTGATTTCGCATCTGATCCATGTGCGTTTCACACTTGCGTTGTCGTTTGTGCAAAGCAGAGGCCCAGGCTGGAATTTGCTTGAAAGCTTCACAAACCTTTTGCAGATCTTATTACAAAGCCTGGGGGCTTCCGGGTGTTACTGCAAACCTCTTGTACAACATTGCTATGAGCCCCTTGGCACCATTTGCCAGCAAAGAGCTTCCTGCCTAGAGATTCTGCCTCCAGGATAGTGAGGGCTTCACCACTTCTATTCCCCCTGCCTGCCTTGCAATCAGTGTTTCTTCATGTCTTGTTTCTTGACACTGCAGATTGACACCATACGAGTGGTACAGCCCCCATCCCTGCTCGCAAGGGAGGTGCAATCTCCTGGTGAATCAGTACTCCCTCGGCAACAGCCTGTGGTTTCCAGTCGGGGGGTTCATGCAGCAAGGGTCTACCATCGCGCCTCGAGCGCTATCCACACGGTGTGTCAGCGGAGTCTGGTAAGGAGAGACACCTGTTGCACCTTTAAATAGTCTCCAGTTATGGTTCAGGATGTGCAGACTCATTGCTAAACGCTGTAGTGTTCTGGAGTCGTGCAATCAAGCAGCGCCATGGTACCATTTGCTAAGGGTTTGGCCAACAACAGATGAGTCTCTGGCGTTCAAGGAGCTCCAGATCAGGATGTTTCTGATCCCTGGCATGTTCTCATCAGTCTTGCACTTCTGAGGACTCTGCTCCAGCGTGCCCACATAATGGGGTGGTCTTTCACTTGCTTCCTGAGCCTCCAAGTCCTCTTGCCATGAAACGCCACCCCTGTTGTGGTGGTAGACTGCCTGACCTCTTAACCAGAGTAGTCTGGTTTGTCACTTGAGAGGAATAACAGTCCTAAGCAAATGCAAGGCCCCCGGGAGCCTTGCCAGAGAGGGGCATCCCTTTATGGAGAAAACTAGGTGGCCTCTGCTTCCGCTACCTGCCTACCTATGATAGACTCCAAGCAGATGTGCCACTAACCTGCTAAGACCTAAATCTACTTAATTTGCCCTGAAGGATTCAAATAAAGACTGATTTGTGTTTCCAAAGAACTTTGGGCACCTTTCACTTACGTGTGGGCCTTTGCTGGGAGTGGCAGGTACTCGCACTTCCCGGGATCAAGCCTGTTATTCCAGGTCTGGAGCGGGGCGGAGACCAACTCAGACCCTAGATGAATCTCAGTTCATCTTCTCTTCTCCCTGCCTTCTCCAGGTGGGCATTCACCTTGATCATCATCTCCTCCTACACAGCCAACCTGGCAGCCTTCCTCACTGTGCAACGCATGGATGTGCCGATAGAGTCGGTAGATGACCTCGCTGACCAGACGGCTATCGAGTACGGCACCATTCACGGAGGCTCCAGCATGACCTTCTTCCAAGTAAACCCCCTTTTTTTTTGTTAACTGGGAGTGCGGGAGGGTAGGGGGTGGAAAAGTCAGGGGACACATATTCTCTAAAAATCAGAAATTGACCCAGGATATGAACCTGGGCTCTTTCCAGCACACTCCATCCTAGTCCTGTGTAGGTGGCATCTGTAGCAGCTGGATCCATTTCATTGTCCTTGGTTGCCACGAGATGAGATGACGGATTTGGTTGCATTTGTGTACGTGCATGTGGGATGTAAAGGCCTTTCCCCCCCCCCAGTAAACTGAGAACTTGGAAAGAAACAGCAGTAGGCTGCATGCAGGATGCGGAAAGACGCATTTGCTCTTGGAAAGGCTGTTTACAAGGCGAGCGATTGTTTTTCTCAGTTGCATTTTGAGTGGGCTGAATCCTCTGCTTTTTAATTGAACTTGTGCACCCGGGTCCACCTCTCACTGCGAGTGAGGGGAGTTGAGACTGCAATGAGCAGCACCAAAGTGGGATTAAGCCAGAGCTCAGAGAAGTGATAGGAAGTGAGGAGGAGTCAGGGGATTTTGAAAGAATCCAGTCAGACACAACCTGGACACCCTCAAGGGGTAGGGTTGTGGGACAACTTTGCAGGACACACAGGCGACAGCCTAGGTTCCCAGCCCCAGGAGCTGAGTTCCTGCCCAGAGCGCCAGAGAGTAGGTAGCAATATCATTTATAGCCATATGCCAGAGCCCCATTCCTGACAGCCAAGTATTTGCAGCCAAATTTTCATACGTCTCTGCATTGTTAACACGGCCCTAACTTCTGCATTTGCAAGGCTCAGTGTGTGCAAGAATAAATGTGTCAGCAAACCCTGATCTTTCCCATGGATACATATACCTACTTGATGCAAATCAAGCTTTGTTTGCAGTCGGGCCCATCATATCTGCATGAGTGATTGTACTTTCCCATTCTCAGCAGCAATGAGGAGGTTAATCTTTTGACCAGTGCTTTGAATGCACAAAACGCAGTCTGGGGATTATTTATTTATTAAATGCTGAAGCATCAAGAGGAGCAAGCTCTTCTTGCTTTCTGTTCAGTCTGAATTGAAACAGGAAGCCCAGAAACCTCTTGAGCGAATCTGATCTTTCCAGCCCAACTTTGCAGACCCTAGAGATTTGGAAAAGGGCTGCTTAAGCAGATTGCTGTATCTCAGAAAAGCCAAATGTAGCACAAGCAAATAAAAAAGACTGTACCTCAGGCATTGAATCAGCCCTGTTCTTTTCAGGGAAACTGGCAGTGTAAAAATCAAGGGCTCAGTTCTCCATTGCCATGCACCTTTCCTAGTCATCTGAACCAGAATAAGTTGAATGACAAGTGGGGGTGACGCAGGGCTGACTCAGAACGAAGCATTTTACCTGCACTTTGCACTTGTCTTATGTTGGCAAAAGCCACCGTGTGAGATCCGGGGAGACAGAGCCCCAGATGTTAAAGAACAAAAATAAAACATGGAAATGCTAAACTGGAGTGCATTTTAACCAGAATTAATATTACCGTTTCTGCTCTTTGTTGACTTTTTGCTCTCCATTTAGCTCAAGCAGTGTAAGTGTAGCCGTGTCTGTCCCCCTTTTTGTGCAGCCAAGATGGGCTGGCACCCAAGCTCTAAAATCCAACACTTGCAAACTGTAAGGGAGGTCTGGCTCAGATGTCCTTATGAGTGTCATCATGGTCCTACTGAAGTCAATAGAAAGACTCCTGTTAACTTCAGCAGGCTTTGGATCAGACCCATGACTGGATGAATCAGAAGGCCACATCCAGAAAGCCTCAAAGACTGGATCAAGGTGCAGACTTTACAGCTCAGCCCCATCAGTCATTCCTGGACCCTTCAACGTTGTCATTCTCATTTCCCACCTTGTTTCTCGCAAGACTGGGTTGAGGCTGTTGTACAGCACGGTGCGCTGGTCTCCGAGCAAACCAGCCAAGCAAGAGCAATTCCAGCTGGAATCAGTTGTCATAAAATGTTGCCATAGAAACATTTTTCTTCTAAGCTTTTGTAATTTTTTAACAATGTTTTGAGGCCTTAAAACATCATGGGAACCTATGGCAGTGGGGCACATTTGGGCACCCAAACCCCTTAGATTCCTTGCAACATCCCAGCCTTATATTGGTACACATTTTCATTTGGGGCAGAGCCCCCCAGGCAGTGCTGCTCCAATGGCTCCTCTTCTCCCCTTTCTTTTGCAGAACTCCCGTTACCAGACGTACCAGCGGATGTGGAATTACATGTACTCAAAGCAGCCAAGCGTGTTCGTAAAGAGCACGGAGGAAGGGATCGCCAGGGTGCTGAATTCCAACTATGCCTTCCTGCTGGAGTCCACCATGAACGAGTATTACCGTCAGCGCAATTGCAACCTCACGCAGGTCGGGGGCCTTCTGGACACCAAGGGCTACGGGATTGGCATGCCAGTCGGTAGGCAGTGAAGAAAAATTATAGTCATTCTCAGCTGTCTGCAGAGGATCGGAGCATTTGAAAGGCAGAAACAGCTCTAGAACTGATGCCGCGTTTCGCTGATCTGCCTAGTGTCCCTTTCATTTCAGAGATGCCATCAGGAGGAAAATCAAACACATTTTAATTATTCATCTGCCTGCCCCCACATCATTTAAAATGATGTTTACTATAAAAAAAAAAATGTGTGCGTCTTATTTTTCTGCATTTGTGCTCTTTGTGTACTATGTTTCCTCCCATTCAGCACTGGGAGTGAAACCAGGCAAGCTCGTTTCACTCTCTACCTTGTCTCCCACCATAGTGCATTAAAAGATGCCGCCAACTCCATTGATTTTTATCACAAGCTTTTTGATGTCGGGTGTTTTTCGTAAGCCCCCGCTCCTGGAATCTTGGCTTTAATTGTCTTTTGTAAGAAATAAAATGTCCTTATTCATTGTGGTTGCAAAAAAAAAAAAAAAAAGAAAGAAAACTAGAAAACATTGTCCCTAAAGGTTCCAGCTCCAGAAGGCAACTAAATGGTTTCCTATTTGCTATGTTGAAAGATTTCATGATTGTTAAGCCAGTCGTGTGATCTGAGTGCCGTGGAGGGGCTGCTTTTTGAACACTTGTGGTTAACGATATTGAAGTAACAGTAGTAATAGCTTTGGTGTGTGATTCTCATGCTGTAATGCAGCACTGGGCTCATCTGTACGGTTCATACTGCAAAGGAAGCTTTAACTCCCAGAGCAAATCCCAGGCTAACTGTATTTTGCTATTCCTATTATGTACTAGCCCTACATTTCAGGCCAGAGTTTGCCTTGAGAAACAGTGAAATTACAGGGGATAAAGGGAGTTAGATTCTGGCCCTCATTATACTGGTGCAGTCCCATTGAGTCACTCTATATTTACCGTGCTGTAGCTCATAATTTATCCTAGGTTTTCTCTCCAGTGCAAAATACAGGGACAGCAAGAGAGCATGGGAACTGAGCCTGGCCTCCAGCGAGCGTTGGGGTTTGCCCGATGATTGGGTTCATTGGTGTTATTGACAGGGAGGGTTTTCTTGCCATCCTTTGCTCCACGTAGGAGCGAGGGCTAGAGTAAGATTAGACACGCACAGGCAGCATGACGAGGGATTAGCCTGTGTGGCTCCAGGGAATGGGAATGAGATAGGGAGCTGCCCACTTGAACGCTAGCCCAGATGGCAGCAACTCAAAGTTTTCTCCCTTCTGATGCTGTTGGGTGGCCTGGGTCTGATTTCCATCGAGTCTTTGCTGGAGAAGCAAAATCACCACCTGCAATTAGAAGTCATTTGTCGGCAGGCTCCACTTGGATTTGAAGGCGCCTTGAAGAATGAACTCCCTTGTAGTCTCTTAGAGTCAGGGGGTGGGGGTGGCCCTCTCCTGCTTGGGCAGGTTGCCAGGGCCGTGTGTGGCGGGTGGGAGGGACGGAAAGCCATCCCGGCTGTCCCTTCATCTCCCTCTTGGCTTTTACAGGCTCCGTCTTCCGCGATGAGTTCGACCTGGCCATTCTCCAGCTGCAAGAAAACAACCGGCTGGAAATCCTGAAGCGCAAGTGGTGGGAAGGAGGCAGGTGTCCCAAAGAGGAAGACCACAGAGCCAAAGGTAAACCCCGACTCTGAGAGACGAGGCCACCCTCCTTCACACCGGCTCTGGGAGACAAGGCCATCGCGCCTTCACGTAGCAGAGCCTGATAACAAGGATGTAAAGCAGCAACATCGTTATTGATTCGAGCAGGATCGTCTCCCAAGCCAGATAGGAGTGACACCCGGTCTCCCGCCTGCGGAGCAGTGGGGTTGTTGGTTTTTTTTTCATTTCTTCTGACTTAAGATTTCTTCCTTTCACAATGCAAGGAGAAAGCCAAACAGCTCTGCTGTGCCTCACGCTGTGTGTTTTTGCCTGGGGCAAAGAGAGTAGCAACAACCAAATGACAAATATTGGAGGCATATGGAGGGTAAATTATCTTCTAATGAATGTCCGCAACGTTACACGGGAAACCAGACAGCTGAAGGGAATTGCATCCAAAGCCCGAGCCCCTTTAAGAGAAGATGGAGCTTTGTTGCAGGGCCATTGGTTAATGGGCCTAATTTAAAGCTCCTTCAGAACAGGAAGGGGGGAACAGGGACTTTATTAATAAAGCTCTAAAACTGAAGAGCAAATTCTTCTGGGTAATGCTATGCAAATTGCCATAAAAGCCACAGCATTAGGCTGCTGTCCCAGCGCTAGGAACACTTGCCAGGTTAAAGCAATTGCTGCATTTTTTTGGCAGTCGCCCTAACCTTAGTGAGCATTTTTCTGAGAGGCTAAAAGGTTCCCTGGCTGAGAGAACAGCCTTTTGACCCTTCTGAGCCCAGGGGCCAAGAGCCAAGCAGACTTGTGATTGCTGTTTCATTTTCCTGGTAGATCAGTTGCAGGAGTTTTTTTTCTTTTCCTTTTTTTGCTGTATGGCACAAGCTGGATGGACCACACATGGGCTTCAGCTGGCCAAGAAGCTCCCTCCATATGCTGCTTCATTAGCAGAGAAAGCTGCTCTGTGCATGAGACCATAGGAAAGGCTGCGAGTTGCTGGGAATTACAAGTGGGCCCTCAGATCTGGAGTGGAGTTTCAGGTTCCCTGGACCCAGGTTTCAGGGTCAACCAATTGTCCTTTCAAGAGAGTGAATAATCCAAGAATAAAGACCGTGCCTGTGAATAGGGGAGACCTTGGACATGGTTTCCAGGCAGGTCTGCAGGGTGCAAAGCAGCCCGGTACATCCCTCTGCCTGTCCCATGTGTGCAGGGAGCTCCCCAGCATGTCAGCGCAGATCCTAGCGGAGCTTGTGAGCCACGACCTCTCTGAGCCCATCAGCTTATCAGAGCAGGCTCTAGCTGGAGCACCGCCACCATTCGCCCTCCCCTGCCCTCCCACACCACTGAATATACCAGCAGGAGAAAAGAGGCAATGAGGTGGCAGCCTTCACACCCCCAGGCTCCAGAGCTGGGTGGAAACAGGGACGGTGAGCTGGTGAGCTCACAACACATAGAGAAGTCACGTGCTGCGCAGCCAGAGCGGGGAGCTCCCCCTGCTCCCCCGGATCTGCCCTGGTCAGGGTACCTTCTGCATGGCACTGCCTTGAGCCGTATAGATATACCCTCTGTGTCTTTGTTCCCGCTCCATCAAGTGGGGGGCCTTTATCTCACCAGAGGATCACAAAGAGAAGCACGTTAGAGAACAGGAGTTGCTTGGATACTACAGTCACGGGGGCCAGGATTGAACTGTAGGTAGGCAAACTAGACAAATGCTGTTTGCAAAATGTGCCCTGTCATTTGAATCCAAAACCCACCGTAATGCATAGGGTTGCTTGGAGCATTAATGCTTATAGCTCCAGTGTCCTTTCCGGCCTACCTCAACACCAGTGGTTTTCACACTAGAGGTTGTGACCCCATTTGGGGTCAGGAGCCATACCAAAATCCAGTGATAGCGCTTGGGCTCAGACCAAAAGGGTTGTGACCTGGGATTTCTGGGAAAAAGACTGGGAACCGCATGTTATCACACCCTCTTCCCTCTCTCTCCTCTCAAGTTTTCGGCAAAAGAAGCGTGGGGGAACAGGGATATGTCTAGACACTTTACTCTTGGCTTTGGCAGTTCTGTCCCATTGCAGATAGCCCCCCAGTTGCAGCAAAGGAGGCCTCTGCAAGGTGCTCAGATTTTCCCCGGTTACTTTAAAGATCGCATAATAAGTCATATTTTTAGCCACTTGCTTCCAGGCCTCTCTCGCTGAGGGTATTGGATTACAGGAGAGTCTCTGAGTGCCTTGTTGGACAGAAACAGCCACCCAGTGACTTGCGAGAGCACTAATTGCTTTATCTTGACATCCCAAATGCAAGAGCAAGCTTCAAAGGGATGAAAATAAACTGATAAATTATTAAATGTGGTTACATTCCAGGGAGGGATGGAACATGGGAGTATTTTGCTCAGCAAACTCAGCAGAGAGCAAACTTGGAACAGACCCCAAAGGCTGAGCCCAGCATGAGGCTCCCAGCCTTTTTGGGAGCATTCCTGGCCTCTACCACTGGTGCGCTAACCATTGTTGCGTCCCTGCTCAGTGCCTCGGTTTACCCTGGCTGTGAAATGGGGATGGTAACACCAGCTCCCAGGAGCAATGTGAAGTGAATGGAAGTGTTTTAGGCACCCTGAAGAAAGGTGCTCTGGGGTCGAGGGAGCGTTGTTTTAAATAGGAGCCTAGAGGCTCTGATCATTCGCGGGAGAGCCCTGGAGGTGAGGATGGCAGGGCCAAGGAGAGTCCTGGGGCTTAAGTACAGGAAAGCGGGGAGCATCCCTGAGCTGAGTGTGGGGATGAGAACATGAGGGGCATCTCCACTGATACTGGGCTGGGATCAGGCAAGGGTGAGGCCGTGCTCTGGGTTGTGAATTTGGGAGATGGAGGTGTGAGTTGAATGGGTGGTGGTTACAGGATACATTTTATGTCCTGTAATTGCTGCCTTAGTGGAAACATCTCTCCCCGCAAAGGCCTGATTTACTGGGTGACTAGATCGCTCCAGAAACTCTGCCAAAAGAATGATGGAGAACGAGGGAGAAATGTGACCCTGTGAGTTTTAAAACAAAACAGGTCAGCGATTTACAAGGGTTTTGGTGAGGTTTTATATCGAAAAGCCACGCAGAGATTAAGTCAATAAATCATCGATTCTCACACTTTGATTTAATGTTACAGAGGGGGGAGGCAGATTTTATAGGTGTTCTGGTTGACTAATAGCTGCACACAATCACCGCAGCGTAAGGTGCTGCATGCTTCACGGTGATCAATTCAATCAAGAGCCCAGTCCACCAGGGACCAAAACCAGGACTTGGGCGAGCGAGAAGTCATTTCCAGACACTGCAGACTGCACTACAGACACAGGTCCCTGACCTCGATGTCAGCCCTGAAATGCTTGAACCAACCAGCTTTGCTCTGCAGAGACACGAGAGGACCGGGCTAGCTGTTCCTATGTGATTTGCTGAAAGGAAGGAGTCAGGCTATTACTGAGGTCAAGAAGTTGGGAGGTTTCCCAGATGCATAAAGAATCAGGGCCAAAATCTCAGCTGGTATAAACCGACATGCTTCCTCCAGACTTCAGTGAAGGGAGCCTGGGAATATGGCCCACTGACTTCAACTGAACAAAATCAGTTTACAGCAGCTGAGAATCCAGCCCATTGATTTCCATGTAGTGTGGCCAGTTTACCCCAGCTGAAGATCTGGCCCTTAAAGCCAAATTAATCCCTGCGGTAAGGGAACGTGACTCCTGAAATCGGCATTTCAAATTCCAATCTTGGTTATGTCAGTGCAAATCCAGAGTAGCTCTTTGCCCATAGAGCTACACCAGACTGCACACGGTGGAGGACGAGGATGTCCCTTACTGTGTGTCCAGACAGCACCTAGCAGAACAGAGCCCTCATCTTGATTGGAATATCCAAGTGCCACTGCAATATAAATAACTGTAATAGTTTTACATCAGCACTTTTAAAACATGATCAAAGTAACTTTTCCTGCTGCTGAACTCACCTAATGCTCTTGTCTTCCTTATCTTTACTTTCTCCATGATTTCTCTTATTTCCATTTGCTGAGTTCAAAACAACTTGAGCCAGGTAAATAGCATCTGAGCTTGCATCTTTTTCCTGTTCTCAGTCTGTATGTGGAGTGCTTTCCAGGTCCCCGAGATGTTTTTTTCTGGTTTGGAATGATTTGCTAAATCATCCTTTCTAGGAAAAACTGTTCACAGCCAGTGATTACAAGTCGCTCGGTATTTGCTGCTTGATCTGGGCTAGTTAATTTTGTTTGAATGGTGCAGGTCACATTGCATTTATTTTGGTCCCTGAACGGAATCACACAGTGATGATTAGCATCGAGTTCCCACGTGCTGATGAGCTCAGTACTCACTGTATCTTCCTCTCTGCTTGACTCCTTCCTCTTCTTTCAGGCTTGGGGATGGAGAACATTGGAGGAATCTTCGTAGTTCTCATATGTGGCCTCATCGTAGCAATTTTTATGGCAATGCTGGAGTTTTTATGGAGCCTCCGGCACGCTGAACAGTCAGAGGTAGGACTCGAAATGTCATTGCTGTTGCAGGGACTCCTACGTTCATGCTTATGAGGTGCTCAGGTACTGCACCAACGGAAAGACCGTAAAAAAAGAAAAAGCTGGATGGATCTGGGGCAGATGGGGGATCCAAGTTAGGTTCGAGCACTCTAGGCAGAGGGATGGAGACCGCGTGAGGATTTCAGAGGCAACTGGTGAGGGCTAGCACCCGTGAAACCTGTAAGTCCTTTTAGGAGAGTCCAAAGCTTGTGAACACCCTGTATGCAATTAGTAAGAAGGAGGTGGACATCCCAGGGGCAGTTGGCATGGATCTAGCATGTATCTAAATTCCAGGCACAGTTGATCAAGTCTGGACCACGTCTAGAACAAGTAAAGATCCCAGTTGTGGACCTTGGGGATCCAGAACATGAGAGCACCTTTGATGTGGACCTTGGGAGGCAGAATGAGTGAGGATTTCAATTAGTAGCATCTAGAACAGGTGGCAGACCCTGGGATCCCCAAACTGTTGAAGATCCCAAGCACCGGCCTTGGTATCTCCAGAATGGTTCAGCATCAGGATCCAGAATGGGTGCGGTTGTTGGAATCAGCCCCTTAATGTAGGGAGCAGTACCTGTTGGAAACCAGCCTCTTGCCTGTGTCTGCCTTCCAGGTGTCTGTGTGCCAGGAGATGGTGACAGAGCTGCGCAATATCATCCTCTGCAAGGACAGTTTCCACCCTCGTCGGAAGCGAGGGGGGATGATACGGACTCGCCCCGTTATTCCCGAGGAGCGCCGAGCCCGCAGCACAACCACGCTCAGCAATGGCAAGCTGTGCGGCGGAGGGGAGCCCGACCCTCTGGCCCAAAGACTTGCACAAGAAGCTGCGCTGGTGGCTCGAGGCTGCACACACATCCGGGTGTGCCCAGAGTGCCGGAGGTTCCAGGGCCTCCGGGCACGGCCGGCTCCCGGCTCGCCCGCACGAAGCGAAGAGAGCTTGGAGTGGGAGAAAACCACCAACAGCAGCGAACCCGAGTAGAGCGCGGCAAGGGCGTGGGCAAGGAGGGTCGTGTTCCATTTTACAGAACATGGACTTGTACAATGTGAAACTCGTTTTTAAATTAAAAGCAGTTACCCAGCTTCTCAAGACCAAGACAAAGGCTACGAACCAGGCCCAGCCAGAGACATTTTGGTATCTTACCCTATTTAAGAGGACATTGCTCCTACTGGAATACTAATCACCAGGAGGAAGATCCTCTGGTTGGCCTATCTTGAGCAGCTACCCCTCACCTTGAAACTCTGGGGTGGGGAGGAGGGACGCTGAGGGCAATTCACATACCAGATCTGCTCCAACGGGGGGCAAGAGTCATTGTTGGAAATTCCCCATCCTAGGACAAAAGAAAGGACAATAATGCCATCTCTCCCAATCACATAGATTCAAAAAAGGATGTTCTCCGGAGGGGATGGGGGGGGTGGGACAGGGATATTTTTATTTGAAGTGGGGAGGGGGGATGGGAAGGGAGGAGTAATCTATTTTATTTTATTTTTGGTACTTCAGGACCTAGGGTCTCCAGCGCACCGGATTTCAGGTGCTAAAATCTCCTTCCTTTGCAGTGATGTGGCAGGTAGGGTGAGGAAGAGCAGGACGGGACGCAGCTCCCAAGTAGCAGCAGTGGTTGAGATGAAAATCCAGTAGAGGAGTTATAAAAAGCATATATATATATAGTGAAATGCCAAAAAAAAAAAAAACCTACCAACACACACAGTGATCTCAAAGAGGCCTTGAAACGCCTGGAATTTCAGGGGTTCTGTGTCTTCTTCTTCTTTTTTTTTATTGGCGTGGGGAGGGGTTGGGGGTCTTCAGAAAAAAGGCCAAATGGTGACAGGAGGGAGCTGAATGTGCTGCAGGACTCCCCACGCTCTCCTAGGAGCTCTGCCTTTTCCCACCAGCAGAGAGTGGTGCAGTCCCAGCGTCATGGTAGAAACAGGTGCCCAGCACGTTCCCTTCCTACAAACCCTTAGCGCTGTCCCCAGGCTCAAAGGCGCGCCTGTGTGTGACCTCTCTGAAATCTAAGGGTTTCCTTGCTACCAAATGTCCTTGAATGAAGACGCGGGGCGGGGGTTCAGTGGGGAAAATCAGTCTGGGGTCTCGGGTGAGAACATCGTTGCTTCCGTAGCAGCAGCTTGCCCTCTGTTTTGGTACACAATGTGAGTTTTACATTGAAGAGTTTGATTTTTCTGATTGAAAAACAAAATTCTATGCAATTTCTGATTGTAAAATAAGAGGGGAAAAGAAAACATGACAAGGGGCAAGGGGGATAAACACAAACCTTTGAGCAAAGGTATAACCTGTTCTCAGATTGTTTTCTTTCCTGGTTTTTGTTTTTTTTGGTTGTTTTTGTTTTTTGTTTTTGTCTTGAATGTACTGAAATAAAAGATGTCCTTGTATAATTATGATTTTCTTCCCCCCCGCCCCCCATTCAAGTCATAAAGCAGCGTGACCCCCCACTAAATGCTCAGGGGTAAAGGCCAATAGCACCCCTGGGAGGAGCCGAGAGGAGCGGTGAGCCCAGTCGGTCCGCCCTGCAGCGTGGAGGCGCTTTGGCCTCTGCAGACCTCTAGCTACTACAGTAAGACCTAAAACTCTGTTGTTGTCATTGTCTGTAATCGTTGCAGATGAAAACAAGAGAAGAAGGACAGCCCTTGGTCACTTAGGAAAGAACACCACCGCAGTCCCTTGGGGCCCAGTCTGCTGCGAGATCTGAACAATGCAAGCTACGGCCTCTTTTAGACGCAGGGTTCACTATTGCAGAGCAGACCGATGGCTCATCTAATCCAGCGACTTGTCTCTACCAGACGCTCCACAGGAGGATACGAGGATATGCACAGATACCGCAGGGATGGGCTCTTTGGATCGGGACTGTATCCTGAAGTACCCCAAATGTAGTAGGTGGCGTGTGAAGGAGGAGCAGCCCCTGCCCTGGGTGAAGTTCTTTGCCCCGGGTTATAGAGGTGGTCACTTTAGAGAATGACAACGATCATCTCTGGCCTTAATATCTGTAAGTCTATAAAGAGCTCACGCTCCTAGAAAATGAAAGGGTTGGAAGTGAAGGTGAAACTTAGGGGTAGGACCGTCAGGTGAGGACTAGCCACAGCTTAAAGATCCAGTGTGTCAATCACGTAGGGCAGATCCTCAGGTGGTGTGACTCAGGGCAGTGTTGCCTTCAAGAGAAAAATGCCCGTTTACACTCCAGAGGATTTGGTCTCTAATGTTTTGGTTGGAATCAGAAGATGATTCTCAAGTACCCCCAGCCATGCCAGAGATGGCCAGTTAATTGCTGGCATCAGAGATGTGGGGCTTTGGGGGCCTCAATGGGAAGAGGAGAGAGGTTTTGTGGAGCAACAGAAGTGTGTTTCATGCATTGGAAATAGCAGAGGAGAGGCAGGGGTGCAGGGCTAGCAGGCACCTTTGGCCAGGCAGTGGGGAATAGTGGAAGGAGATTGGAAATGTGAAAGAGATAGACAGTTGTAGGTGTATTGACCCCTAGAGGAAGGTTTCTCCCTAACTCCACCCGGTAGTAGTTGCCTTATACCCTGAACGGAAAAGCCCAAAGCCTGCCTGAGCCTAATGCCTATTGGGCCTGTCATTGGGGCATACCAGCTCCTAGAGCGCATGGCCCAAGACTTAGACGCAAGTCTGTTGTAAGGCTCTGCATCACAAAACAAGACAGCGTCATTGCTCTGCCCCTGCTTGGAAAAAGGAATGTGTTATTTTTGGTTTGACAACCGTGGGCAGATTGTTTCGAACCAGGGTCCGGGAAATAACACAGTCCCTGTCTACACTGGCTGCAAAAGCCATGCTAATAATGTGCTTAAGCAGCATTGCAGCCAGCCAAGGTTTGCTCCACATGTTCTGATCAACATGGGGGGAAATAGGGTAGATCCTCAGCTTTGATCTGGGTATATCAAGGGAGTCAGAGCCCCCTTCCACCAGCTGAAAGTTTGGCCCGGAGCATTAATATCTAGCTAGACTCCCAGGGACAGATCTTGTGGGGCTGTCAGCGGACTCAGCCGCATGGAAGGCAGTCGTGCTAGTCCGATCGCTACCCGCTGAGAATCGGGCCCTGGGAGTTTAAGGATAAACACGGGTGCCTCTCCCACAGTTCCCACTGCATAATTCACCGGCGTATCCTGTGTTCCTGACAGCAGCACTGGTGACATCTGAGCATGCCTGTGTTTTGTTTCAAGGCCGACATGTTTTAACAAGCAGCGGGAAATATTCATCAAAAGAAACTTGCTTTTTAAAATTTATTTACAGATTAGCAGAAGAAAAAGCTCCCATGAATCATTTATCACCTCTGATTTTTTTTTCCCCCTTCACCGCAGTGAATAAAGAGGGAGCTTGACAACCCCAGACCCTATCACTGCTCTGAGGATCTCCTAGTCGTTTGCTCAGGCTGAGGACACGAGGAAAAACAAATCAGTGGGTTTCTCCCTCCATTTGTCTTCACTTTTTATCTCTTTGTCATTGGCTTCCTCTTTCCATGCTGTATTTTATATCTGTTTCTGTAAATTAAGGAGGTTTTTCATGTCTGTCTGTCTCTTTCTCTCCCCGGCTTTTTTCTTTTTTCTTTTTCTTTTTTCTTTGTTTTGTTCTTGCTTTGATTGAACTATTTACAATAAAAATGAGAATTAAATGTTGCGGTATTCATGGATGGGTCAAAACTGCTTTGGTTTGAATGCCCCTGTCAGGTGTTTCTGCCTGGACACATGGAAAACTGAGTGCGCATGTACACACCACCACACACACACACTTTTACATACACATCTCTTTCTCCCCTCAACTCTTTGTTCACGCACCCCCCTCCCCTTCCCCGGGGTGCTGCTTTGGTGGCCTTTCTCATTTGACCAACTGCACTAACATGCTAATGAAGTTAGAGATTTGGGGCAGTTTGCCATCCAAAATGCACTTTCCCAGAATAGTCATCTCTTGATAAAACGGGGTAATTCTAGTAAGATATCTCTGCGGAGTCCACTGGGAGGCCATGATTAGATCAATTAAAATATAATACTTAGCTTTATCCCGTTTAATTGTTTTGCCTAGGGCCCCTGCTGCCCCATCCATTACAGGATCCTCACTGCAGAGCCCAGGAGGTATGTAAACGGAGCGTTCTCTTACCTAAATTCCTCTGGCAACTTTTCTCCTGTGTTAATATGAGATTTCTCATCTTGAGGATTGGCCAAGCTCGACTCCATTATTGGTTAGGTGAGATTCTAATGTGATAATAAGCGAAGTCCTGGGATCGCATTTGTGATGAATGTTTTATTAGTTTTGAAGTCCAGGCAGTTTAATTTTCACTTGACGCTAAAGAGAGATTTTTCCTCTGAAGTCCAGACTGAATAACTGTGGGAGGTGAGTGGGTAGAGACAAGAGGCCGAAACCTTTTCAGACCTCGCCTGGGGGCACTGACTGAACTGGATGGCCTAATTAAAGCACAAGAGGGTCGTTTTGTGGCTTGCAAGCCAGGGGAGATATGGAAAAGGGGGAGAGAAACTAAAAATGGTGAACAGGAGGGATTGATCCTGTTGAAGATGCCCCTGTTTTTGTGAGGATAGCAAGGAAGCCTGTTGCCGTTGTTTCAGAGGCCAAGAACTGTTTTTAATGGTTATACAG
Source organism: Alligator sinensis (assembly GCF_000455745.1). Classification (NCBI taxonomy): domain Eukaryota; kingdom Metazoa; phylum Chordata; order Crocodylia; family Alligatoridae; genus Alligator; species Alligator sinensis. The sequence goes on from NW_005841952.1 coordinate 1,120,015, forward strand.
GGAGGGGTGGTACGTAGGATGGGGTGGCATTTTACGGGAACTCGGGCAGCCCCTTATATGTGACCAGTCAGTCTTCTCCCTTGTAATTACTTTGCTTAGAGATGAGAGGTCCTGGGGCAGAGAAAGGACATGCAAGAGAGATTAATATTCCAGTTGGGTACAAGACCTGGCTGGGAAGACCTGCCATGTTGGTAGCTACAGAAGCTTTCTGAAGTAGGGTCCTGTGAGGCAATAGGGGCACGTTCACCCATTTTCAAAGGGACTGGACTGTGTTTCTGCTTAATCAATCAAAGCATCCCTTGGAGAAGCGGGGAAACGGTGCTGCTGGCTGGTGAGTTGGCCTGCAGGCTTCTGTAAGCACGGAGGAACAGAGGCAGGGTTCAGCATTGGGCTCAGGGAGCCCCTTTTATGGGTTTCCCATAAGGAAGAATGAAAAAGACCTATTCACATAGAAAAAGCAGCCCTCTGCCTGCTTTAATTCTAATAATCACCTTCACTGACCTTCTATACCACCATGTGGACAGGACTTTGGGTCCAGCTTCTCCTTGGGTTTTACATAGGCATTTACTCCAGTGGAGTGGCAATGGTTTGTGCTATTGGTAGAGGCACGGGTCTGAATCTAAGCTCAAACTGGCGCCAATCAAGAGCAGCACCAGAGAAGCATATGGAGTTACTTGAGTATCAAAGCAGTGCAAGGTGAAGGCAGGCTTGCCCTTCAATCTGCAAAAGTCCAACAGATGCTGCAAAAGAAATATGGGGTGAAGAGTGACCTATATTGAATGCAAAGGTGCTACTGTCAGGCTGGGCACCATCTAAATGGGGGCAGGCACCATTGTTTTAATTGGAGGAGGAGCTAGACTGAAATAGAGCTTGTAAAGCTGAGGACAAGGGTATAAACACCTGCTTAATGGACTATAAAGCACCCCAAATGCTGGAAATGCCATTCTGTTTTCATGGTCGCAGCCCGGTGGAAAATAACAGAGCTGAGCTCATCATGGTACAAAGGAGCAGTGATGAAGTCAGTATAAATAGGCTCCTCCTGTGCCGGATGCCGCTGTGTAAAATCCAGCCCTGTATCACTGGATCGGTGTAAGGGACAGGTCTATACATCTTGCGGGGAGATTTGTCAAGTGGGAATGTGTTCTGCTCTGATTGAATTAATAGTCCGTTTTACAGCAAAAATATTGCTCCTTTTCATCCCAGAGGACTTTCCAAACTACAAGCGGGAATTGACTGATCCACTTGTGATGTGTAGCTGCCTCTGAGGTGGAACATTGCAACCATTAATAGCGCCAAGTGCAACCAGAAAATCAGCTTCCTAGAAGATCCGCTGAAAGGACGTCAGTAATGAATGTGAAGGCAGCTATCTTAATTAGGCAAATGCTCTCCTTTCTTCTTCATGCTCTAGCACTGTGCTTACTAGCACAGCTGTCAGTCTGCTACAACCCGGCTGCCAATGGCCAACTGTAAAAGATTAATGATTATGTGTTTTCCATATGGGTTTTCATATCGCCCTCATCACTGAGTTATCTCCCTGTGGTATAAAGTACGGATCCAAACACTCATGTAGAATGGCAGCATCCTTTGCAATGTGATGAGCCACAGCTCCAGTATGAAAACAGGGAGGTTTAATATTTACATTGTGCACTGTTTATGCTGCTCATCAGAGGCATGTTTCTGGGCTTGATTAAGGAGAATAGGGCAGTTGGTTTCCATGCGATTTCTGCTCAGTTTTCTCTTCTGTTTCATGTGCACTGACCTAAGGCTGCAAGGGGAGGCTTGTTAAAATTGCCCCTGGAATTTAAAGGTAATGCTAACAGAGTCACTTCTGGCAGGTGTAGGCTGTTGTGAATGACTGGCTTGCAGACCCCTGCTGCTCTAAATCAGTGGGGATTGCAATGGATCTATTTTGATTTGCACCCACTGAGGATCTAGTCAAATGCACATTAGAGAGCCAAGCTGAAATGGAGCATAGCAAGGGTTTAACACTTAGTTGGCACATCTATACAAGACATTACCTGAGGAGTAGACTAAATAGCTATGTACTAAATGTCGCACATCTACACGTGCACCCCTATTAGGTTGGAGTAAGCTAATCTACTCCATGGCAGGATAGTACTTGTAAATAGAAGTAGCATCCGGCTGCAGAGTTTTTTACTCCACTCCCCTTGCTGGCTGGGACATGAGGGGGCTTCAGTGCAGGGCCTGCCTGCCAGCTAACCCCACACTGAAGCACCCTCGTACCCCAGCCAGCCCCTCTGCAGCACATTGAGCTGGGTTGGAGCAGCCCTGGGTCGGCAGGCTGACCCCCCAGGTTCCCTGCCAGCAGGGCTGCTCCAACCTAGCTTGGCATGCTGCAGTCCTGGGTACATATGGAGACGCTGCAGCTGGGAGCAATAAGCTCCAGAGTTTATTCATTCATATTAATAGCATGTGTAGACACACCCAGTGTGGGCTAGGGCCTCTAATGAGGTATGTAGCAGATTCACTGACCACAGGGGAGTTATGCTAGTTTATACCAACTAAGGACAGCCCCTTAAACTCCACAGTCCCCCTCCCAGCCCCTCCAAAAAACTAAAAAGAATATTGTTGCTTCAGTTCCCAAAATGCAAATACTTCAAGTCTCACTTGAGCCCTCATCTCATCTCCCAGGTCCTGTTGATGAGTTTATTCCTTTTGGCTTCTCAGACTAGGTCTTGCTGAGCTGAGCTGTGAAGTAATTTATTTCTAAGCCAAAAGCAAATGCAAATGAGCGTGTGTGGGAGGGAGACTACTGTTATTCCCAGGTGAGTATTAAGATGACTGATTTGTCTGCCTCAAACCAATTGTTCTTCCAGAGTTTACAGTAAACGGCCCTAGCGCGGTTGTGAGTGCAGTCACAGAAGATGCTCTGATTATTGCTTGCAGAACTAAGCTGGGACAACTAGATGAACACATAGCCTCGGGTATTACTCCTGTGCCATTTGTCAGCCACGGCAGGTTTAGTCTGCAAGCAGCTTAAATGGAGGTCACAATGTGGTAAGCATTTTGAAACCCAGTGATGCTACTAAGCACTGGGTCCTGGTGAGATAACGCTTTCTCCCATTAAGAGGGCTAGTTCAGATGCTGATGGGCCGGGGATGGCGAGGTGAGTGCATAAACAAAATGCATATTCCAGTGTCAAGATGGGAAGGAAGGGTGGAGGTTTACTAAGACCCGTTTACATCAGGAAATCAACTTGCATAGTTGCGGGTTAACTATTGCATTATGGATATTGTGGTATCTCTCACCCCCAATATGGACAAATCATTCTGGAAGAGAGTAATTGCTCTGGAGTGAAGCCATTTTATCCCCGAGTAGAGCGCCCACATGGAGGAGTTATACCAGAACAGAATTACTGTGCCAGTTATTCCTCCGGAGCCACGTTGGCCAATTTTTCTGGCCTGTCAAAATCCCAAACAACAATCACTTCCCCATAGCTTCTCAAAACCCCGGCTGGAGCTGGGGTCAGAGAAGGGTGCTGGCTGCTTTCTGCTGGATTTCCTTCCAGCTCAAACCGTTGGGGCAAAACAGTATGAGCTAATGCTGATCACATTAGCATTAAGAAAAGCACGCTCCTTTTCTGTGCCGTCCCAGCTCCCACATCTATTGCGCCGTTCAAAGAGGGAGGGAGGTGGCCACCGCTGCGGCAGGAGCAAGAGGAGTGAGCATAACCCATTTATTCTGAGCTGCAGCACAGCTGATGGCTGGCAGCGGGGAAGCCGGAGTAAATTAAAGCCTGTCAGGGGGCTGTTGTAATTTATACCAGGGGCTCAGAGCTGGTTCCTAAAGCAGCCCAGAATCCTTGAGGGAAAAGTCTTGCCTGCCTGTGGACACGCTGTTCTCAGCAGCACCACTGACTTGTAGGAATTGAAATTGTTTGTGCAACCTCTCTGTGCCTCAGTTTCCCCACCAGTGGAACAGGGATGCTGCCTACTTTAAGGAGGAAGTGGTGCGAAGAGGCTGGGGTACCGGGTGGGGTGGTGGGAGACCTGGAATTTAATTCCTCGCTGTACCAGTCAGTGTGTGGTTTTACAAGGATAAGCCCATTAAAGAGCGTGAAGAATTCAGGTACTGTGATAATGTGGAAGTCAAAGAAATGCTTTACATTGAGTCACATTGCTGAGGCTTATTGTGAGGTTTAATTCAGTCAAGCTTGCCCAGGGGTTTGCAAGGTGGTAGAGATTTGCAGAGTGTCTTTTAATATTAATGGCCCGTTATTATAAAGCCAGTTTCCTACAGGATAGGGCAAGACCAGCCTCAAGGACCACCCCCAGCATGGGATTCCCATTGTTTGGAGCTGTACAAGAAAGGACCTTGATTTTGGCTGTATCTTTCCCATTCATTCAGAAAAGCCAGGCCCATTTCAAGCTGAGAGCAGGCTACAGAGCTGGTGGTTTGCTTCGCAACACTCAAAGCTGACCCCACAGGGATTGGCGAAGGCAGGGCCAGTCCTACCCATGTCCAGAGCCCCTGCTGCTGTTCTTCTGTAGTGCCAGAGATGGTCTGCGTGAGGGTTGCAAAAGCCAATGCTTCCCCATGCGGTTTGTGCTGCTGGCTGTCAGACGCTGGAATATGAGAGCGGGACTCGTTCTTGGTGGCTCCTTCTGTTTTTGTTCTCTTTGGGCAGAGAATGAGCTGAAGTCAAGTTTCCCTAAGCTGTAGAGAGAGATAGCGGTGTCTCCCATCTGGAGAATTACAGCGCGTTAAAGGAATTATTCATCCACTGCGAGGGTCTGCAGCATTGGTTGGGCCAGGGTCGTATGCACCATGTCAGCTTGGTGAGCACTCCTAGCGTAACCGGTGCCCTCGGTTTCCTTTCGCACCTGCCACGGCTAGTTTGACAAATGGTTTGTGGTGAGGCAGGAATCCAGAGGCAAAGGAGGATGCCAGCTCCCATCATGCTGCCCTCTGCCTGGCGCTGCCTCTGTCTGAGCCCTAACGCTAGAATGAAAAGCCTGCCCTGGCTGATGGGCACAGAGAGGTTTTTTACCTGTAGAAGCACAAGGTGAACAAGGGATAAGGGCTTTTCTCCCAGTTAGCCTCCAGCACCGTGCTGAGCAAGGACATGCATGTAATGCTAATGTGCTCCCAAGCAGGTCACTTGGACATGTGCGTACTCAATGACCGTGGCTTTCTTATCAGTACCTTTCTGTCCTCCACATTCACCGCTACCCCTAATACCGCAAGTCACCACTCAGCTTGCACTTTGCAGGTGAAAGCCTGACCACAAAGCCCATGGGAATTTTCCCATTGACATCACTGCAGCCAAGATTTTGCCCGATCCTATTCCACCTATTAGATAGCTAAATAGATTTAGGTGCCTAAGTGCAATCATATTCCACTATGTTCACATCCCTAAACAAACACTAATGTGTAACACACCATCATTTTAGCCTTAAGACTGACTCACAGAAAGCAGCAAGCAAGAGGGCCCATTCGCATCTTGTGGAATAGCCCTCGCCGTGGCTTATGCCTAATAAGTGAAATAGGATGTGACCTGTATGTGCAGCCATGACCTCGTGATAAGCTCTGTCTTACACAGGAAGGCAAAGCGACTTGCCCAAGATTGCACAGTAAATAAATGGCAAAGCTGGGTTTAGAAGCCAGGAGTTTCTGTACTCTAACTCATAAGCTAATGCCCCTCCATATCTATGCTTTTAGTTTGCATTTTGCTTTTAGCAGCTCTGATGTCAGTTGGTTTTGCCTTATACAGACTTCTGTGGTTTGGAACATTTACACGCTGTGCTTGTGCAGCACCTTGCACCAGGGGAACCTGCTTCCTATGAGGGCTCCGAGCTGCTACAGGAAGACAATCTTACTGCAGAAAAGCCTGCTCCTGTGCACTTTAACCGTGGAGGTGAGCTGGGCTGTTCTTGCAGCCCTTAGATTTATTATATATGGGTTCACATTTTTTTTTTTTTACAAAGCTGCAACACAAGTGCACCCTGGCCCCTGGCCTCCACACTCTGGGCAAGCATTTAAAAACACACTGCTATGTAAGCAGACCCATTCATTTTTTTTTTTCCTCCCATCCATCGCCTCAGAAGCAATGGTGAGGATGAATGGAGACTTTCTACTTAGTCAGGTTCTGTAGTTTGCTATTTGCCAAGCACGTGATCGTGCCTTCTTGGCTTATGCCCGTGGCACTCAGTGTTTCCAGGCACTTTCCTATCCACATACAAATCAGGACTGCTCAGCATCCATCTGCACCATGTTCCCAACATGTTCAGGGAGGGATGCCTACCCCACGTCCACCCCGACTGCCTCACACATGCCTAGTGTCCAACCTAGAAATGAGGTGGTGAAGCTGCATTGGGGAGGGGGACCTGTGACCAAACTCCGGACCTCTATCTTCAGTGTAGCTGAGAGTGGCCATAAGGGAAAATCTTGATGTGGCTTCACTGTTACATTTCTGGGTGTGGGCACATGAATGGGGCTGGGAAATGCATTGTTGGAAATGTCCTTCCCTGTACTCACAAGAAACATTGTGTGGATATACCTTTAGTTTGCAAGATCAGACAGGAGTGAGTGTACGGAGTCCCATAGGGCTATTCATAGATTCATAAATGTTAGGGTCGGAAGGGACCTCAATAGATCATCAAGTCCGACCCCCTGCATAGGCAGGAAAG
>NW_005841952.1:1127016-1135555 GCF_000455745.1 Alligator sinensis
TTGTCATGCATCTGCTGATGCACGATAAAGTGCCATTGGCTTTTCTGATGGCTTCGTCACACTGCCGACTCATGTTCATCTTGGAGTCCACTAGGACTCCAAGGTCCCTTTCCACTTCCGTGCCACCCAGCAGGTCATTCCCTAGGCTGTAGGTGTGCTGGACATTTTTCCTCCCTAGGTGCAGCACTTTGCATTTCTCCTTGTTGAATTGCATTCTGTTGTTTTCTGCCCACTTGTCCAACCTGTCCAGGTCTGCTTGCAGCTGTTCCCTGCCCTCCGGCGTGTCCACTTCTCCCCATAGCTTTGTGTCATCTGCAAACTTGGACAGAGTACATTTCACTCCCTCATCCAAGTCGCTGATGAAGACATTGAAGAGTATCGGTCCAAGGACCGAGCCCTGCGGGACCCCACTGCCCACACCCTTCCAGGTCGAAACCGACCCATCCACCACGACTCTCTGGGTGCGGCCCTCCAGCCAATTCGCCACCCACCGGACTGTGTGGTCATCCAAGTCACAGCCTCTTAACTTGTTCACCAGTATGGGGTGGGATACCGTATCGAAGGCCTTCCTGAAGTCTAAGTATACGACATCCACCCCTCCTCCTGCGTCCAGGCGTTTCGTAACCTGGTCATAAAAAGAGGCTAGATTAGTCAGGCACGATCTGCCTGCCACGAACCCGTGCTGGTTTCCCCTCAGCATAATTTGTCCTGCTGGGCTCTCGCAAATGTGAGCCTTGATAATTTTTTCAAAGATTTTGCCAATGTGCTAGACCAGTCAGTTATCCCAGATTAGAATAACCCAGTGACAACATAACTACAACAGAAAAATAATCACTTCCCTGTACATTTCCTTTGTGTCTCATATACTCAACCGTCTGGAAAATGGGATGGACTGCATCCTCGGCAAGTTTGCAGATGATACCAAGCTGCAGGGAATAGCAGATATGCTGGAGGGTAGATCTAGGATTCAAAGGGTCCTTGGCAAATTGGAAGACTGGACCAAAAGAAATCTCATGAGGTTCAATAGGACAAGTGCAAAGTCCTGAACTTAGGATCGAACAATCCCATGCACCGGTACAAGCTGGGTGCTGACCGGCTAAATAGCAGCTCTGCAGAAAAGGACCTGGGGGCTAGAGTGGACAATAAGCTGAACAGGAGCCAGAAGTGTGCCCTTGTTGCCAGGAAGGCTACGACATCTTGGGCTGCATCACTAGGAGTGTTGCCAGTAGATCAAGGGAAGTGATGATTCCCCTCTTTTCAGCACTGGCGAGGCCACATCTGGAGTCCTGTGTTCAGTTTTGGGTCCCCACTAGAGAAAGCGTGAGAGACCAGCGGAGGGAACAAAAATAGTTTGGGGGCTGGAGGACATGACTTGTGAGGAGAGGCTGAGGGAACTGGAGGAGAGAAGACCGAGGGGGGATTTAATAGCAGCCTTCAGCTACCTGAAGGGGGGATCCAAAGAGGATGGAGCTGGGCTGTTCTTAGTGGTGGCAGATGACAGAACAAGGAGCAATGGGCTCAAGTTTCAGCAAGGGAAGTTGTGGTTGGATATTAGGAAAACCTTCTCACTAGGAGTGTAGTAAAGCATTGGAACAGGTTACCCAGAGAGGTGGTTGAGTCTCCATCCTTGAAAGTTTTTAACACCTGCCTAGACAAAGCCTTGCTGGGGTGATCTAGTTGGGGCTGGTCCTGCTTTGAGCAGGAGTTGGACTAGATGTGACCTCCTGAGGTCCTTTCCCACCCTCATTTTCAGTGATTCTGTACCATCACTGCCCCACTTCAATAGCAAAGTTGCTGGGAGCAAGTTAGATGCTTTGGTGCGCTCAACAACATACTTGCTGGGTAAAATGAATCCAGCACAAGATCTGTGCATTATCTCAGTGTGTTACCTGAAAAGCTGCCTTTGGCTGTTAATGGTTAGGCAGGGAGGGAAGTGGAACAAAGGAGCTTGCATCTGCTCTATCTCATGAATGTGCCAAATAAGCTCAAAAACCAACCAAAAAGGAGCAGCTCTTCAGAAAAGTACTGGTAGCTAATTATGATTTATTTAACTTTTCAGTCTGAATTTGTTAGGTTGACACCTGAATCACTTTTAACTGTTGGCTGATGTTTTACAATGCGTATACTCTAACAATGCTCGCTTTAAGTGCAACATAAGGGTTACCTTTAAAACTCTTACTGAGTCCCAAATAAGTTGCACAGCCCTGAGATGCGACTTTGGAAGCACTTTTGTGAAGTCTAAGGTCTTCATGAATTGTTAACTGAATTGTTTAGTGAGAACCTGCTTTGAGTTGATCAGTGAGATACAGCTGTACATGAGTTCAGATTTTTAAAGGTATTAGAGAGAGAGCTGAGAGTCACTGACCCCATGCATTTGTATCCTAGCATTACAGCTTAAAGGGCCTCATCCTCCAAGGTGCTCAGAGCCTTCCCCAGCTCCTTGACTTTAGTGGGTGTTTTAAGAGCTTTCACTATCTCTGCGCCACACTTGATCTCTGAAAGGACAGTCTGTCTAACAGGATTCACATACCTCTCACACCCCTCTTAATCCCCAGATGGAATCAGAGGTTTTCCCTCAACACTTATTAAAGCTCCGCTTTCATTTCTCATTATTAAATCATGAAATTGGCCTAAAATGTTTAAATCAAGTGAAAGGAAGAGAAATTTAAAAGAAAACTCAAGTCTCTCTGAGGAACTCCAGAATAATCTCCAAGGATGAAGGCAAATGCGATTGCCAAACCCATAAGCAAATGGATCAAAAAGGAAGGGAAAAATTGCATATATATATTTTTTTTTTTAAATGGAAAAAAAAAATGATTCACACACCTAACGTGGTGATCTGAGAGGCCCCACAGGGATTCTGCTGGTCCGTCTGTGTGTGACAGCAATTCACTGTGGTACTCAGCATGGCAGTTTCCACATCTATAAATTGGGGATAGCGATATTTCTCTGCCTCTCCGCAGTACTTTGAGACTTGAGTATTAAACGTTAGTTTAATTGGCTGGGAATTTCCAAGGAGAGTAAGGGAATAAGGCACTAAAAGATACCATTGAACATTAGTGGGCTTAGATACCTCTCTCTTCAGATGTAGATTAGAAATAAGGCACAGATTTTTAACAGAGAGGGCAGTTAGCTATTGAAACCATCCATCAGAGGCTACAGTTGACTCTCCATCACCAATGATTTTTTAAATCACTAGGGTATGTGTTTTTTTTTCCGTAACAGATCTGCTTGTGTTCAAGAGGGAAAGTCTTCAGGGAAGTCCTCTGGCCTCTGTTATTCAGGAGGTCATACAAAATGATGGCAGTGGTCCCTTCTGGCCTTATAATCTATGTCTCTGTGCACTCGGGAAATCCCTTTGCAAGTCCTAACCATTTTTATTAAGTGAAACTTAAATATGAAACGTTAAGTTTGGGTACAGGCTCTTGCTCTCAACTGTCTCTGAATTTGGGGATGTTTCCATCTGTAGCATTTGTTCAGATCATCTAAAAATGTGTCAAAATAATGCAATAAGAATGAAATTAGTCTTTTACCCAGCATTAGTTTTTACTAATGAATGGCGTTGAGGAACACCCCTTTAACTAAAGCCTACCATCTACCCACAGGCCACATCTACACGAGATGCTTACTGCACAGTAGCTTATTACTACTGTGCAATAGCTCATTGGTACTGTGCAGTAGTGTTGTGGGGCGCAAACTGTGATGCGACGCTACCGCACAGTAGTAACAAGCTACTGCACAGTCAGTGTCACCCAGAAGCCATGTGGGGATGCTACTGTGCAGTAATGCCCGTTACTGCGCAGTCATTTAGTACTTGGTTATGCGGGTACTAAATGACTGCATAGTAATAACTGTGCAGTCAGCATCTCGCGTAGACGCAGCCACGGAATAGCTAAAAGCTGGGCCAGCAGTAGCGCATGCTTCTCCTGTGTTGTCCCACCAACATGATTTCAACCCTGACATAGAAGAAGTAATTTTAGAGGTGAACTTAGTTCCCATGGCCTGGTTGGTCCTTGGGGTCTCTGCTGAGATTGTCTGCAAAGGGGCATTCTTTGTGCCAGCTGCGATGAAGGTTTTGTGAAATGGATACCTGTCAACTAACGCTCAGACTGAGACCCACCAAATTTATTTCACATGGACAATGAGACAGCCCCTAGATGATAAGCACTTTGAACCATTACCAGTTTGGGCTGAATTCAAACTGGCACCTACAGGTGAAAGACAATACTCCATTAACAATTCCCTGAGTTATGCAGTTCCCATTAAAACAGTCTTTTATTTAGCCCAGGGAAAGCATTGGTCATAATCTCACACTCACGGTATTGACCCACTGGAGGTCAACAAGGAAATCTATTATGTCCAATTAAATGTGTAACTATAGAAAGCAGCAATGGAGATGAATTTTGTATCAATATATTGTCAGATGATGTAGGCTATAAGCGAGCAAATATTCTTTTTCTGCGCTAGGAGCTGAATAACTTAGGCGAGTTGTGCAAAACCATGAGAATTGTTAGCAAAAAGCGTGTAGTTTCTGAATGCATCTTGGTTCTTTATCTCACTGAAACAGATACCGGGGGGAAAAAAACAAATAGAGACAAAGCACTCTCAGGAATGTATAAAAGGAAGCAAACAAAACGTTCAGAGGAATGTGGGTAAGTGTTTTTTAATGGGAAGTTAGCAAGAGCACTGTTCATCTATGCTGGAACAGAATAACACCAATGTTGTGTCAATAGGCTAATAAGAAAGAACACAGGCGTATTTTCTCTGCGTTAAGAGGAAAATGAGCCCTGCAAAAAGCATGCATGTATTTAAGGGTGTCGATAGAATGGCTTTGGAAGCCGCACATCTAGTCTGACAAGTCCAGGACTGACCCACGGATGTCAGCATGACCACACCAGAAATTTGGGGTGTTGCAGTACATCCAGTTCAGACTGTGCTTTTCTGGTAGCAACAGCAGCCAGGCCTTGAGCACGGTTGGATGGCCTTCCCAGCCCTATTTTTTCTGCAAAGCTGAACACAATCATGTGACAGTAGTATTAGCCTTTTGAACCTTGAACCTGGACCAGTAGCTAGAACCAGGAAACGAATACTCTTCCTAACAGCACTTCATTACAGAGGCACACCCAACTTTTTTTTTCTTTAAAGCCTTCCTGCATAAACAAATCCATGTCACAAAGGGTGGAGGCGAGGGTAAAAAAACTGGAGTCAAAGTGGCTAAGTCTAGGAGTGACAATCGGCAGGGTCATTTATGAACTAGCTTAATGCAGCTTTTAACTTTGTAATTGGTGCCTAGATAATGTGTTGATAGCTATGGTTACAGCTGAGTGCTCTGAAAATGGTCTGCCTTGGGCTCATCTGATTTCTGGCGTGGAGTTTCATTGTCGAGGAGCCTCTGCTGAGATGGCTTTGCCCCAAGAGTTTCTCCTGCAGCTTGAGCAGTTGTATTATTGCTGTTGTTGTTTGTACAGCGCCAACGACATGCTAGATAGGAAGACTTAGGCGTTGCGGCACTGAGTGGCTGTGCCTAATGCGTAGGCACCTGGCCCTCAGAGCAGAATTAGGCTCCTTCTACAATGCATGGGGAAGTCGGGCAGCTCAGAATGGGATTCTCAGCAGCCAGCACCCTGCTTGCAGGGTTACTGGTCTCTCTGGTGCTTATCGAATGACTGATGTCAAATGCAGAGAGTATGTCAGCAAGCAGAATCCAAAACCCAGCGGTACCACCTTATCCCTAGCATGGTGCTCATGCAACCTTTTACACGTTCCCCTTCTGCCGCCATGAGTTTTGCGTTCTTTGCTATGCAGCAGCCCAGGGAGGAGTTGAGACCGCTTTTCTTCCTGCCTAGCTGATAGCTTGGTGGCCATGGCATTCTCTTGGAAGAAGTGGGTTTGATCTCTGGATGCCACAAAGGGCCCAACTTTCCCAGTTCCTGGGCAGGGCTTGTAATCGGCTGGCACCACATCCAGCTGTGCTTTAAATTGAATGTGCCCTGCTCAACAGTTCCCAAGAATGGAGGTAAGCATGGGCTCAAGTTGCAGCAAGGGAAGTTTAGGTTAGATAGTAGGAAAAACTCTGATGAGGAACGTAGCGAAGCACTGGAACAGGTTACCCAGAGACACTGCAGAATTTCCTTCCTTGGAAGTTTTTAAGACCCAGCTAGACAAAGCCTTGGCTGGGATGATCTAGTTGGGGATGGTCCTGTTTTGAGCAGGGGGTTGGACTAGATGCGACCTGCTGAGGTCCCTTCCCACCCTCATTTTCAATGATAAGCATCTACCCTCACGAGTGGCTTTGGGGCTGTCAGCCTGACTAAATGGAGATGCTTCCCTTACAGCCCTAGTTCAGGTGCCTCGCCTACAGAGCTTTGCTCCTACAGAGCATTTCAGACACACTCCAGTGCTCACTGTTTCCTATCGGCTAGGTCTAAGCAGTTCCTTGCTCGGCTTGCAAGTGTTTTGCATCAAATACATCTCCCCGTGCATCGAATGGGGAGCTGGTGCCGAACTCTGGATTTTGGATTTCCCTCTGCAGCCCTGCTGCCTGATACAGCACCTAGTTGGTAGGCATCTAAATCCTTCATTTGATCTGGGTCATTATGTCCTTCTTGCAGATTTGGCCCAACGGGTTGTATAGGATTATAGGAAAGTAGGATCTCATAAAGTCACCTCATTCAGCCCCCTGCTCAAAGCAGGGTCACCCCCTGTTCACCTCCAAGGTCATGATAATCTGTGATGGAGCAGGAAGTAAATTCATTTCTCCCATCCCTGGCTTGTGCTGTTAACCAGGGCACCCTTCTTCTACCCATTTAGCGTCTATAATTGTGCAAAATTGTCTTAGGTTTTGCACAAAGGGTCTGTAGCTCATAGGATGATGTTGCACTGGTGGGGCTGTAGCATGGCAGAGCTAAAGATGCTTCATGGCAGGTCATTTTGCCACCCCTGGTGTAACTCTACTTAGAAACGTTCCCCCTTTCCTCTCCGAGGGACGTGCCGCAGGAGCGAACTTGCTCGTTTTAGACAGTTTCTGCCTTATCATACAACACCACAAAGGGTGTTTGCGGGAAATCAGGAAGATTTGTTGCCAGGCAGGGTCACGCGCTGCTGCTCTGTCACTCTCTGTACGCCTTATCTCCCCGTGCGATGTCACGACCAGTCATCGCAGAGATGACGGAGCCGTCACTGAGGGATTAAGCACCAGAGACACGGACAACCTCGTTAGTAATGCGTGGGCTTTTCTGCAAAGTCTCAGCCAAGCGAACGGACAGTGTGTGCAACGGGAGGTGGAGACAAACTTTGGACTGGAGCAAACTCCATTCCAGCAGCTGGTTTCTGTTTGTTCCTGTGTCACGCGTGTGTCATGCCATTTACTGGAAGTTTCGCACACAATACGAATGATACAGAAACAGGATTGGTTTGCCAAGAACATGCATTTTTCCCCGTTGTCCTTTCCCTGGGGCAGCGGCAGCTGTACGGCTGCATGTCGAGCAGGGCACGGTTGTTACCGTTACCGGCGGGTTGGACCGGTCTGGATCCGAGCTGCCCCGTCCGCGGGGTCCGGACCCTGCGCTCTGCTTCCCGCAGGCCGGGGAGGCAGACGTCTAGCGTGACGGTCTTGTGTTGCGGCCTAATGAGGTCACGAGCAGCTGTGAGGTCACCACAGAGGAGAGGGACGCGGCCTTTCACTGGACACTGCCATGCTGTAATACCTTCCTGCAGTGCTGCCATGTGATGTCACTGCGGTGTCTGGGAAGAAGCTGGTGCCAGAGTGTGAGGTCACTTGGCCCTCCGGTGACTTCACTGCGATGACATCACACGCGCTGACAGAAACTATCGCTGGACTGTGACCTACGGTCATGGTGGTAGCACGACGGTCCTGTGATTGCATCATCACTGGTTAAGGGATCCTGGTTTGTGATGTCACTGCAATGCCTGGGAAGAAGCTGGCACCACGGTGTGAGGTCGCTCGGCTCTCTGAAGACTTCACTGCGGTGACGTCACACGCGGTGACAGAAACTATCGCTTGTCCCACGGTGCTTGCGTGACGACCCTGCGATTGCATCATCACCCGCTCGAGGTTCCAGGCTTGTGATGTCACTGCGGTGCCTGGGTGGGAAGAAGCTGGCACCAGGGGGGTGAGGTCACCCGGCCCTCCAGTGACCTCACTGCGGTGACATCACACGCGGTGACAGAAACTATCACTTGTGGTACCCCCAAATCCACGTTTCCCCACGATTTAAATGAAACACCGCTAAGAGCTAGAGAGAGTCATCGGGCCTCGCAGCGGAGATCGCTTTTATTAGACCAATGGAACAAAAATTCTTTAATTATTAATGAATTAATTTATAGCTAGAGTTTCATGTAAATCATGGAAGAATGGGACTTGATTTTTTTTCTTTTAACCGAAAATTGGGGATTTTTCTTTCTTTTTTTTTTTTTTTTTAATCGGAGAAAACCATGACGTCATACACCTCGGCCCCGCGAGCGTGCTCGCTCCGCGCAGCCGCAATGCACGCCGGTCTCGAGGCGGAACGGCTCCACG
>NW_005841952.1:1135565-1220959 GCF_000455745.1 Alligator sinensis
GGGCTGGGCCTGCTCCCCGCTGCCCTTCCAGTAAACACCCCTTAATCCCCGTCCCGCCCGGCGGAAGGAGACCCACGGCCCCCTGGGGCCGGGCCTTGCTCCCCGTCCCTTGCCCGTCTCCCCCCGGGCTCAGGGCAGTGGTTCGCCAGCCCTCCCGCCTTCATGAATGCCCCGCAATAGCCGCCTGCGAGGAGGAGCCGGCCCTCCTGGCCTCTGTTTGCAGAGAGCAGGGCCGGCCGGTTTGGGTGCGCGGGGATGTGGCGTGGCGCTGCTGGATGTTGGTTGTTTTTTGTGTATCCATCATCTCCATCCCTGCATGACTCCAGACAGACAGGGAGGGAGGGGACGTCCTGCTTGACTTCCCTCCCTTGTGTGAGCGAGATGGGCCGATCCCTGGCTTCGAGGTTGATTTGCACGTAGTCGTTGACGAGGCTTGCGGCGCGTTTCGTCGACCCTTCAAAAGATCGCGCGTGCTGTTCTTCTGGGAGTCGGTTTGAGACCGTTTCTACCTCCCCCGTTGCCTTTTAAAAGGCCTGCTTTTGGGGTTTAAAATTAGGCGGTGCCCCTTTAATCGGCTGTGTGCAACACACTCCCAAAAAAAATGTGCGTTGCCTCCTGCCCTCGCACTTATGACACGTGTTTGAGATGCTGTGTGCTGGCTTTGCATCTCTTGTTAACGCTTTCTTCCCTTAGGTGTTGGCGCGCGTGTCGGTGCGAGTGGCGCGCGCGTGTCGGTGCGAGTGGCGCAGCTTCAGGAAAGCAGTGGCTGTCGGGAGTGTTTTTTTTTAGTTAGATTTTTTTTAGTTCGCTGTCCCTGTTGTAGCAAGGGACATGGGTAGCTTCAGACCCCAAATAACCATCCTCTATTGACAAAATTGGTTTGTTGAAGTAATGCTTCAACGTGAAATATATTTGTGTTTCAGAAGGAATTAGACTCTTACCCGTGATCTTTTATCTTTCAATTTAGCAACCAGGACTCATAGAGGTGATATCTTTTATTAAACCAATAAGATTTTTTGCTAAAAAAAAATATTTTAATTGCAAGGTTTTGGGGGTATTTGTGTCCAAAAGCTTGCAATTAAAGAATTTTTTTTTGTGTGTGTGTGTGTGTGCAAAAATCTTGTTGGTTTAATAAAGGGTATCATCTATACTATGAGTCCTGGTTGCTTTTTCCTCTGGACCAATATGGCTAAAACCTGGACACTCTTCCAACTTAGAGAAGTCTTTGGTGTTGGGAAACGCAACTTGCTGATCTCTTTTTCCCCTCCAGTTGTGTTGAGGTGACTGTCTCATGTGGGATTTATCAACTGATGTTAGCTCGGTGGGTGAACAGGAGCGGAGTTGACTGAAGAGCAAAGTGAAGGAGAGGAAGCTTTATGGGTGAGTGAATTCAAGCTGTTTCTGCCTAAACGTTTAATTTTTACATGTTCAAAAATAGAAGTTCTGAGTGCCCGATTGGAAGCAAACACCTCTCTCTTAGCTACTGGGTTACAAGTTATATCTGAAGATTGGGGCATTTCTACCCAAAGCCTTGATTATCAAGGTAAATCACTCCTGTGGTATGCTGCTCATTTCAGCATCAGATGAAATGCTCCTTTCCAGGCAGAGGGGCTTTACTTTGAGTATTTTCTTTCAAAGGCTACAGGCTACACCGCCAGACTGAAGTCGTCTCAGGGAGGGTGCACCCTTTCCGCTGCAGCAAAAGTTTGAAAAGAAAAATTGTTAGAAGTTTGAAGTGGTAAACTGATAGAAAAAATGCAATGAGCTCTTTGATGTCAACGCAGCTGGAACCATGGCTTTAAGACCCAAAATGTCTTGTGCTTTATTGTGCTATATAGTGGGAGTCTGTGGAGCTTTTACCTGTAAAACATAAAACTACCTTTTATAGGGTGGCAGTAGGTTAGGGTCATTTCACTCCTTACGATGCTTAATTCCTTTGTAATGGAAGAGCTGTAACAGCTCGTGACCAGAGATACAGAGTTAATCGATCCAAGGAGAAGCTAAGTTTCAGTCTCCAAAGAATTCTGTCTCAACACAAGGAAATCGACACAGAGTTTTCTCTTCTTTAACTCACAATCTGTCCTTTGCCCATACCTCAACTGGATCCAAGAGAGAGTTAAATAGCAAGAGAGAGTTTTCTTCATGAGTGTTAGCTAACAATATTAGTCTAAACAAGACCATGGTCCTTTCGTGAGGGAACAAGAGGGCACGCGCACTCTGTTAGAGAGCACTGGAGCTAGGGTGATGAAGGCAAATTTACAAATCTGAGCTGACCTTTCTGTTATAGCATAAATCATTTCATTATTTTATACCACAATTGGAAAGGTCAGGCACAAGCTGTTCAATTTTGACCTCAGTTATGTTTGCAGCTGCATTTCAGACAATATAGGGGGATAATTTTATGTAGGTTTGGTCGCAATTTGATTTCTTTCTTTGAGACACTTCAGCATTATCCTGAAAGCATAGTATCAAGCTCTTTTCACCAGAAGATCTCAAAATATGTTACAAAGGAATTCATTGTCATTGTCACATTGTCATATAATACTGCCAGTGGTTTTTGTGGATCAGGCTATTTTTCCCCTAAGATCCCCCAACAGACCAGTGCCAGCTGGGAGTAAAGCCCAGAACTCCTGAGTCGTCGTCCAGGACCCTGTCCACTCTCTTGCTATGCTTGCCTGTGGCTTGGGATATGCCATGTTGGAGCTATTTTTGTATGCAAGTAATTTCAGGATCAAGGCCTATCATTTGATATCAGTGGTGTCATGTTCTGTTCTAGATGGGCCATGTTCAGCAACTGAAAGTGCTGAGCCATAGCTCTTCTTGGCTGTGCTTATCAGCAGTGAAAACTTGCACTTGCTCAGCTTTGTTCCCACTCTGCTTTTATGGGGAGCATTGCAGACTCCAGGATGGCAGTGTTTTACTGAGGAGATGAAATTCTCAAACGGTGTTCTCCATGCCTTTTAAAGGGGATGAGGGGTGAAGGGAATGCTATTTGTATTTCTCTGTTGCTCTAAGCTTTCAAAACACTCTGGCATTGCAGAGATGTGGCTTGGCTTGTGAGATTCACTCTTCTTTACAGGTTTCCTCTGCTTTTCCAGGATGCATTAGAGGCTTGTTTTTGGAGCTGGCCCTGGTACTGAGTGCTTCTTTTGACTTCAGATGAATCTCAAACATGGTTTCTTTTAATCAAAAATACACTGAACGGATGATTTCAGAGCCACATGTAGCAAGCCAGGGCAGATTAGTGAACTTCCATCTAGAGTATGTACAGATGCCAGCCACCTCACTGTGTAGGCGCCAAGTAACTTCCAGCTGACATGCGATGCTAAGCTATGCAGGTCAGCACTACACAGAGCTCTTGGGTTTGGCATATGAGGGGCCCCTGCTTTCTGTTTCTTCTCGTCTTTCTTCACCGTGTGATGCCTAGATACCAAAGTGACAAGCATCTTCAAAATACAGTATGTTGCTACAAAAATGAGTAGGCAAGAAATTATTTTAAGGATGAACTCTGTCTTTGTGCATTTGTGCTATTGATCCATGGCACAGCTTTAACATCCTAATGAAAAGCCTGTCTCTTTCCATCCTGCACGCATATCTGAGTAGCAGTCCCTGCTCATTGAGTTTGGAAGTGGCCTGCTTAAAACAAGGCTGCTGCCATTTGGGGGAGGGGCTGAAACTTGCTGTCAATGAAGCACTGCCCTTTACGATGTGGACACCATACAGTTACCTAGAATAAATGAATTCCCCTTAGGGCCTACACTTTTGGGGCGTAATTTTGGCTCTGAAAGCACTGTTGTGGCCCTGGGCTTTGGTTTCTCATCTGTAAAATGGAAGTACTACTTCCTAGCCTTACCAATGTTCTGTGAGGTTTCGTTAATATTTGCAAAGCCTTATACATTCCTTGCAGTGAAAAATGAGCAGCGTAAGTGTGAGATGTTATTATGATATCAGTGGCAATTCAGTCGCTTCCACTTTCAAACTCAAGAGGTTTTTTTTTTTTTTTAGTCTTGTCACAGCCATGATTGTATTTATCTCTCTGACTTTTTAACTGCTGCGCCTTGCATGCTTTAATAATTGCTGTGTGTTATTTATCTGTCTCTGTCACGTCTGTTACATTGACTAGTGATCATAATATTTGTATAGCGCCATTCATTTTTGATGTATCCTGGAGCACTTTAAGAAGTGTATGCATATGATAGCGAGGAAGGACAGGCCCTTCAGGGGTGGAGCACCTCAGCCAGGCTGACTGTATGCTGCACAGCTTTGGTGGTGAGCTTTTGGCTCCAGATCCTGGGCCAAAGCCTAGTGCATGAGTTTTAAATGTCCCTGCAGAACAGAGAAGGTTTTAATTTTTACGATTCTCTTTAAAACACGCCTGAACCACACCCTGCACAGAACTGAGCACATCTGCTGCAGAAAGATGAAGGGCTTAATTGACTGCCAGGATTCAAAGCTGTTGATCTAGGGCAGAGTTTCACAACCCATGGGTCGTGACCCAAAAGTGGGTCGTGAGAATATTTGAAAGGGTCGTGAACAAATTACAAAAAAATGTGGGAAAGCACAGGTGGGTCCCCCCTTGCAGGTTGACAGCATTCCAGCCTGCAAGGGGTTACTTGGGGCAGTTGGCACTGGTGGAACATGGCCAGGCACTGAGACTGTGGCAGGGCAGAGGGGGGGTGGCAGGAAGGTCCCTGCCCCTTCCAGCAGGGGAGAGCTGTGTGGCTGGGCTGGTGGCAGCCTGAGCTCACAGGGGCAAGGTGACTGGGAGATGCTGCTCAGGGGGAAGGAGGGGCTAGGACCAGGCTCCCTGGCATGGCACAGGAGTCCCCTTCCTCCTCCCTCCAGTCCATGCCGGGCCAGACTCACTCCGCTGCCACCCACATGAGCCGGAGGTGTGGCAGCCACTGCACTCTGGCCCAAGTGGGACAGGGACAGCTGGGGACCACTCTGGAATGACTGGGGCAGGGGTAGGAGACTGTGTCGGGAGTCAGGGACCCCAGGATGGCCAGGGAGCAGGGGACTATGGGGCCTGCACTAGTAGGACCAGGGGGGTGTGGGATGGAAGTTAAGATCACTAAGCAAGTCCTTGTAACTAGGGTGGCAGGGGTACTGCCTTGAAGACTGGGAGTGAGGGCAATTGTGTTGGAGAAACAAAAAGGATACTGGTATTAATCTTCTCATTGCTAATATATCTGGCCTTTTTTTCTTAGCTATTTAAACAAGTAGAATGAAGTCCACAGCTCTCTGCTGGAGAGAGTGGATTAACAGTGCATTCTTTGTTTTCTAACTGTGTTGACTGTAGAAGTCCAAGAAGAAAACATGGATCAGCCCAGTGGAAGGAGTTTCATGCAAGTACTTTGTGAGAAATACAGTCCTGAGAACTTCCCATATCGTCGTGGTCCTGGAATGGGGGTGCATGTGCCAGCAACGCCGCAGGGATCACCTATGAAAGGTAGAGTTTCAGGTCACTCTGAGCATGGAGAGTGTTGGGACTGAGTGCCTACATTCATCTGAATACAAAGATCCCACTGAATGGCTAAGCCAAACAATCGCACTTGTATTGTTGTTAATGACAAACCACACAATAGAGTTTCTAGGCATGTTATGCTAGCACCTTGTGGGTGTTACTTCCCTCTGTTCTCATTTGCTGTAAGGAAATTCAGAGATGTTCATGAAGTTCTACTGTTCCCAAGCACATCCTTGTAGCTCCTAGGATCCAAAAGATTTGTATCCCTATTTTTAAGGCCTTAATCCAGAGCTCAGTCAATTTTGCTATCTCTAATCTTCCCACCCCCCCCCAAATCTGGGTTATAGGATTTTCTTCTCATTTTAGTCATACAGTCTTGGTTTAAGAGGACCGCACCAGAGCCACCATACTGTTAACCATGTTGGTTATCTCTAGTTGTAGCTCTAGTTTAAATTTCCATCAGGTCGACTTATATCATAAACTAGCCCCAAGGAAGCGTGGGGGTACGCAGGGAAATTAGTTGGATGAAAATGATAAATAACGAGGTTTGACAAAAAGGGAGCAAAAGGGGTCAGTTCAGTCAAGGACAAAATATACTGTGTGCTGTTCAGAATGAATGACAACAGAGGATCTTGCAGATAGTTTCGCTGTATCTTCTATTTAATACACTACACGCGTTAAAAACAGGGTTCTGTCTTTATATTCTGGGTGTCCCTAAAGTATAGTGTCTGCCACGTATTCGAATCTCACATAATGGATTCAAAACTCACAAAATATTTCACTGTGTTCATGTTCCATCACTTATTAGCTTTTCACTTCATAGAATCGCTTGATTCTTAGAATTAAAATCTTAAATCGTATTCTGTGAGTATAAGCTTTTTTTTCCACCAACTGTTAGAATCAAAGAGTCAAATGCAATGAAGTACTGAAACTGCTGAGTTTTTTGACGAGATTCTGCACAGGCTTTTTACTTGTTCGCTTCACCGGTTATTAAAATCAAAAGTGCATTGCCTGACGTGATTCTATCAATTGGCCGACTTGGTAATCTAAAAATACATCATAAATACTGAAAGTATTGCAGTATCATTTAATGTTGGCCACAATTAATGAAGCAGGAATCCAGAAATCTCATCACCCCCATCTTATAATTCCATATCTTTACAATGCACCTTTTGTCATGCGGTGGTCAAATATGGAGAATAAAAATTTTACTATTTTAAGAACGATAATATCTTTTGTTGCAACTCATATCTTGAAGTGCTTTACAAGGACATGTCAGAGAAATTATTTTGTACTTGCAAGTTGCAAGCTGTGTGATGCCTTCTAGCCATCCATGGAATTTCCATATTGAAACAACTTCCTGCTATTTATTAAACATTCTTTAATTTTTATGTTGGATTTTCTTTGTTTGGTAAAATCAACCCATGATTGTGTGTGTGTGCGCACGCGCATGTGCCCATGTCACTGCTTATAACATAGGTATGCAAATCTTTACCTGCATTACAACAGTATTTTAAGGGTGTTCTGCCAGATCAGAAGTGAAGTCCCAATGTAAGGTGGGTGAGACCAGTTACACTTGTATAAACGCTGTGATCAGTAGAATTGCTGCCACAATTATTTTTAATTTCAGTGGATTTTTTTTTTTTTTTTTATAAACATTCCTTTGCATTTGCTAACTGAAATGGTTCGGCCTTGTAGTAAGGCACGAAAGCCTAAAAGTAAACTGTATTAGACGTGGAATTTAAGGCAAAATGGTACTTACCAGTCTGCTTTCATTGTCTGGGTTGAAAGAAATGCAAATAGCTGGTAAAATGTTTCAAATCTTTAAAATAGGAAACCTGAAGTAGCAAAATATATGTTTAGAATGTTTTATCTTTACTTTGGAATCCCTTTAATATGTATCCAGCACCTGGAAGGTGTGAATTGTTAAACTGCTTATTAATTCTTGCCCTTTGCTGGATTTCATATTTCTCTGGTTTGTGTGTTCTGAGACCTAGGGATGAACTCACCGAGCTAGGGAAAGCCAAGGCCGACTGAAAGGTATCTTGTTCCTCTGCCGTTTCAGATCGTCTCAACCTCCCAAGCATTCTAGTACTGAACAGCTGTGGAATCACCTGTGCAGGAGAGGAGAATGAAATTGCTGCTTTCTGTGCTCATGTGTCTGAGCTGGATCTTTCTGACAATAAACTTGAAGACTGGCATGAGGTAAAATGACTATGCATGTACCTTGCAGAGCAGTAATAACTTCTGCTCTTGCTGCTTGTACTTTTTAAGTTTTATGAGACTCTTCTCAGTCCTTTCAGCGTTGGCAAACGCACCCATCTTCATAGGTTCAAGTTCACCTTCAAAGATTGTGTATTGCTCTGTAGCTGTCAGAGTAAATATGCTTGATGAATGTAACACATTCAGGCACTTCACTTGGGGATTTATAATCGCACCCTGTAGGGGACAAATATATTTTCCATCAGTGCAGAGTACTGACAATCCTAAAACACCAAGAGGTTAATGAGCAATGTAGATTATTTAATTGCAGGAGCGTAGTCAAGAGGTCTTGAGGGCAGGTAGTTAAGACTCCTGGGTTCTGCTCCCACTAATGTTGTTTGATTTGGGTCATGTTGTTTATCCTGTCTGTCTTTAGTTTTCCTGTCCTTGAAGCAGGATTAAGAATGCTCGCCTATGTTAAGGGGGTTTGATGAAACTTCATGTGAGGCTGGTAAAGTACTGTGAGGTGCTTGAATGAAATTTGCTATATAAATGCAATATGTTATTAGTGGAATAAATATAGTACATTTAAGTGTCCTATACTCTTGCCAGCTCACGCTGTACTTTTATCCTACTGTTAATTACTGGAAAAGACCCAATGTGAAATCTTAGGGGCAGTGGTTGTTGGGTTTTGTTTTTTTTTGGGGGGGGGGTTAAGTCTCTTAATCCCCAGTTATTCTAACTTCCAGTTTCTTTAAAAAACTAATGAATATTGTTTTGTTGGAAGTCTTCTTCCTTCAGAACAGATGTTGCAAGGCCAGGGACAGCAGTAGAATCTTCCTTATCCAGCCTTCACCTCAACACTCACTGGAGGAGCCACCTTTGTGGTCTCATCTCCATGGCCGTCCATCCACTGAGGCTGCCAACTAGAGTTGATTAGTGACAGTGGTGATGATAGTGCTATGATAACAGACATCTGTTCGTTAGGAAGTAGGGTGAAACTACTAGCTTATGTTGCCTCCTAAAAGTCCACTAGATTCTAGTTCACTACTTTCTGATTGTGCTTTTTTTAGTCCTACAATATTATTAAAAGCCATGATCAGCTGAGAGATGCACATATGCTCCCTGCCTTTTCTACTCTGCTTTCTGCTTCCTGTCCTGTGTTCCCTGCCACTGGGGCGCCCATCTCCTCCCTGATCTGTTGTATGCTACAACATGCCACTTGTGGCGTGCATGCTGCAGGTTCCCCCACCCCCAGGCTGACCTGTCCTTAAAACCCTTCGATGAAAACTAAGTGCACTGTTCCAAAGCTTAACTATCCTTTTAATTAGAAATATCTACTATAATTTCCCCTGGTTGCAAATTAAGCCAACTACTTCTTGTTTTGCCTTTGACAGGCAGGGAGAACAATTTGGCACTGTCTTCTTTATAACACCCTTTTTTTTCTCTAATTGCTTGCAAAAGCGATCACATTCCCCTCCATTTTCTTTTCTCTAAACTAAAGAAATCGGTTCTTTCAACTTCCCTTGTAGATCATGTTTTCAAAATCCTTTACAATTATTTGTCGCTTTCCTCTGTGCTCTCTCCAATTTGTCTACATCTTTCTTCAAGTGTGGTGCCAGCAGTGGTATGCTGTCCTCCAAATGAGGCCGTGCCAGTGCCAAGGAGAGCAGGATAATTACCTGCCATCTTATGCATGACACTTCTGTTAAAATCTCCCAGAATGATATTTTGCCTCTTTTGCAACATCATTACATTGCTGTCTTGTATCTGGTTTGCAGGCCATTGTAACCCTCACATCATTTTCTGTAATACTGCTGCCTTGGCAGTTATTCTGCATTTGGTATTTGCACTTGATTTGTCCTTCCTAAATGTTGAACTTTGCCCCTCTCTTTGTTGACTTTCATTTTGCAGCTCTCGGATCCTTTCGCCAGTTTACCAAAATCGTTTTGAATTCCAAGCGTATTCTCTAAAGCGCCTACAGCCCATCATCCCAGCCTGGTCTCGTCCCCAGATTTTTATAATTGTGTTCCCTATTCCATCATTCAAGTAGTTGAATAGAAACACTGAATAGGATTGAACCCCTGTGGGACCCTGTTGGATTGGTTTGAGTCTCACAGCAACCCAGTCACTATTTTTGGAGCATGTTTATCGAATAGTTTTGTAGGTCTTTCTAGGAACTTGGTCTAGACCATATTTCCCTAGGTAGCTTATGAGAATGTCATGGGCACTGTCATAAGCCTGACTACAGTCAGTCTTTCACTTCATCTGTTTCCCTTCGTTTGCTAGGCCCGTTGCCCTATTGAAGAAGAAAATTAGATTGGTTTGACATAATTTGTTCTTGTCCTTCTCTTATCCCCTAGATGTTTACAAATTGACTGTTTAATCATTTGTCCCAATATCTTTACACATGTTGAAGGTATTTTAGACAAATACCTGCCTAGTCTTATGCCCTGAATTTATATTCTGCACCCTTTCAGATGTGTGTGTGTCTAGCTTCTCTGTCTTCCTAATCATTCACCCCTTACTCCCTACCGATATACCTCCAGGTGCACACCTGGTACTTACCAACAGCACAGCTAGCCCCAAGCACTGGTATACAAATGTTCAGATTTGATTCATAACCTTCCAGCTTCAGCACCATGTGTTTTAAGAAAGATGATGTTTTCCTGGAGTAATGGAATCTAATAAGAAATTCATCGTGTGTACAATGAGCTTCTATCAGTCTTTTATTTTAGGCTTGTAGGGAGCAATGGAAAACTGAGCAATTGATCTGTATAACCACCATAAGCTCAGAGCCCGTGCCTTTCCTTCTTTGCCCAGAGAAGGGTATAGTAGCCTTTTGAGATGCTGGCTTCTCCGGTTTGCTGTTTTGTAGACTGGTGCTCAGGTGAATTTTATGACCTCTCCCAAGGGATCTGCTTTCCCTTATCAAGCTGTTCTAAGAGAATAATTAAATGAACTGTTGAGGTGAACGAGCAATTAGCCAATCAATCTAGATCAGTGAATAGCTGGAGTATGAATTACAGATAGTTATCAAGAAGCCCTATTTTTTACCATATATTTCTTTGGCGCAGTCAGACTGGAGGGTCCCTTTTAGGAGATGAAATTTTATTGCACAAGGTCTGATTACTTCTTGATACACTACTTTCTCTCTCTCTCTCTCTTTCTCTCTCTCTTTTTTTTTTTCTCCCAACCTAGGTCAGTAAAATTGTGTCAAATGTTCCCCACTTGGAGTTTCTAAACCTGAGTTCCAACCCTCTGAATTTGTCAGTTTTAGAGAGAAGGTGTGCTGGGTCTTTCTCTGGTGTCCGCAAACTTGTGCTCAACAACAGCAAAACTTCCTGGGAAACAGTCCACACAATACTCCAGGAATTACCAGAGTAAGCATGGGGAGCTTGGCATGGAGGGGAGAAGTGCCTGCTGCATGCAGGCAAAGTATGCCTGTGCCAGGAGAGGTGGGGGTGAGTGGGAAGAGCAGAGGAAAATCCTGATTTCATTTCTTTTGGGGGTTTCACTATGTTGTGATGCTCAAGGCACATTTTCTTAATCTAAATATTGGTGCTGAGTTAATGGATTATAATCCTGATTATTTAGTATGTGACATCCTTTCCTCTGAGTCACTTCTGAATGAATGGCACTGCACAGTGCTGTGCTCATAGCTTTTGGATGAGATGTAAATCTGAGGTTCTGGCCACTGGTCATTAAAGATATTGTCATGTTTTTCATGAATTGACTTGTTTGAGTTGCGTCTCAGCCAAAATCCCACTTGGCAGTGACAGTCTGCCTCCCTGAATTTCCTGGACAGTTTCATCTGGATACCAGGTTTCTCTGTAAATCCAACCTTACTGCTGTATACTCAACTTTAATAAAGGCAACCGTAACTAAGCGTGTATTATTAGGACATCTCACAGGGAACCAGTTTAGCCCTCTTATAATTAATAGTAGTAATCGCTATTTATCTGAGGTGTCGGTAGCATAAATTAATAGGGATTTTGACAAGAATGCCCATACCCTTGGCTATGAAAGGAAACGTTCATTTATGCCCTATAATTAGTAAATACCTGAGTCCATGTAAGTGCTGGTTTAGGCTTCTTGCAGGTGCAAATAACTCGTGCATTTAGGCCAGAGGTGGTGGTGGTACGATGCCAATTTATAATGCTTCTGTGTGTACGTGCATTAAGTGATAGATTACTAGGAAAGCCTTTGAAGTTTAAGAAATTTTAGCAGGGAGTTGTCCCTGTGAAGTGCACTTTCAACTATTGGTGAAGCAGAGGCCTGGGTGAAAACATATCCCAAAGTCAAAAGATTCTCAGGATGCTTGAAACTGAAAGATGCTTTGGAAGACCTTGTGTTGCAAATTGTGCACAGTCCACATTTAAGCCATGTGCATAGGCCTCTCGAATCATTTCTGTTTCACAGGGACTCTGGAACTAAAAGTTTGTTTCTTTCCCTGTGCAGCTTGGAGGAGCTCTTCCTGTGCCTTAATGACTATGAAACAGTGTCTTGTTCTCCGGTTTGCTGTCAGTCTCTGAAATTGCTCCACATAACTGACAATAATCTTCGGGACTGGACTGAAATCAGAAAGCTTGGAATTATGTTTCCGTTGCTTGACACGCTTATCCTGGCTAACAATCACGTAATGACCATTGAAGACTCGGAAGATTCTCTGGCAAGGCTGTTCCCAAACTTGCGATCCATAAACTTGCACAAGTCAGGTGAGGTACACGCATAGATGATGCCAGTGGAGCTGAGAGGGGGAGAGTAATATTCTCTTCTCAGTGCAATCTAAACCTATGCTTAAACAGGGTGGGGAAGTGCACTGGTTTGCTGTAATGGCTTCCTGCACCTTTTGAAGGCGCATTCTGCAGTCAGCATTGCTTTCTGTTGGTTGCTGCTGCATTACGTAAATGAAGACAGGTGAGGGGGTGGATGAAAAGCATAAGCTATCTGCAGTAAAGTGGGAATGCATGTGTTCATTGGTGATCTATTGGAGCCTGCCATCACCTTGGGCCCTGTCTATTCTGGCTGCTGACCAGTCTAAACAGAATTGATAAATGCAGCCCAGACAGGGCTGCAGTGCAAGTATGCCTGTATCACTAATTGAGCTAGAGATCCCTTATGCCATGAGTTGTTCCCTCTCTGCACTTGCCAGCCAGACTGCATTAGAATGCAGCTAGGCTCTCCTGAGGGAGAAGTCCAGGCTGCAGTGTCTGGATCCAAAGCCTCCCCAAATTTATGGGGTGGATATTAGTTCTTCTTTTCATAAGCCTTAGATACCTACAATATGCACATATCAGGAGTAGGATTCCCAATATCTGGAAAAGCAGCAGTTACTGTGAGGTAAGTAACTGATCTCTCCTGGATTTGGGTCATGCTGTCTCTGGAGCTATAACAATTTTGAGGGTGGGTCATGTCAGGGCAGTATGGGTGGACTTGATGTGATCTCATGTGTGGAGTCCCCAAGTTGGAGCTGGTTCCCAAGATCCCGAGCAACATGCAGACTTTCTGTAACATTTTTCAGTGAGGCTTCAACTCTTGCAATGAAAGAGATGAATGTGTTCTGCATTACATTTGCCATTGGCCCTGATCTAAGGTTTAGAAATGCCATAGGAGCTCATGGCATTGCTCTGAGATCACACAAGGAGAAGCCAGACCAATAACTTTAAGAAAACAGTGCGAGGAGAAGAGGGCAAGCAAGAAAGCAGCACTCTTCCCTACCCCATCTCTGTTCTTTTCAGCTCCTCCAGCTTCTCCTAGCACTTCCTTGTTCTCTAAGTAATGGTTCAGGCTCACAGGTGGATCTGCTGCTATCAGTCAGATGTAATGGGCAAGGTTCACTGCCGTGATAGAGCTGATATCCTAACAGTGGACTTTTAGGAGTGGGGGAAATGACCAGTGGTGGGGGAATGAAACAAAAAAAGTTAACGTGCAGGTTGCCAGAGGCCAGCAGATGTTTTTTGCCTTCAACTCCCCATGTGTTCTGGGGAGGAAAAAACATACTTGTAGCTGGAAAAAAATGTCTGTAACTGAGGAGTCAGTCTCTGTTCTGAGGCCAGGCTATAGTAAAACTACCCACAAGATTCTGGCCTTGGCTTATAGGGGCGTGGTATCACAGTGGTAGGTGTCAGGGATCAAATTTTACAAATATATCCCATGGCCTGTATTTGCTTTCCATACCAATGGCATCCACGTACCAATAGAATCGAGCTTACCAGAAGCCGTGTTTTAGGTTTCTTTATAGATCTTCCCCAGATCCTTTTCTCAGAGTTGTGACCTATTTCCATAGCAGCAAGCACACATTGCAGCCAGTGATGTGTGGTCACTCATTGTTGGCCCCATCTACTGTGCTTCCTAGGCTGAATCGGAGAACCTAGGCTTCAAGCACCACATTAAAAAAATCCATATTCCTAGTGATTGAGCTTGTGTGTGTGTGTAAAAAAAAACCTCTGCCTGAATTCCTGGTGAATTCTTGTTCCAGTTTGGCTGCCTTACCATTGGTCACCAGTCCTTTTTATCTCTTTCTTCCCTAAAATACCTTTTAAAGGTTTTATTATAGACCTATTTAATTCATCATCACTGTTGTTGCTGTTGCTTTATTATTACAAACCCTTAGAGGGCTTAACATGTTATTAAACACTTTCACAGGCATCAGTATTCTTCATAAGTACCAAACAAATAATCTAAAACCTCATATAGCAAGACAAATGGAAATTTTTTTAAGTAATTTGCTGAATTGTTGTGAAAGAACTGCCTGCCACATGAAGGCTTCTGGCTTGGCACCAGATGCACCAAAGTCCTGGATACTTTGTAATGCACACTGATGGTCTGAGGACCAAAAATCCCAAGACCCAAACCTGAGCTAAACCTTACAGGTGGGAGGAAACCTTGACAATGGAGAGTCTGTGAAAACTGATCATTTTAAAACCTTCATAACTGCTAGAGGAACTGAAATAACTGCCTAAATAAAGGCAGGGCATGAAGCCATCCATTGCACAGCTGTCCTCTGGCTAGCTATGATGTAGTAGATGAATTGAGAATGATCATTTTACAGGCAAAGCACTGCACCACTCCTTCAGACAGAGCAGGTACCAAAATTTGGCTATTACTATAAGTTTCCATATCTTCTAATTTTTGTGGAGGTTGAATGGTAGGTAGATGTGATACTTACTGATACCCTAATGTAAGTAAATAAAATATAAAACCAAACCTCTTGGTTTTCTCATCCCTCTTCTTAAGCTCATCCCTTGTCTTAAGCTGGCCCATGGGCCAGTCCAGTACCTGCCACTTCTGCCCTTGAAACAGCTGTTGCTGCTCAATATTAGTGAAGCTGCAGTATAAGGAATTGTATTATGTAAACTAATGCAGGACCAAGGTCATCAGTGACTTGCTCCTTGTCCTGCTGGCTCCTGTAGTCTAGCAGAGAGTGGTTTTTTTACGGGCCTTGTGATGGAGCCTGGCGGTGGGAGTTCCACCAGATTCTACTGTCTAGAGCAAACACCTTCAACAGCATAAAAAGGCTGATCTCTCTTTCAAATGCAGTTGTTTCTAGCCACCAAATTTCCTCTAGGTATACTTAGCACTTTGACCTATAGAGGCCAGGTTTCCACCTTCCTCCCTCCCTTTCCCCTTGGGAGGCAACAGTGAGTTGAGAGGATTAATATGACCCAAGTACCTACTGGCCTTTTTCTACTTTTGAAATCCATTTACAGCTGACCTCATGACTCCAGGGACATCTGGAATCATAGGTTGATTTGTCTAGTATATTGTACTTATGTGGAAGGAAGGAATGATATTGTCCTGTAAATTCCCACACTACAAGTAAGCATTGTGACTCTGGTCTGAAAGATCATTTACGCTTCTGAGATCATTGCAGTCTGTGCCACAACAGAAACGTTTGGCCTTAGCAGTCACATCCACATGAGCATGGACATTTGTTTTCCTGGGGATAAGTAGTGGCACACCTTGTGCCGCTGCTAGTTGTCCCTTGGGAACGCCTGTGCCATGTGCCCTCTGGCACGTGGCAGAGTAGGGGAGGCTGGGGCCAGCTCTGGGGTGGCCCCAGGAGCCTTACCTGGGGTCCTGGGAGCCTCCTGGTGCTGCAGCAGCGGCGATCCTGCCTCTCAGAGCCTGGCCGATTTAGTTGGAGTGTGGCTTCAGCTAGCCAGGCTCCAGTGTTGGACGATGTGTGCTGCCCCCACGTGCACTGCTCCACCTTTTTTGTGCAGGTTTTTTTGTTTTGGGGGGGTTGACCCTTTGATCTCCAGGGGCCAAAATCCACCCCCCAGCACTTTTTACCTTGCAGCACAGAGAACAGCTGAATGTGCTGTGTGGTGCTGCAGATGTGTCTGCAGCACTGCAGCGCCACATACCGCATGCCCGTGCTTGTCTGGATGCAGCCAGTATTTCCTTACTTGGATAAGTTAAATTAGGCCTCTGCTTTTATTTTAACTGATCTCCCATTGATGCTAGTTTCTTTTTATCTATTTTAATGGTGAAAGCCACACAACAGCTTGCAGTAAAAGTGCACAACGCTTGGTACTTAGTTAGGCTAAACATCTGGAATATTTGTGTAAGAAGCATGATGTATAAAGATATTTGTCTCTCAGAGTGAATGGAGGCAAAGGTAAGCATCATTGTTAATCCTGTTACGTGATCAAAGCAGCACTGTCGCATGATCTCAGCTTTCCTCACAACTTGCTTCCATTTTCAGAGACTGGAATTGGGTGAAGTTATTTTTATTAATAGGCTTTATGAATTAGGAAATGGGGTACTCCTAGCATGCACATTCAAATCAGATCCAAGATGATACCTGAAAGCTATTTGATGGCAATTTGGCAGTCCTGAAGTGATGCCTGTCCCGTGACTGTACTACTACTGGTACTTAGCCAGAGTTTTTATTCATTGAAGCATCTGTCATAATTGTTGGCATGCAGCAGAGGGGCCAAGGTCTGAATGGGACCTAGAGACTAAATTGCTTTCTGCCATTTAGATTGGGAGGACGCCATATGCCTGCTGCCACTTCATATAGGCACCAAAAGGGATTCCACCTCCTGTATTTCACAAGCAATAAACTGGCTTCAAACATCTCCAGTTGTCATCCTCCCATCTTGCATTTCTTTGGTCGTGTCTGGCATTCTTTGATGTATTATACATGCTTTATGTGTTTATTTAAAGAAGTCATTTCTTAAAGCAGGTCTACACTGCTGGGAAGACATTGACAAGCTAAGCTCTTTCCCCAAGCTTGAGGAAGTGAAATTGTTAGGAATCCCTCTTCTTCAGCCCTACACCACTGAGGAGCGCCGGAAGCTGGTAATAGCCAGGTCTGCTAGTTGTTTGATCTGCTCCATAAAATGCTGCACAATCCCAGGATTTGAGGCAAAATAATCAATATGTGGGAGCGTGGAGGGAGGAGAAGCATGTGATGGGGATACTGTTCACATGTTATGGATTTACAGTCTACCTAGCTATATTAATTGGCTTTTCTGAGTAAGAGAGGAACACAGAAGTTGAAAGAGCTGAAACTTGCTTTTGGAGTTCACAAGTCCCTTGGGTGTCTATGAGCACTTCTCCAAACTCCAATGACTTCTGGAAAGACTTCTATTGACTTTAAAGGTACTTGAATCAGGCCATCAAATAATTTGAACTAGTTAGGATGCTCTTAAACCTCTAAATGATACAGTCCCATTGTTACAATAGATATTTTTAGTCCCTATTTCAACAGATACAAGATCAAATTTTTTGGTTATTTCTAAGTTAGATTTTTGTACTGCGATTTTCTTTTCTTTCAACATGCATAATGGATTGGAAAGGTTCCACAGTCCTCATCTCTTGTGTTTAAAGGGATATGTAATGGCCTTCTGGCTAAGATCAGGTGGACTTTTTTTACCAAAATCAAAAGTAGGGGTTTCTTCTCTCAGTGCTACTTTACCCCCACCTTATATGCACTTTTTCTGCACAAGGGAAAAGTGGGCAAGGTGGGGGTGGGGAGAATTTTGTTTTCCAGTAGCTAAACCCACTTGAACATGCTTTCAGTTTTAGGGGGAAACATTTTACACAAAACTTCTCTTAAACACCTCAGTGGGGAAAAAAACCGGAAAATGCTCAGGCCCCTTTTAGGTCTTTCATTTTGAGGCACCCAAATCACTTGTCACTTCTACACTCTTAGGCCCGAGTGTCTAAAGTCAAACTCGTAGTTTGGTCTCCTAGTTGTATTTCTGGCTTTTCTGTTGGGTGCTATGAGTCAATTTTGCTTGTCTCAATTTTACCAACACCACAAGGAGTATAATGACAGTGTACTTTTGTCTAAGCCTAGTAAATGTTTGTTTGCAAAGAGCTTTGACAGCTTCTAATGGCTTGCAGTAGAAGGTGTGTGTCAGATTATATATAAACTTGTATATACACTTTCTCTAAAAAAGCTGCATGAGACTTGCTTGCTTTAGAGAACGTGATCTTAGGTTCTAGGCTCTGTGGTGTGATTCCCCGTAGTGATAGAATTGCACCATGCAGCTCTTGGCTATCGCTGATCATCCTTGCTGAGTTAACATGTTCTCACTAAGTCTGTCTTGATGTCTACAAGCAGATTGCCGTCTGTCATCAAGCTAAATGGGAGCGTTGTTGCTGATGGGGAACGAGAAGATTCGGAGCGCTTCTTCATTCGGTATTATTTGAATTTCCCCCAGGAGGAAATCCCATTCAGGTATGAATGACCTGGAATTCAGCGACTATGCAGTGCACAGGAGAGAACAGTTTTTACAGGCTAAAGAAGGTTTTGCAGGCTAAATAAGACTGGAAAGTGAGGCTGACTTTGATTAAACCAAAAAATTCCTTGCTCCCTCCCATCTTTCTCTGTCAGTGTATATTAATTGACCTCCCTGACCCTCCAGCCATACAGTGAATGTATCTGGTATCTCAATGAGTCACTCTTGTGTCAAATCTGGCTTCAGACTGCCCTGTCCAAGAGTCTCTAGGTAACATGACTGTTCCCTTCATTGCTTTTTGAGGGCAACCCACACCTCCGTCTAACCAATCCCCCTGCCTCCTGGAGTTCCCTGAATCTACACTGATTCTGCTGTCAGGTGGCAGTGCTAAGTGGCTTGTTCTCTTGCATCTCTGGTGAGCTGACTAGTTCCAGTGAGAAAAAGATTTCCCTCTTTCTTTCCAAAACTCAAATCGCAGGTTTGGTTGTTTTTGTTGTTGTTTTGTTTTCCCCCCTTTGCCAGACAAATGTGCTCAGCGGTCAGGTGATCTGAGTAAATGAATGGAGTTTGAGAGCAACTATGTAGTGCTGTCTATAACCTAAGATGTTTAGTGCTTGTTAATGGAATGAGGAAGGCCATAGTATTTTACACTGATGGAGTTTGCATCCCAAAGCCCACTGCACTTTTCAGATAATGGGATCTTGTATGTTTTCCCATGAGTAGGAGAGTAGATGTGAGATCCAGGGAGTTCAAGTGAATGGTCTGCTTGGACCCACAGAGTCTGTTTCAGGGCTGTGAACACAATGCATAAGTCCTGACAGCTGGCCTCTTATGCTAACAGGCAAAATGTCCTCTGGTTACAAAGAGCTGATTTACTAGAGCAATAAATACATCAAATGGTTAGCACAGGTAAAATGGGAGCTGCCGGTAATACTGTATGGATATCCTAGGTCTTTGGTGTTTCCTAGAGGATGACTAGGGGTTAATTCAGGCTTGGGTGGATTTTGCACTTCACTGATTGTAGAGAAGAACAATACTAGTGTCTGTCCCTTTGAAGTTTACCCTGGAAAGGTCCTTGTAACCTCAGGGGGCCTTCAGGTGGGAAAACTGAAACAGCATCCTCTGGAACTAATGAAAATACAGTCCTTTCTCAGAAGAGGGAGAGAGGCAGAGACTGCAGGAGCTTAGGCTCTCTTTCCCCACGCTGAATGCAGTGTCTGAAGTTGGCTAGATTCTGCATAAGCCTTTAGGTGGGACTGACAGAAGTGTTGGCATCTTATTGTTTCAAAGAACCTTCATCCATAAGACGCGTTGTTCCTGCTCCTAGTAAATAATGCTTTGTTTTGAAAAAGCCAATGTATGTCATTGCGTTCACAAATTAGTCACAACTTCTGAAGGACAGGCTTGCAGGGCAACTAAATCTAACCAGGCCTGCTGAGTAAACCCAGTTAAGAACCCTTAATTTATGTTATTCTGTGTTCCTAATCCTAAAATGAAATAATACTTTGTTTCTGGAGAAGCTGTTTTATGTCCCTGCATTCGCAAGCTGGTTACAGTCTGCAAAGGATGGCATTGGAGCCAGTCTACCAGCTGAGTAAACCCAGTAGGAGTATCCTAGTTGACCACATGTAAGAGTTGGAGGAATTGTCTGATTCCAACCCGAGAGAAATGAAAGAGTGCACTCGCAAAAAAAGCAAGCTGGGAGTTGGAGGTGCAGCTCACCCTGTCACTGATAGGGGTTTGATTGCAAAAGGGTTTTTTGAGAAGGGCTAAGAGATAAGAACTCAATTTCTTGTATGCAGCCTTTAAATGCTTTTGTGCCTAGCATGAGGGAATTGGATCTCTGCTTAGATACCACAGCGGTGGGTGTCCTATACATATTGCAATGATAAATTAACAAGAATGGGATGATTTGGGTTTAGCCTCACTTGCACATCAAGCTGTCATGAAGGTTGTGTTTGTGCAGTACCTTGCACAACACCACTCTGATTCAGTTTGGGATCCTTGGCACTTTAACAGCCTGAAATATTACAAATACTCCTAACGTCCATAAAGCTGGTTTTAAATTTAGAGTGAGAGCCTTCCTGAGCAACTTGCTATCTCTTCACATTATCTATGTAAGACTTGCAGGGAGATAAGGGAGACTTGTATCCCCGTCTGATTCCTAACCTTTAAACACAGTTGCATCCATCTTCCTGATCAATGGGCTCTTTGTTTGAACTCCTTCATCTGTACAGCAGCTCTTCAAGACCTGTGCAGCTATTCAAGGCTGTTTTTTCCATTCCAGAGAACTTGTGTGCCATTTCAGAATATTTTCAGACCGTGCTGCAGATGGCTGAGGAGGTATTGCCAGTGCTGTGGTCAGGTTTCATTTCCTGGCCCCTTTTTGCTACCCCTGGGGTCTCTTGCAAAGAGCTGTGTTCTTTCTGGAGTGGATATTTTTTTTTTTTTTTTTACCTCTTTCTTCCTCCTACCTCAGAATCTGGTATGGTATCTCCTCTCAGACCTGTCTTTGAAGTCTGTTCAGAGTAAGAATCAGATCGTGGACAAGTGCACCTCATTGACTGGCAGGGACACAGACTGCATTGCTCATATGCCTTCCAAAAGCAGATGAGCAGGACCTTCCTGGATATGAAAGATTTGCTAACAGAAATGATGCTCTCTGGACCACTCTGCACCATGAGGCATGTCATGTTAACGAACAAAAAGAAGCGTGCTGTCTCTAAGGTCTAAATTAGTCTGGTTGCATGATAGCTGTTTGGACACTACATGCTGAAGCACTTGGAAAAGGAGCAAAATGTGCAGTCTGATTTCCATCTTTCCAAGGCATAGGGGCAAATCTGAGTGCTGATTTGTACAATCCAATATATTGGCTGACTTCTTGAGTGATGCCCTCTTGTCCATGGGTTTTTAATCAGCTCTATGCTTGTCTGGCCCACTGTTTATACATAGAACATTAGAGATATTTTTAGACCTGTTCATTCCTTTAGAATCTGCTTTCCTGGCAATCAGGGTCTGTCAAGTTGTGAAAAGTGATTATGTAAATCTCTGAGGTGCCTATTACCTAGCTATCAAAGAACCAAATGAGTCGTGTATGTTAGTCTTTATTGATTTGAGGGAATGCAGTTGTTTCATTTCCTAGCTTGCACTGCAGAATCTGAATGCCATACAAGGAAAGGAGTGCAAGAGGTTTCTGCCTCTCCCCAAGGAAGAGGAGTTGGGATCATTTCCCATGGCACACTGCATGCATGCATTTTGATAATGTTAGCAGGCTCATGCTTAGCATGCTTCCCTCCTCGTTCTCCACCTCCTTCACTTGAAACCCTTGTTTCCTGGTCCCACTGAGTGGGACTCTTTCCTGGTCCCACTGCGTGTCCCCACTCTTCACCTACAGCCCAATAGGAATCTGTTTGCAGGGAGGGAGGATAATGTTAAGCCTGCCCCATTGTGATAGAAGCTCGCTGCATCCCAGCCGCATGCAGCCTGTCAGCCTCTGCTGGGCTGTAAGAGAGAAACGGTTGAGGGTGGCAGCATGTCGGGAGCCGGTGCCACCTCGGAGAGTGCCGGTTCCAGCAGAAGCGTGTCCTCGCTCCTCGTTCCCCCTCCGCCCAGCCCAGCCCCTGCAGGA
Source organism: Alligator sinensis (assembly GCF_000455745.1). Lineage (NCBI taxonomy): Eukaryota > Metazoa > Chordata > Crocodylia > Alligatoridae > Alligator > Alligator sinensis. Next base: position 1,157,563 of record NW_005841952.1, read on the forward strand.
ATTGATGCTGGTGGCATGTCCCACTGGAGGCACTGGCCCAGTGCACTGGGGAAATCCTCGTTTTTGGTGTCGGCTCGGTTAATGCTAATTTACCAGCAGGTGATAGCCCGGTTTGTCACGTATGAGGAATGTGTTGTCTCTTCTCCGAGCTAATGGTTTTCTAAATAGGCCTGATTTTTATCTCCCTGTTTATTGTGAGACCAGGACAGCAGCCTGTATTTGGACACTCTGCCCCGATGAAAGCTCATTTTGTCTGGGACGCTAGGGAAATCCTAGTGTGCTGCGGCCGTTACCTCATACTCTGAGCAGACAGAGGCCCCGCTGTTGTGGAGGAACATTCCTACATTTAACATGAGTCCCCGGGGTCCTCCGTATTGCCAGGCTCCATCATCCCCTGACAGGGGCAGTGACACAGCACTGATCACATTAAGCTTGGAGTCGGATGGAAAACAAAAAGAGCTTTCTGTGCGGTGCACAGTGGAGAGACTCTGAAATGTTACCTCCTCTCTGCTGCTCTCTGGCATTGTCATTTCAATTACCTTGTACTTTGTGTTGACTTTTTGCCACTTTCCCAGCCAGGCAGGAGAGATGCTACCTTCCCTTTCCTGATTGAAGAGATATCTTCTAGGAGGAAGGGGGGTGGTAAAGAGGAGAGATGTGCTTCTTCCAGGGAACCTCTCTCTCTCTCTCTCTCTCTCTAGCTGGACCTTAAGGACTTGTCTACATAGGGAGATTGCCAGACAGGGCTGTAGATAGCAGTTTAAATCTCCTGCTCTGTTGTTATAGAGGAATAAAAGTGAATAGTTATCTTGGAATAAAGTCACTTGTACGCTGAAAATAGTGCCCATGTAGGAATTTACAGTGCTTCTTGTCCCATGTTCCTACGGTTCTGCTGGTCGGTTTTCCCATGTAGATAAGTCTTAGCAACTGCATTAACCCCCACAAGGACCTCTAAACCTCTCTATGCCCTCCTCCAGTCAAGGGCTAGGTTATGAAGACTGTCCCTATTTTTGTGAGACTGAATTCAGTTCATATGCCAAGCATGAAAGGGGCATCTCAGCAATTCATTACTCCCCTTGTTGGTTTTGAAAGTGTATTATGCTTTAGGTAGACAAGGTTCTTTGGGTGAGTCTGATATCTTTTATTAGACCAACCCAAATAGTTGGAAAATAATTATTAAGCAAGCTTTCGGGTTCAAAAACCCTTCTTCAGGCTAAGGAAGTTTCAGCAGTTGGTGTGTGCTCTTCCTTAGGTCAAATTGGCCTCCTGGCAGATGCCCTGATAGTCAGGTTGGGTGGCCCAAAATTAGAAATCTTGACCAAAGAGCTTTGAATAGGATTAAATATGGATGTTCCTTTAGCCAGGTATTATTCTGATAGGTAATTTAATTATATTATAATAATATAATAACAGTATTCTCCCTCCAAATCCAGGCAAATATTTTCCTATTTCTAGAAATCTTAACATAGCAGTACTGTTTTTCTTAGCTTCCCAATTGGAAAGGAGTATTTTCTGAGTGTCTCTGGATGCCCCGTGCACTTCTTGAAATGTCAACGATTCCTTCTTAAACAAGATTCTCTACCTAGGGACAAGTTCAGTCTATTGTCTGTTTTCCTGTGTGGCTTTGGGCATGGAGTGAGTTAAGATTAAGTGAACTCTTTTTTCCTTCCCCTCCTCCTCTCCCCTGAAAACTCGAAACATCATGGTCTAGATTTATCCTTTGTGAAAGTCTCCTTATATTGATTGACTTCCTTTGGAGGTGAATGGTACCATGTATAAATGAAATATAATGTGGCCCCCTCTAAAGTCTCCAAGATTTAACAAACCTCGGTTGCAAATGTAACGGTAGTTGTAACTGGTGGTTGCTACATGATGCAAGGATATAAGTGGGGGGGGGTACGTTGTTATTATTACTAAATTCCAGCAAAACTCCCTTCTTTGTCTGTAGGAGGGTGATCCTTATTAACTAACTTGAGGTGAAAACTTAAGTGCTAGTTAACTCAATTTTTACTTACTGGAAAGGGGCATATGTTTTAGTTAATGAGAGACAGAGGTGACTTACAGTTCAGCTATGTTGAGTTCTGTTTTTGGCTTGTGCTGAATCAGTGTGTGGCATGGAAAAATCACATCCTACATTATTCCATCTGTAAAATGGCTACCACAGCTGCCTCACATGGTTCAGCTTAAGCCTTACCATTTATTTGCTGGACCTTGAAGTCAGAGGGACATTGTTAGCATCAGTTACAGAGTGCAGATAGGTTGCAAGCAGCAAGCCAGTGATGCGAGCAGTTAGGATGTAACTTTGCGTGTGTTTTATTTTTGTAGGTATCATGAGCTGGTCACAAAATACGGGAAGCTAGAACCCTTGGCAGTAGTGGATCTCCGACCCCGGAGCAGTGCGAAGGTGGAAGTTCACTTCAAAGAACAGGTGGAGGAGGTGTCCATCCGCCTGGACCAAACAGTGGCAGAATTAAAGAAACAATTAAAAACTGTCGTGCAGTTGTCAACAAGCAACATGTTGCTGTACTACTTTGATCACGAAGCTCCCTTTGGTCCCGAGGAGATGAAATATAACTCACGGGCGCTGCATTCATACGGCATTCGGGATGGAGATAAAATTTACGTGGAGAGCAAAACTAAATAGCCTGTTCTGGCTTTGTGCACGCACATACACACATTCCCGCACACACACACGCACACACGCACACACATGCACACACACACACGCACATACTAGGGACTTTTTGCAAGGTTGTTGATTGGGTTGATTGAGGCTTGATTTGGTTTTCTTTTTATACCAGGTAACTTCTTAGCCCAGGTAGTGTGACAAGATCTGCAAGACCCATGCCACTGTTTAATACGGAGGAGAGAGCTGACATCAGTGTGTGTTCATTTTGGACCGTGTGATACCTTGATGTTCTCATCGCTGCTCCGCTATACTCGTGAATATGGCATCGATGGTCAGTTGTTTGAGCTAAGGGTGTTAGGGTCCTTTAATCGGGGGAATTGGGGTTTGCTGCTGAATTTGGTGATCTTTTCCATTTGTTTAAAGATTTAGTAAGGCACTTGTCCACCCTGCTGTCTGCCTCTGGCTAGAAGGAGCTGCATTAATTGCTATTTATCCAGCTAGATAATGTTGCTTAACTATGTTGGTTTTTTTTTTTTTTCCTGTTGAATTTAGTGAAATAATTTTAAGTAGTTTAAGCCTGATTCAGAGCTTAGGTATTCAGGGCATCCCAAACTCCACTAAATGTGCATAAATAAATGAGATGCAAGGGGGAGAGTCGCACCTAAAAATTTGATGCGCAAAGTTCACTGCCCAGATCAGCGGGCTTGACGCTGATCTCCTGTAAGCTGTTTAGTTTTAGTGGTCCTCCGGCATCCTGTGTCAGTGCGTGACGCCATGGATGCTACTGAAAGTCTGGAGTTTAGAGGACTTTGAGCAAACATGTTGATAAGTGACCTGCAGAAAGCTGTGGAGGTTTTTGGCTGAGCTTTGCATCAGGCTGGAATCCAGATCAACAGCACAGCGGGAGGCTGAAGAGGATACTAAGTTCAGGTATTTGAGTATGCCCTGAATACCTAAACCTTTGGAATACCCTTTTCCTGTTGGTCGCTGGAAGTCCACTGATAAGCACTTCGCATTTTGATTAGCATTGAAGGCAGAAAGGCTGAGCTGTCGTATAAACTTGAAGTCTCGCTTCTTGCTGTTGTTCCAGAACCTAGCAAAATCCTCCCTCCCTTTAATGTGGGCTCCCTCTTTAGGATAGGTAATGTGGGAACACTCTCACCTGGATCATCTTACAAAAGGCAAGTAAATGAGGAAGGGGACTCGCAACCACCGTAAAGCTGATTCCCAGTACTCTGCTTTGGCTCCCCCCTCGTCCCCCATAAGCATTGTGCACTGCTTTTAAATAGGCCCCTTTTTCCCTTCGCAGCCGGGTCCCATCCTTCCAGTCCTGTTATGAAATCCTCGTTCCTTTTGTGCGTCTCTTGTAAGTCAGGCAGCTGTTTCCCTTTACAGGGCCCTTCCTTGTTCCTCTATCACATTGACAAGCTGAAGACATTGGAATTACTTAGTTTTAAGCAAGTGCATTTCTTTAATGTTTCTCAAGCAAGGTAGTCAGGGCTCTAGTTACGTATGAACTTTTGACCTTAGTTACTTAACATCCCCCACCTCCACGTGCACTTTCTTTCCCGTGATGCTTTTGTCCGAGTCACTGAACTCCTTTATATTCTTGGAGCTCTGTATTTCTCTTCATATTTTACCTGGATTGCAGGGGGACGAAATATAATCTCATGCCCTTCAGGTTCAGGATGTTGGAACTACTCAGACAAAAGTGGTTCCATAGCTAGAGTAAATGTAGAAATAGGTTAATTAATTGTGCCTGGTCTTCTCCTGCCAAAATATTTTATCTCCTGGCATCGTAGAGATGAGCAATATAAAATAGACCAAGGTTTGCATGTGTAAAATGGAGTTGACATTACCTGACTTGATCTAATAAGACTAAAGAACAGTCAGACGGTGACCGTGTAATATAAGTTGAGATCACTCTTGGTGCAGAGTGTGTTTTATAAGCTGTAGCTTAACTGAGGATGTATTTTCTGTCCATTTGGGTAGTGAAAGTGCTTGCTGCCCTGCAATGGAACTCCAAGCCAACACTTATGTATGATATATACATACGTAAACATAGGAGAAGTTGTGTTTAATAAGATATTTTATTATAAAACAAAGTTTTATGAAGATATGATTGTTTTAATATTAGAAAAGGCCTATTTCTCCTGTTGACCTATTGTACAAGTATGGTACCCATCAGTCACGAGATTGTCCAGGTTATGTGACTGATGCAGATATGAAGGAATACCTGATCTAATTCTATAGAACAGTAATTGCCTTTGTGGGTATATTTATGGCATTGTAACTGGTATTAATGAGACACTGTAATTACCGACCAACTCGTTCAGCACAACGAAATAACTCAGTTTCAGAGAAGGAAATAAACAATCAATTAAAGTGTTCAATGGGATATTAAAGAAGACCCAAGTATGTGCTTGTAAGTTTGTTTCCCTATGAGAAGCTTTTCGATTATCTGGAAACGGAATTGGTCTGGTCACTGTTTTGGCCCCGAAACATAAACTTTTTTTTATGATGGACCTGGTAAGTATGGGGAAAAGAGCAAAGGAAGAGAGGAGATTTTAAAGTAAAAGGCTAGCACACAGCACAGAGAGCTGAAGCTGAGCACTCACATATAACGGGATCAATGGTCCATCCAGAACTGTAAAAGACACAGCACAAACACTGCGGTCTCACTACTACACAGAGGCAAGGGCTGTTTCTGGCCAGTATTATAGAACCATTTGCATTCTGTGCAGCAGAATATGCATTTTTGTATTAAGAAAAATGATATCAGTTGATATCAGCTGCGAAAGCAAAGCCACACCAAAAAGGGAATGTTGTATGTATCCAGACACTCAGCCTTTGAAAACTCGGTAGAGACATGCAAAATATTTATAGCAAACTTCAAGATGCTCGGCGTTTTAGTGCCCATTGGCAAAATGTTCCCACTGAAAATGGGACTGTTTGAGCAAAACTATTTTCACAGTTTTGGAAGCAACAAAGCTATAAAGGAACAAACTTGAAGAAGATGTCATCTAATTCTAGCTGTCAGCCAAGGCTTCCCCATGCTGACATGTGCTGGGTTTGTAGACATTCCCATTTCATTAAAAGGTCTTCAGTTCCTTGATTTTGTTTTTTTCCTTTGGTTGTTCTACTTGCTAGTTGCTGCATTTCCTCATCCCTCTAATCAACTGTTACTTTGTTTTGTCAGCAATTGTTTTGTTGTTGTTGCTACGTCATGCATATATGTCAGCCGTGGGCACTTTATATAGCAGTGGCTCTTCTAATCACCTAGTTGCAAGGAACTAGGTGGAAATTATATACCAAATCATTGCACAGCTATGTATAATGAAGTTAAATGTTGCACCATTGAGCTTTTTGATTTGTCTGTCTTGAATGTCCATGATTTGATGAGATGCTACAGCTGGATTTCTTGAAAAAGAGATGTTCTGAGTATTTGCAGTTGGTACAAAGGTTTGGGGTTTTTTTTTTTCCTCTGCATGTGTATGTGTGTTGATAATTGCTATTAACCTTAATGGGAGTTACAAACATGCATACCTCGGATGGATACTTAGGCCTAGTCTACAGCAGCCTGAGGAACTACTGAGGCACTGTGCTTTAACGATTCCTTTCACTTGTAGCATGAATAGTTTCCTTTCGCGCTGTAGGCTGGACCCCAAGGATTCTGAGCATGGATCGTAAGCGCGAAATTTCTTCCATCAGTTGCCATTTCTACTTGTAACTGAGATGATTTGGTCTTGTTCATGTACAGATTTGAAAAATGCAAACTGTTCACTGAGAGCATCCCAGAAGGCTGTATTATGTTTTCCTGGCACACGCACTACCCTCGTTAGAGCGTTTGGTTGTTTTGTAGGCACTCCACTGCAGTGCTGAAGAGCAAGTTGGTCATTTCACAGCTTCCTGTTTCCAAGCTTTGTCTCCTGCAGCTACTGGAAATTCTCTGATTTTTTTTTTTTTTTCCTTTTCTTTTTTTTAAACACAATTTAAACATGAAAATCTATTCTTTGCACTTTTTATTAATATATATATATATAGATATTTAACAAGAAATATTCTCAGTCCTCTGTTTTGTTTGTTCTGGTTTCTCTCCTGGGTACTGGAGTCAGGGGCCAGTGTGCTTTCTGCTCCAAGGCTCTGTCTTTGGTTGTATTGCAGAGTTTGCTGAGGATCTCCTCGCCATTATGGGTTTGGTTTGAATCATTTGAATAAATTGATTGACATTTTTGCAGAAAAAAACATACAGTTTCTAGAAAACATTGTTTCTTACAGCAAAACTTTCAGCCTACCCAAATGCTCTCTGGTGCCTTTTGAGTAGTCAGAACCGCAGTCCCTTGGCATATTTTAGAGATCTTAATACAGCTTTGGTCTACGACAGTGATCCTCAGCCAGGGTGCCCTGGGATGCTGCGGGATTCTTTGAAGGGTGCCACGAGGTGTGAGGAGATAACAATGCAGGCTCAGGCTCATTCCCCTCCTGGACGCTCTGTAAGGAGGTAAGCCTTATAAGAAATAGTTCTTGAAATGGGGGGTTTCTCAGTTCACAAAAGTTACGGAGGGTGCCTCAAATCTAAAAAGGTTGAGAACCACTGATCCTGCTCACATACGTCCTCTTGTTCCTGGGGGATCCCTGCTCTTGAGACCGGCTTGGAAAGAATTTCGAATTCTTCGTGCTGAAAGCCTCTATCCCATTACCTTAGGCACAGTTATAAAGCTGAAAAGGAGCCTGTAGTCTTAGGAGGGGAATTTTCAGAAGTGTGTCAGCATTGCCTGAACTCTGCTCCCAATAAAGCTGGTGTTAAAATTGAGCTGGGCCAATGCCTGGGTAAAGTGACCCTGGTATTTTTCCTTTTAAATATCCGTTTTCCTCCCCACACCGCACTTCACTGTGTACACTGACTGACCTCTTCTGGATGCAACCAGGTCACCTGGTAATACTACCACTAGTATTTCTCATACAAATATTATGCGTTGCAACAATAGGCATTATGGAAATAACCATTTGCTCTGAAGAATCTCGCTCTGCTTTACAAATGAGTTTGTAATTACAAATTACAAACAAGAATCTCGCTTTGCTCTACAAATTAGTCTCTACTAATTAAATGCATCAGCCCGGGTATCATAGTCCTGACACAAGTTTGAATAGACTCTAGAAGCCATGGGTCAGCCCCTCTTGCACTAACCCCTGTTCTCTAATACTCCATGGGAAGAGCTAATAGTAAAGTCACTTCAGGCATGAGGATGCATCTGGTGCAGAGGATGGAGTGCTAGATAAGGATTCAACATCTGGATTCTCTTCCAGTGACCTGCTGGTCAGGGATTTCCACCCCCTCCCTGCTTTGGCCTCAGTTTCCCCAACTCTATAAACTGGAATGATGATGCCCCTGTTGTAGAGTACTTTGCAGCCTGTGGATAAAGTGTGTTATATAAAAACTAAGTATTATGTAACAACTAACAACTTCAGATCAAGCAAGGATAACTTGGGCTGAAAGTGAATACAAGTTGCAGGGAGTGTGATACAATTTAGCCACACAGCTCCCATAAAATGGCCAGGTCCCCTCTGTGTCCTGTAATTAAGGTGTGGCCTGTTCAGCTTTACCTACGCAACCACGTCTGAGCATCTCAAATCCACTGTGTAATCCAGATTATGCTCTGGCTACCATCCCCATACTCTGTCCCCCTGTGCAGGCTAGGTGAGGACCTTTTTCAGTCTGGTATCTAATAAGCAGCTCTTAAGGCTGCCATGCTGAGACACACAGTACTATCCCAGTTCAGCAACAAAACTGGCTACAACAATTCAAAGGGTGTGATCAGGGAAGGAGGCAAATTCCATATGGAACTGGAAAGAGCTAAGTGAGCGTGAAGCAATGAAAATAACCCTTCTGGAACACAAGTGCTCCCTGACAGCAAGATCTATTCTGCAGAATAGTGTCCCAGATAGAGCGCATCTGCACAAGGCATGTTAATGCATGTTAGCTTATTTTAATGTGCATTACGGGCGCATGTCTACATGTGCCTGCCCTTAATGCGCATTAAAAATGGTGAAATTTAAGTGCACCTAAATTTGATACCTGCAAACGCAGGTATCAAATTTGGGCGTGCTTCAATTTAACTGTTTTCAATGCACATTAAGGTTGTGCACATTTTAATGCACATTTAATGCACAAGCATCAAATTTAGGCACGATTAGTTAAGGCGCATTAACGCACATGTAGATGCAACCTGGCACACAACAGGGCAAAAGGGACTTGAAACTAACTTTGGTGCCAAGTCCCTGCATGTGTAGACAGCTGCTAAAAATCACTTAATACGCATTAGCTTAATGTGCATTACATTTCGTCATGCTTAAATACACATGTAGATGCACCCCCCAGAACTCTATTGCCTGGTGGCAGAAACGGTTTTGTACCTCAATGAGATCAGAGCAGCTTGTTTGAATCATCATGGTGCGTTAAGAAACCAACCCCAGGTTCTTCTGGAGAAATTAGTGTCCAGAGCAATGATATGCTGAAAACCACTTTTAGAGTTTGAGCCTGGTCAGTAAAGACCAGCTTAGCTCCCTGTATGGCAGAGCATTTGAAAATCTACCCTCTTATATTGTGTTCAATTAAATGGTCGTGCATTGTGTAAGCAGGAAAACGTATTTTTTGCTTTAAAAGGAAAGCAGAACAATATTACATAGGTTGTTGAGCTGAGTTTTTTAAATGGGGAAAATTTGTTTAAAGGGAGGAGAAACTAATTTTCACTCGACACTTGGAATTTGCATCTTCTCAAATGAAAGTTGTAAAAAACATGTTAGAAGCCATGGCAGAAGTGCCCGCATCCTCCATTATATAAGAATTGGAACGGGTTTGGATAACCTTGGATGGAGACAGGCTTGCAAGACCAGATTCCATGCTTTCGTGGATGTAATGCTTGACCTTAGTAACACAAACGAAATAACTGAAACTCATTACTGTAAAGACTAGCACTCATCATCAAGAGTGGAAACGAACTGATACAACTTCCGAATTCTTCACATGACTTTGGTGGGGGGCGGGGTCAGGGTCTTCATGCTCAATTCCTTTCATTCCAATTAGATTGTCGATCAATGCATATCATTACTGCTCATATATCTACGATTATCAATAGGGACCTACCTATCTCATGGTGAGACAAAGCAATTTTCATGGCTTACTTGCAGCCTGAAGAGCTGATTTCGTGGTCATTTCATGGCAGCCTTGCGCCTTGGTGCCGATTGGCAGAGAGGCCCTGCTCCTCGGTGCTGATTGGTAGAGAGCCCCTGGAGGGGGTGGTCACCATCTTGACTGCTGGCTGCCCTTTGTGCGGCCCCACCCATCAACGCTGATTGGTGGAGAGGTGCAAGGGGGTAGTCGCCATCTTAGCTGCTGCCCTTCATGCTGCTGTGCCAGTGAGTGCTTTACCCTCCTGGGTGGGCTGCGAGGGTGGGTTGCAGCGGCAATGAGGACCACTGGGGCGCCAGCATTTTATTTTTATTAAGTTGGGGTTTTTTGGTTGATTTCCTGACAAATCGCAGCCAATGCCGTTTTTCACGAAGGTCACTGTTTTTCGCAACCACGGTTTAAGTAGGTCCCTAATTATAAACCTGGAGGAAGATGGGACTAATGGACCCAAGTTGTTGGGGGAACTGAACAACCAGCAAGAGCGCGGAGTTCCTGGGGTCCGGCCTGCACCTATCCATCATGTTTTTGCATTTCCATTACCTGATCTGCCTGCTAGTGAAACGCATGTTCAGCTTTCCATTAAAGGGATTCTCCTGAAAAGAGACAGGCATACTCTCTTCTTATTCCAGGGCCCCATCTGACAAAGTAAGGTCCCTTTCTCCCAATTTGGGGATAAAGACCTTCCCTTCAAAAGTGGGGCAAGATAGGAGGGAAAAATTCCTTTTACAGTCCACTGTTTTCCCCCCTCCCTTCTTTTGGGAACAGTCATTTCAAAGCTGAAAACTTGACATAAACTTTTGTTGCTGAAATTCAATCAGAGAAAAGCTCATTCCTTTCCCAAGCCTGAATGAAAAGTCTTTTGATGTTTTCATTAAAATCCCTTACTGTATTTCCAATAAGATGTATGTACAGTGTCTGCACCATTTTGTTTCTTATTGAAATCTTAGGTCAGATCTTCCAGCTCTTTCTCCCTGCTGGGGAGCTGATGATCCTTCCACCTTTCAGTCGGCATTTAAGTATCTCTTTCTCCCAGTGCCGGATCAAAACCTATTGAAATTAGAAGGAATCTCCTCGGAGACTTTAGGCTGTGAACGAGGAGGGTTTGGCTCAGTGGCTCATTTCAAGGCCCAAGTCCTGTGAATGTTTCCTTGTGCACTTCACTGTACACCTATAAGTAGTCGATGGAGGTCAAGGGATCTAGGCACGTGCTTGAAGTGAATAATGTATGGAAGTGTGTCTAAGCCCGAAACCCTCTCTCGCTCTCCATGCTTTGCTTCTGTAACCCCGGTCACCTTGTTTGCCTTTTATTGACCCCCAGCCCTGCAAAGGCTGACAGCTGTGCTTCACCTTCATGCACACTAATGCTTGTACTTAAGGATCAGGGCCTTAAGTACAGGCGTGTAGGTGAATCACTTATGTAGCTGCAATCCCTAGTGCAATGAGTTTTTGAACTGCTTGGCTTCTAGGCACCGCTGCAATAGAAGTATCAACTAAGAACAGTCATAATTGCCAGCATCTGAATCGCCCGTAAATTTAATTGTAAAAGCAGGTCGATTCCAGCCTTTGTAGAGAGGGTGGGAGGAACTGGTGGAGAAATAAAATCCTCTGGAGAAGACTGTGAACAAACTTGTTTTCTTAAAATAGTGTATTTATTTATTTATTTATTCATTGTCCTCCTTGCAAAAGCGGAATGAAGTTGATGTACAAAAACTAAAATGAGACTTTGATGGAAAATTAACTTCATTGAAATTTCAAGGGCACTGACTTTGTTTGGTGCTTTAAGCCGTATGCTGTTTAATGCTAATTCTGTAACACTATATAGAAGCTTTTTTTTACTAACACAAAAGAGGAAGGGGCACATTTCTTTTGTAGGGTTTTTTTTTTTCTTCAGTGAAAAGTGATTCTGATCAGACCAGCCACAAACCCAGCTCCAAGTAGCTGACATTTCCATCTGAATCTACCTGAAGGGTTAGTTTTTCAGGAAGAAAGACTTCGCCACTTTTACAGTCCAGGATCTGATCTTTAGATTAACTCACCATTAATCAATAGAGGGAAAAGTTTTGATTGCAACTCAACACTCTTCTGGCCCTAAAGCAACATAGAGAAAAACTGAATTTTCAATTGAAACAGCAACGGGATTTAGACATCAGCAATAATTGGCAAAGAAGCATTGAAATGCCTTCTTCATTGACATAATTTTTCCCTCCGGTTTACCAAAGTTTGGTTTAAAATATCAGACTTAATTTCTTCCCCTCTCTTCAAACCAGGTTGGTAATTTTTATGTATATTTTTATTAAAAACTGCATTTATTGAATGTAGTAAGTTAATTATGGTTTCTATTATTTTTCTGGTGTGTTTCCCAAAAGGTACACTCTGTAGGTTTTAATGCTGTATTGCCATATTTTCTGCTACTCATTGCATGCGTGCTCTTAGTTAATGAATCCACAGTGACTAAGATTTATGATCTTTATAAAATTGTCTCATGATTCTGTCTCCTTTTCTACATTAAGGAATATAGTTGAACCTTTTCATAGTGAAATTACTTTTTGTCTCCCCAGAACAACTTAGCTGTAAGCAGATTTCTTTTCAGTATAATTTCAAATGACACACCGAGAAGAGCAGAAACAGTGTGGAACTTCCATTTGATTTCACTATAAATGGTGCTTCTCTGTTTCTGTAATTGCTATAATTGGATTCAAGTGTAAATTATATGTAGATGTATAGAGAGACACAACACGTCTAGTTATGCTCGTAAGTTATGTATAGTACATCTGTATATGCTTGGAGAGAGATCTGTTTGTCTCCACTACTATGTTAGATAAATGATCTACATAAAGATGTAGTACATGTACATATTAAAGTCCATAATGTTGGGATAGTGATCGCTTAGCTATATAATGCGTGTCCGTATCTGTAATCTAGAAGTATAAATTGACATCAAATCTAGATAGATAGATAAAATCTATATATAACTTACCCTTGAATCTGATTATATATTTTACTGGGTGTAGCTTTATATATATATATATAAATGATAGGTAATGAAACCAAAGCAGCTACTTTAGAGATTTCCTATTTGATTAATAATTTATAACAAATTATATTAGGCATGAAAAGAATTAAAGTCCTGCCTGAGAATTTCTCTTTAATTTGTCCGGATTCATTTCTCTCCCTTCGTCCATAATTGATTTCAGTATCATGAAGAAGCTGCCCAGCTGTGTAAATGTTTGTGCTTCCTTCCCACCCGTCAAAAATGTGAAGTGCTCCTTGTATTTCTACCCGGCACAAAGGATTAGTTAAAGCAACATTTGAAGTCTTGTAACTTTGAAAGTACACCGTAATTTATAATTAGCTCTCCTTTTAGTATGATGAAAAGCTATTCATCTTGAAGCCAGGCAGAAGTATCCTCAGATTAAGCAGATCAGGAAGGAATTGTTTGGGGTTATTAGAAGAACTGAATACAGACCGGAGCCAGGTGACATCAGAAAGTTCCAATATATGTGTTAAATTAGAGCCTCCTCTGCTTTCCAAAATCAGGTTGAACCCTTACCTCGACAATCACTGGGGGGAGTTGTCTTTTTTCACTAGACTGGTCTTATGATGCCACCTGATTAGCACCACGCTGTTGATCTTCATGGGTGAAGACCTACATTTCCTGAATTTCTGCAGTGTGGAGGGATCACAGTTGCAGGGAACTATTACAATAGGCATTAGCTTGGGATTTGCTATAGCAAGCTTGGTTTTCTATTGACAGCTGTTTTTCTCCCCCCCTCCTTTAGGATGAGTTTTCCATTATTGCTTAGAACCTGGGTTGTCCTTATGATCATCATTTCACGACACCAAGGTTAGTATTCCTGCCTTTCAACCCTTGAGTACAGATATTTTACATTTAGCATGGGAAGGTATTTTCCTCACAAGTTTTCTCTACATTGACCATATAGATTTTTAGGGTCGGAAGGGACCTCAGTAGATCACCGAGTCCATGAACCTTGCAAAAGTCTACTCAGATGTTTCGTTAGGAGCAACTGAAATAGCACATTTTAGTTTTTAATCATAATGATGGTGTGCCTTTCCTGGTGAATGTATATGCAGCAGCTTCATACAGGTGACCTGATACACAGGCTGTGATAGATCCTGAAGCTGTAGAGATTGTCAAGACACCTCTGGACCGCACGAACCAAGGAGAAGGCGCTCTTTCAAATGTGAAGTCAAGATAGCCAGCATGCTAAGAGAAAATAAGAGGTTCTGGGCTCTACATGCAATATGCTTCCATGGAAAAAAGTGTTGGGCTGATACCACCGCTGCTTTAGAAATTGTTCCTGCTGTTTGGATAGTATAACGGCCAGACAAACCTATGTGGCATAGCAAACAAGTAGATAGAAAGAGCCTGCAAGAATGTTAGATATCAGCAGGCTGTGTTTTCATGAGGGTTTTCAGAAACCTGGCTGATTTGTGGAGTCATCGAGAGTCCAGCTGTAGCTATATCCCCGTGTTTATTCCTTGAGCTATAATATTTATGAAGGGCGAACAAAATTCCACCCATGGGTTTAGTGTTGCTTGTGTGTTTGTATTGAAATCACAGGAAACTCTTGGTAGATTTAGTTATTAAATTTAAGCTTGACTTCAAGAGGGGCTGGGACAGTCAACAGTGGGTTGAAAACGGGTAATTTTTTTTTATTCCATGTCTCAACCTCCTCTTGTTGTCTGGTTGATCAAGGTATTTTGGTCACACGGCCTGGTCTGGTGTTTAGGACATGGGTCTGAGAGTCAGGACACCTGGGTTCTGCGCCGTGCTCGGCCACTCTTTCATCGCGTGACGGGCACAACTCACCTGCACGCCGTGCCTGTCCATTTTCCCCTCCCACCCTCTCCCCAAGTCCCAACCCCCTTCCAGTAAAACAAGGCCAAACCTTTCCTGTGGCATGGGGCAATGGGATGAAACTCATTTGTTGGCAAAGCCCATTGAGCTAATTGGATGGGAAACGCTGCCCATGTAAAGCTACATCCCAGTACTAGTTCTTAAAAGGTTGTGCTGAGTTTCGCTCTTTTAAAATAATCTATATTTCATATCTGTGATCTCAGATGTAATAGCCTGCTGGTTACATAAAAAATCCATGAAATGACTTATTTCATTACCTGGCAACAGGATCGTTGCTACAGCCCTTGTCTGCAAGGGTAGTCTTATCATCATGACTCTGTCGTGCACCGCTTAAAACTGTCCAGCATGGAAAATGCTCCACAGATGCATATACAATTTAAAAAAGCTCATTTTCTGAATTTCAGTCCCGATCGTTTTCCCCCTCAAGGAAAGCTTTATCAGCTGAACTTTTTTAGAAGGGTCAGCTTCCCATTGTCCTTATTAAAGCAGAATCTAGCAAAAAGGCATCTTAAATGTTACCATGATAGAACAACTTCCACCCCGGGGAATAGGAAGAAAACCTTTTGCATCTCTAAAACCAAGGCAAAGAGCAAACACCCTTCAGCTAGGGGCCTCTGAAATGTCAGGTTAGGACCTAGGAGATAAAAGAATGTCCTGAATCAAGTTAAACAGAGACCGAATTGTTTAGAGTCCAGTTGCTAAGGTCAGCATTGATTGAAAATAATGAGGACAGCGCATTTCTTTTCCACCACAGAAAAAGCCTGTTCCTTCTTTGAGGAAGAGGTGCATTAGTAGGCAACCTGTATAAATGGAGAATTAGATTGTGGCGCATGTCTGGTAGTGACTGGAATGGTTATGGGTATATAATAACTGTTTCTATCTCTGGCAATTAGAGATGGCTAGAAAATGGGAGTTTTTGTTGATAGGAAATTTCAACTATTTATCAAAATCACCCCCCCGCCCCCCCCCAATCTTTGACCAAAAATTGAACTTCTTCTATCAACAGTAATTGGGGAAAGGCTGATGCTTTCTGCTAAAAGTTTCTTTTATTAGAAACTCCAACTCCAACTGGTGTGTTGGAGCAGACTTTCAGGAAGTAGCATGTTGGGCTTTAACAATACGTGGGGCTGGCCTTAGGTGCTGTGCTCCATGGGAAAGGCAGAGAGTGCCAGGAACAGGTGCACTCGTCCATCAAATAAATGTATTTGTCCTCACCCTCTCCCTGTGAGGTGAAGCAGTTCACTGGCTCCATTTTACAGATGGCGAACTGGGGCAGAGGGGAACAAAATGAGGTCACGGGCTAAGATCAAGTGTAGTTCTTCTCGGTCTCTTGTGGGATAAGATCAAATGTTTCCCTGACTGAGATGGGTTTGAATGGCATTGTGTAGTGGAGGGTACACCCCTGTTCAGCGCGCTGCGGACAGGACACCCTATGAGAGTCGAGTCTTGTGATGAGCTTCCCAGTGGCCGGCTTCCAGTGGGAGGATCTCAGCTGCACGCTGACTTTATGGAAAAGGTGGCCTTCTCCTTGACTTGCTCTTGTGGCCATTGGCTAAGGGCAAATGAGACTCGGGGGCATCTGAAACCCAAGCCCAGGCTTGGGCTTATACATAGGATGCCCACCAATGGATTTGGGAGTATCTGAAGCCCCGGGCTGAAAAGGCTGGGGTGGAGGATACTTGCTGTTGTTGCACCACATATGGCGTTTGAACCATTAAGGGTTGCTCAATCGAGAGGATTCAGAACTGATTTGGATAATTTGACCTGGAATACGAATTTTTTTCCAAAAAGCAAAACAAAAGAGGGGAGCAGAAAAGTGAACGGTGGTCCTTTGCCTCTCAGACTAGTCCCAAGCATCCTCCCTCATTGTTCTCCTCTCTGAGTCAGGGCTGAGCTCTAATGCCTCAGCTATGGCATTCGAAGGCATTGCGCTGGGGGCCATGTCAGCTCTTGGGCAGGCAGTAAATAGAGATGCATGAAGGGTGCATTATACAATGGGACATTGCAGTTTGGGCAGCTGCCTTCTACCAACACAAATTTCCTCCTATATAGGGCTTCAGTGGCATAGACCAGTGTTCACTGCCTCTCCCAAACTTTTGCATCAGGTTGGGGTCTGTTTCTCACCAGCCACTGTCCTCTCTCTGAAAGGCAGCTGCATTTTAGTGGCATGGAGAAATAATTCTTCCATATAAAGAATATTAAAAAAAAAAAACCAACTGGGAGGGAGATGCTATGGGCCTGATTCTGCACCCATAGAAGTCAAAGGGAAATATTTATATCATTGTAATAACTGTGCTGCCTTCTTCCAGCTCAGGCCATGGAGGTCCTGTATCCGTTCTGGCAGAACGAAACTAAAACCCCCAAAGTTGATGATGGAAGCTCCCCAGAGATTAAGCTGTCCATCCCGTTCATCTTCTTCGGCGTTCCCTACAAGACCGTTTATGTAAGTGGGGCAGCACCTCTGGCTGATCTCTCCTTCCTTTCCTCATCATTAGTGGCTGCGTTTAAACACACACTCTCTGTGTTCAAGAAACGGAAGATTTATTAGTGCCTACCTGACAAGTTCTTAGATTTCATGAACTGATAGGTTTTATGATTAAGAAAGTCAAAGATATATTTAATGGGCTAACGTTCATGGGGAAGGAATATAAAAGGCAATAAATTGCCTTTGCAGGTGATTAAGCGCCATAGCAGTGCTGAGGCCCTGACACCGCAAACATTATTTCTGTTACATGACAAGAAACAAGAACAGGTAGCGAGCCACAGGATAAAAAGGTCACATCCTTCCTGCTTCCTGGGTGCCTGAGACAGTTCTGGGCTGTCGCTGCTGCTTGGGGGGTTTCGTTGCCATTGTCTTTTGAAGTTTGGCATAGGAAAACCATCCTTTTCAGGCTGAGAAAAGAAATTATTAACCTTGTTACATAAAATAGCGTGTTGGAGATGGAACCAAATCAGGAAGGTTTGATCCCAGATTCTAAGATTTTCTATCCAGGTTGTGTAATACATCCTGTTTGGGCCATGGGCAAGATTTTAACCTGTGACCTCCGTGGACTGGCTGCTAGAAGGGAATTAAAGACCTGTTCCCAGTGCGCATTATATATGTATGGAGAGAAAATAAGGAAATACAACATGAGGACCTTTGATTACTAATCTCTGCTTTTGCTCTGAGTGCCCTCTCCATATTTCTGCTTGTACCAGAGCAGCTTGCCCCAGTGTTTGTGCCTGACATAAAGGCAGTAGAGGGTTTTGGATCCATCTGGGTCAAGAGCCTGGCTGGCACTGTCCTCTCTATGGCACTGGCCATTTGGCTGATCTGAGTCTAATATGCAAGGACTGGCTGTGTTGGCTCTTGGGAACCACTTGCCAAAGACTTGGGCAGATCCAGAGACCTATGGGCCAGTTATGCGAGGTACCAAACTGCTATGGTAAGTGGCTCTCCTACACAGTAAATTTGTGATATCCTGGCAAACTCCGTGGTTGCTTGAATAACGTTCCTAGTGGGAGCGATGTGAGTTTGCACCATCCTGGTATCATCATCTTAGTCTTCCTAACCCTCAGCATCATTTTTCTCACAGCAGAGGCCTCACATACTAAGATGATGATGGCCACATCGATACTTAGGGACTCCACTTCCACCAAAGACTTCTCCATCAACCCAACTATAATTGCAAACTGACAGACCCGTGCTTGCTGCAGAGAATATAGTTTGCTTGACTAAAAACGCTTCTCTTTTTTTGTAGGTCAACAACAATGGAGTTATTTCCTTCAACGTGCTGGTCAGCCAGTTCACCCCAGAGGCCTTCCCCCTTGCAGATGGCCGGGCTTTTCTTGCCCCTTTTTGGGCAGATGTCCACAATGGGATCCGAGGAGAAATATACTACAGGGAGAGCGCTGACCCTGACCTGCTGAAAAGGGTCTCCAGAGACATCAGGAAATACTTCAAAAACATGCCCTCTTTCTCTGCCACCAGCATCTTCATGGCCACCTGGGAAGAGGTCACTTTCTACGGAGGCAGCAGCACGACCCCTGTAAGAGCTTTGTTTCGGTCCTGATCCTAGATGTGATTTTGATGTACTTATTTTTCTTGTGGCAGAAATTAGCTAAATTATCGTGAGCTGAGAAGTCTGTTCCTGGCTCTGTCACTGTTTGATGCTGGGCGGGTCATTTATTCTCAGTACTCTATCTGTAAAATGGGGCTATTCCTCCTTCCTTTCTCCCATGTTTTGTCTATCTATCCAAACTGCACTGGAAATCCTTCGGGGTAAGAATGGCCTCTGAATACAGGTCGGTATGCTGCCCAGTCCCATGGGGCCGTGACATGGGATGGAGCCTGTAGGTGCTGCCATGCTAGAAATCGTTATTAATAGATGAGAGGTTCGATGTGGGCGTGGATGAGAACTGAATTCTTCCCTTGCTCAGGTTACTTCATCTCTCTGGTCTTCAGCTTCTCCATTAGAAAACGGAGCCAGCACTTCTCGACTTCATAAGTGAGTCAGAGCTATGATTTTGGTACCATTTGTGAAGTGTGATGTGCTTCCCAGGTGAGACCAGTCTATAGCAGGACTTGTTACTTACTTTTTCTTTAAATATGCGGAGGAGAAATGTATCCCCTTTGAGGTAATGTGAATCTCTCTGAGGTGCCGAACTTCTAGTTTCCAGTCATTTACATTTTTTAAATTGATTTAGTATAAGGAAAAGTGGATTTCCCCCCCATTGTAGAGCAGTCTAGGCACTTTTATAAAGGAAAGAATTGCCGCCAACAGCCAAACAAAGCAAAGATGAGCACTCTGCAGCATGGGGCATTGGTGTGTGTGTGTAAATGTCATTTATAGAAGCCTCACTGTGCTAGGCATTGTCTAAAAAAGAATCAGAGGTCTACCTGAGCTTAGAAGCCCACTTTTGTAGCCAGCAGCACACGGGGAGGTGACATGGTTAGCTTCCTACCTATCTCAGCGCTGAAGAGGCATTTAATTAAAGATAATAAATCCTGTTCCAAAGACCTTGCCTAATTTGGGACCCATATCCATGGATCTCTGTACTGACCACAACTGGGGCTCTCTGGAGACCCTAGGGTCTTTGCACAGTGTCAGGATTCAGTGTTGGAAAGTTTTTGGAAGAAGGCTGATTTCTTGCTAAAGAGCTGCACAGCACCCAGTACCATGGAGGGCAAGGTGAGTACTAAGTGCAAGAAGCTGGTGGGGGAAACAAGACGGGTAGAGAAGGCTAAACCGGCTGAAAACTTGATCTTTTCCCTTAAATGTCTTCTCTCACTCTTTGCTCCATCTTCTGCCTTGTATTTTTCCTTTCACTAGTGACATCTCCTCCCCCACCTGAAGTTTGCACTGAGCTAAACAGAAGCCCAATAACTTTGCTGTTCAACTCCATCTTCCAAGGCCCCAGTGATTTTGACATTAGGCCATGCAAGATCTCTTCTTGCTAATGCTCACCTGCTCCTAAAATGGGGGGTCGTGACTTAAGGAAACTCTAGGAAGCCACTATAAATTAATCTTTAGCTAAAATCCATTCAAGAAGGAAAGAAAGAAAGGGAGAAACTTGCTGCTGATGAGAAAATGGGGAATTTATTTAGCTGTGTGTTTGGCACAGGTGGCCTTCTCATTTTTATGGCTCTTTATGGGGGCCAGGGTTGAAATTATTTCCAGGCAATGCTAATCTGAGCAGGTAAGGAGAATATTTCAGGAATAAGAGCTGAACAGCTGCTCTGAAATCCCAGATGGATATTTAAATAAAACGGGGAAATCAAAGAGATTTATCGACAGCATTCTTGCAATGACAATTGACCCCTCAAGCAGGAAAAAGATGGATTGCAGTAGGCTATAAAGTCCTACTGATCACTTGGCTGGACTGTGCCTTCTCTGGGCTCGTCCTGGTCACCTCCTAGCTGCGTCTAGGGTCCCCAGTGAGAATCAAGGCCTATCTGCTTGCCCCTGCTCTGCACACACTCATGCCCAGCAATTAGACAGAACGGGGAGCTTAGAGGAGTCCAAAGCGCATGCCCTGGGCTCTCCTGTGGCTTTGGGGTATGTAGTTAGGACCCCTCTAGGTCACCTGCTTTACCTAGCAGCCAGGCATGGGCACGTATGGAGTTGGTGGAACTTGATTTTCAGGGGCACTCTCCACCTCAGCAGCGTGATGGTATAGGCATGCCTTCAAATTCATAAGCACATAAGTCTGATTTCTTCTGGAGCTGGCTGTGATGAACAGCCCTCTCCCTTGCCATGTGTTAGGGTTCCCTTGATGTTTAATGCGGTTTTTCCGGTCTTGTCAGAGCATCGTTCAAAAACATTTTGAGGCAACAGCAATATTGAGATTCCCATGTTGCTTGAAAAATGACATGTGCAACACAATGCAGTTGATGTTGGCGCACAGCACCCTTTCCGTTCAGCACTGGAGAATGCTTTGATATCACATGCAGAACAGACTGATGCGGCTTGAAGGTAAAATTCATCCCAGTGTTGAAAACCTGCAGGAAACTTATAGACTCACAGAAAATGAGGGTTGCAAGGGACCTTAGGAGGTCACATCTAGTCCAATCCCCTGCTCAGCGCAGGACTATCCCCACCTAAATCATTCCAGCCGGGGCTTTGTTGAGTTGGGCCTTAAAAACCTCCAAGGATGGAGATTGCACCACCTCTCTAGGCACTGTTTTCCACTGCTTCACCACCCTCCTAGTGGGAAACTTCTTAGCATCTGCTTCGAATAGTGGCACTGAAAATAGCATCAGGTATCCTGTACTTGTGGTCTCTTGGGAAGCTTGCAACGTGTTTTTTCTGATAGCTGCTGCTCCCAACTCACCTACAGCTGTGTGGGTCCAAGCGGCAACTTGGTCTTGGATGTCATCTCAAAAACCCAGGTGCTGATCACTAAACTGGACCCTTAGTGCCTCATGCGCACCCCCTGCCAACATCTGGGTTTGACAAGGTTGCTATTATGAATATCACAGTGGTTCTTAAAGGCTTTGTGCAAGGTCAGGCCCCACTGTGCTTGGTGGCGTATATAGTAGTAGAGGACAGTCTGTGCCCCAAAAGCAGAGAGTCTAAATAGGACAGAGCAGAAGAGCAAATAGGAGGGATTATTAGCATTTTGCAGATGGGAAATGGGGAGTTTGGCTGTGCTTTACTCAAGGTCACACAGGATGTTTGCAGCAGAGCTGGGAATTAGGCTCAGATTTCTTCAATTCCCGATGAGCACCTTTGCCTTATGATCTGTTTTCCTCATCTGGTTATAAGGTATTCACTGCAGAGGACCCTGTCCATACGCTCTCAGGTGGGCTGGCTCTGCAGGCCTTACTGGAGCAACAAGCAGTCAAGCCTTATGTTCAGGCCCTGCTCCTGCAGCACCCCGTTGGCTTGGGGGGGTCCATGCAGGTAGTCCCTCCACCCTATCAAGATCAGGGCGGTCCTTTTGTCTCTCACGTCAACGGATCTGGCACTGAATGGTCACAAGGAGCTGACCACTTAAAAGGTCTGATCCAGCATCCTCGGATGTCGAGGGGAATCTTTACATTGGTATCAAAAGGTTTTGGATCAAACCCGAAGCTTTTGGCAGGGTCTGCTGCATTGGGCCGAGCTTCCTTCGTGCCGAGCTGGCTGCACTTACTGCACTCGTGTCCCCGAAGGGGAGACATTTTCTCCGTCATGTTCTGCATTTCTAAAGGCATCGCAGCTCTAAGTTTTATGCCTTTTATGCTCCCTGCCTTGCAACACTGGAAATTGAATTGGCAAAGACCAGGAAACAAACTGCCCAGGTGAAAAGAAAGTAAGAAAAAACCCTGACTTGGTAAAGAAAATAAAAGGGTGCATCTAAAAATGACAGTGTAAATTGGAGCACTGTTTTTTCCTCACTTTGAGGGCTTTCAGGTGTACTGGGCCCATTTTACCTCCAGCCTCACCTCCCTAAATACCACAGCTCTCCCTTCTCCATCCCACTAGACATCAGCCACTTGCCTTGATCTTCAAGGAATTTGACAGCCCAACCCACCCTTTCTCTCTCATCTCCCGTTCAGAGGTGAACTATTGACTGCTGCCTTCAAGTGGTCAGTAATGAGAGCCTCCATCCCTGCTTGTTACATTTTCCAGCAAGCACCTTCATGCTCCCTCCCCGGCTGCTCCTCTTGGCTTTGGATGTGTTTGCTGCAAACATCAGTAAAGCTGCATCTTATTCTCTTTTCAGTCCCTCCTTAAAACTCTGCTTTTGACACCATGCCTACAAAAACACTTGCCAGCAGTTAGGCCAGTCCTGTGCTGAGACCTCTGCCTCTTCTATTGATCAACATTATCTTGCTGTTTCCTTGCGCTCCTTCGTCTTTGTCTGCATCCACTTGTCTCTTGTTTTAAACTTAATTGTAAACTCTTTGAGGCACCGTCTGTCCTTTGATTTTTGTTTGTCCAGTGCTTCTCCAGCCCATAACGAGCACTATCAAAACACATAAAATAACGATTAACACTATTCATAATCCAGGAATGAATTTGGGCTGCTGGCCTTTTTTCTTACTAATGCTCATAATAATGAAATTGCTTTAAAAGGGCATGACTTGCCCATAATAAAAATTAACACACGGCAAAAACTGCATGGGCTTTGCTCAATTTACAACCAGTGTGTGATATCCTTTACCACCTTTACATCCTTTAGCCACCTGCCATAGCAGCTTTGATTTAAGTGGACTATGCTGATTTCTACCAGCTGAGGATCTGCCTCTGTGTTACTCTATATTTTTCGGAGGCATCTGGGCTTCTTCGTGTTGCCTGGTAATACGTTTGCACTTCTCTAGCTTCTTTTCACGCAGCAGCAGCAGCGGTGTCAAATCACTTGCCTGGCTTTGATTAATTAAACTCTCACTATCCCTGTAAAATAAGGCAGGGTGGATACACATGTTCTTCTTCATCTTTCACAGCAAGACGGTCACCTCTATTTTAAAAGGCGGTGAGTGTCTAGCAGCACACACTAAACATCTTGGTTAGGGACCGGAAGTGAAAGATACAGTATCCAAATAGAGAAATGTTAGGAGAATTTAGATAGCTAAGACCGAATTACACGAGTTGGAATTTGGCCAGTATACTCGTGTAGTCACATCCTTCATCTGGATGTGCTTGAATACAGGTATTAGCTCATGTGGAGCCAGTTATAGATGAGGCCATTAGTTTTATGGTCAAGAACTCACTTTTATGTCTCCTTTGCAAGATGGAAAAGTGCCTCCTCTTCGGCTGGGCACCGGCTCGTTGCTCAGTGAATTTATCTGAATTGATTACAGTTTAAAAAAAAATGGAGTGTCATTTAAAGCAACAATGTGGATGTTGTCAGTAAACTTGAGCTGTTTGATCAGGGATCCCTGCAGCTTGAGAAAGCAAGATTTCCTCGGGTACAATACATTGTTGACTTTTATATAAGCCATTGTTAATATTATTATAGCAGACAAATGTGGAAAGTAACCCTGTAAGATAACGCTGTGATGAATAAAGCAAAGATAGAGTAGGACTAAGATAACGGGTTGTAGCAATCCAAGCCCAGCTGACTGCTTTATTCAGTGCTTATTCTCATGCTGCCATCTATCGGTGGCAAAGTAGATCACAAATGTAATCTGTCCTTCCAGGTGTCCAAGATGGCATTACGCTGTGGATATAGTGGGTAGGGGTTGAGTCAGCCGTTGAGAGTTCCTTACAATATGCTTACCTGTTGCTGCCTAAATCAGTAGTCTCTCTCTCCTGTTACATTTTGCATGGCCGTGTTGAGAAGTTAAAGTGGAGGGGGACATATAAAGCAGGCTAATGGGGCAGTCTGACTTTGCAGATATGTTCTGCCCATGTTTTGACCAGGTAAACACCTTTCAAGTTCTCCTGATCTCAGATGGAGCATCCACGTTTGTCGTGTTTAACTACGGGGAAATCAACTGGACCACCGGAACGGCAAGTGGGGGAGATCCCCTTACAGGACTTGGTGGAGTCATGGCTCAGGTAAGGACTTCGTTGCATCTTCAGGAGCGCTGCTCTTGTTCAGGCAGGGAAATACCATAGACTCTAGTGGAGATAGAGCTCATATGGACCTGTGATGGCTTTTATGCTCCTCTTACGGCTTAGAGCAAGTCCCCTAGGCTCCTGCTTCTAGACTCAAGGGTTCAGTTTCAGAACCTGCTGATGAACCAAGCGGGATCCATAGACCCGTTAGTCACATCCTTCATCTGGCTGCTCTTGTGGCTCTGGTCTTCATTCTCCTGTTCAGAATGAATAATAGGAAAGCAATGAAATGAGGAACAGGAGGAAGCAATGTGACTTACCCTTATGGGAAAAGTTAAACACTTGGCACCCTAAAGCATGCATGACATTGCCAGCTGATTGAAGAATGCCAGGTTTTTGCGGGAAGTGCATGTACGCATATGCTTTTGGGGAAATTGTTCACATTTGTACGGAAACCCCCCAAATAAGTCATTTTAAACATCTAAAAATCCTGGAAACAGATTTTTTTGTTTTTGAAAAGCAAAAGCATTTTGAATTTGGGCGGGGGCGTGGTTGTCAAAACAACAAACAAAATGTTTTCTTCAGACTTAAAAGACGCTTGTTGTTCCAAAGAAAAACCATTTTGGCTAATAAATTCCAACCTGCTCCAATTACATGTTTTCTTAATGTGACTCCTCTCTGCAGACTGCTGCTCTAGCTGCCATGGGAATCTGACATGATCATGATTGAGAGGGAAGCTAAACCTGAGATAATCAATTGCAAGAAAAACAAAAAGAGACAAATTCAGGATTATAAATAGCAGTGATGCTAAAAAATCTGAAATAGGCCATGCAGGGAGGATCTATACTTGTGCTTTTATGTGAATTCTGCTCTTTCTTTGGTTTAGGCAGGATTTAATGGTGGAAACATGACCAATTATTTCAGTATTCCTGGTTCAAGGACCCCAGATATAGTCAACATTGAAGACACAACCAATGTAAATGTCCCTGGACGCTGGGTGTTCAAAGTAGATGGCCGAGAAATTGACCCAGCCAATGGCTGCAGCCTGCGAGGTAAATAGCTCTTTCAGTTCTTTAAGGTTTGCCATGTGGGGTAACGGAAAATAATCTCATTTGAGAGTTAATGGTAGGATGTACTGCCATTGCTTCCTGCTGTATGGTCCATGTTCTTGGGGATGATAGTACAGGTGAACTGTAAACACTCAGATCAGTGACAGCCTTTTGAAATGAAGAATGAGCATGATCGTAGGACCAGGAATCAAATGCCTTGGCCTAAGGACAGAAATTACTTATAAACCAGTATACGTGATTGGAAACCTTTTCAAATCTATAGCACAACAGAAGTTTAGTGCACATAAACCACTTTCAAAACTGGTTTAAGATAAACCTGGATGGATGCAGTATCAGATTTAACTGATTTAGGTTAAATTGGTTTATTGAACTTCTGGTCCCAGGTCCCCTCCAGATTCAAGTTAACTCACAGTTCTCCAGCATCCCAGGATGCTTCACAAGGTGGGCAGGCTAGCCTTGGCCTAAGCTGTCTGCTCCAGCCCAGCAGGAAGGTGTGCTCTAGTGCCCCCCAGCTTCTGGCCTGGGCCACTGCAGGCATGTGGCTGCAATTCCTGAATCAAAAGTGAATGCCTGCTCACTTGCTTATCAGTTCAATCTACGCAGTTTAGATTAACTGTGAAGATTGAATCTATTCAGTCTCCGGCTTTTTGGCTGCCTGTACTTAGCCTTGGAGTCTAGTCCTGTCTGTGCCATTGACTGTCTGCTTGGTCCTGGGCTGTTTGGTCCCACCTGATGGCAGCCACACACCAGGAGTGAAATCGAAACACGGTTGAGATCTGTGGGAGTTTTGCCATGGAGCTCAGAGGGGCCAGGATACTGATCCCTTAGTGGTGTGAGTTACCTAAACCACTGTAAGCCTCTAATTTGCACAGTAGGCCAGTTTCAAGGAGGTGAAAGCAGCAGGTTTCCCTATCTATGCCAAAGATTTGCATTGCTGCAGATATACCAGTGATCGAGCCAACAATGAGTATGAATGGGGCAACTCCCCCGTGTAGATAAGGCCGAACTATGGAGTTTTTTAGAAGTGGAAAAGAGACCCAAAGAGAAGGGAGAGTCTGTTCTTTTCTCTTGCATACACTTGTGCAACTCATTAATGTCATTGGGAAACCTTAGTCTGTGCTGGCCTTGTTCCCATCCTTCTGTGATTTTTAGTAACTAGCTGTTACTAAAAGCCTCCGTTCCCACCACCCCAACATTACAAACCTGTGAAACTGTGGGTTTAAGTGATCAGACACAGCTGAGATCTGCTTACCTTTATTCTAGTCTCTTATTTGTGATGCTAACAACAGCAGAGAAAAAGACATGTCTGGCTGTTCTGATGGAATTGCCATCACTGTAAAAAGACAATATTCCCATTTCATTTCCCTTGTGTCTGAATTATGGATTGCAGCATTTATGCATAGGATAAATTCAGTGCCCTGCACAAACTGCGATGATCATCCATGTGTCACTGACAGTGCGTAGGTATAAAGGGATTGAAACTCTCGCTTGTGATACCAGAGAGACACATCTGCATAGAGATTATTGCATTATCACTTTACAAATAAAACAGTCTAGGGCATCTCCTTTGCTCCTGAATTCTTTTTAACAAGAGAAAATTTACACTCGCTGCTGGAAACCTGAAATGTGAAGGATTGAAGATGTACATGGGGCTGAAAGCTGCAGCTTGTTTTATATTCAGTGCTGGACTAGAGTTGAAAAAGCCTGGCTGAACCAAAAGGCCTCTATACCCCTGGAATAGTTCGTGGTCCATTATTGAGCAAAGTTGCACCATTGGCTCCAGGAACATAGGCTGAGATTTTCAAAGGGATGGTTCCCCTTCAGACTGATGAGAATAGTACATCTCTATTCCTTAGACGGATTTGGAAATCCCGGCCAACAACTTGCTGCCATTTGTAAAATGAGTCACCCAGATTTTTCAAGTTGTAGAAGCTAACCCTTAGAGGGTTTGTGTTGCCCAGTTGTATTTGTCAGTGTCCTGGTCACAGCAGGTTGACTCCAAAGGCAATGTAATGGGTTTCATGACAATTAAGGGGTATTTTCTGGGGGAACGAGAAAATATCAGAGAGAGATGGAGCAAACAATGGACAGACAGAAAGATCAATAGGAAGAGAGTATTGAAAGATCAGTGGCAGATTCTGTGGTGGGAACATAGACCCATAGACATGTTTTTACCAGTCTAAATTCTTCAATCCTTTCTCATCCATCTTTTCTCCCATCCATCCTTCTCCATTCACTTAGAAAACCATTAGTCAGACTTCGTATTCCAGTCCTAGTTTATAGCGTTATAGATTAGTTTGATAATGAATGACTGCTAGTTCTTCTAATGGAAGGCTAACTATCTTATGGAATTGCTTATTGATGTCTCTTTGGTTACATAATTAGCATAGGTATTTTTAGAATTTGGGTACATTGACTACATTGTGTGTATGCCATAATTACTGCCTGGTTCACCTTGCAGCTTTGCAAATTTAGTAATTACAGGTATCAAAAAGCATAACTGCAATCACTATATTATAAAAAGCAACCCAAGCATGCATACTTTGTATACAGAATTTCCTACTGAAGAAAACAGCCCAAGCACCTCTACGTTTCAAGCAGGAAAGGTTCCTAGATCCAAAATACAGTGTGAAGAGTTACCAAAATTTGGAGCTCCATCTGGTTTTGTTATTTCCATAGGGACCTGATTCAGCAAGGAACTAAAGCACATACTTAATTTTAAGCATCTGAGTAGTGCCATTGATTTCAAAATAAAACCTATACCTCTTATGTTTTGCTGAGCTGGTGTCATAATGCTCTAGATCTAGGTAAAGCAGACAGTTAATGTCACATGGAAAGCACTATTACAAAAGTGCTTAGCTGGTGAGCTTGCATTAGTGGGCCATTAAACTTGTCCAAGTGTTGGATCTGGATTAGAAAGAACAGATGACTTTGCCCCCCTTGATTGTTTTTTTAAGTCACATCACTTGTCCTGTGTTCTGAAAAGTAATGCAGTGTGCGGTTTTCTTAGGCCAGTTTCTCCGTCAAGGGGAGATATTCTGGGACAACTCCAACTGCACCATCAAGTGTCGCTGCCTGGACTTCAACAATGAGATCTTCTGCCAGGAGATGCCTTGCGGCCCCTACGAAGCATGTGAGCCGAAGGACAAGTTCTACCAGTGCGTGCCCGTGGAAAGCAGCACCTGCGTGGTGTTTGGAGACCCACACTACCACACCTTCGATGGCTTCCTCTTTCACTTCCAGGGTTCCTGCTCCTACCTTCTTGCCAAACAGTGCCAGTCAGGGTCCAACCTGCCATTCTTCAGTGTGGAGGCCAAGAATGAGAACCGAGGCAGCTCCTCCGTCTCCTGGGTGAAGGACATTGCAGTGGAGGTCTATACTCACAAGATTATTATCCCCAAAGGGAACTTTGGGAAAGTTAAGGTAAGAGCTTCACCGAAAAGAAATGGCAAATTGGTGTCGCTCCACTGAAGACGATAGGGTTAATATGATCGTGTAAGGATGAGGATATGGCCTGATGTCTTAATCTGGAGTCATGGCCAGACAGAACTCTGCAGATTTGTGAGTGTACATTGTAGACGGTGCTGTAAGTCAGACAGTCCCAAGACAGACTCTTAAAAACCAATCCTTCTTCCTCAAATTCTGGAGGAGCTGGGTTGGTATCTCCAGATCCAAATTCAGGATCCTGGTTAGATTCTGTCATGGCAAAGGGCGTCTTTCCCTGAATCTGGTTCTCATGGAAACCCCGTGCTCACACACAGCAGAGCAAACCTGTGGTTTTACCTGATTCTAATCTCTGGTTTTGCCCCTGCAGGTAGACGACTTGTTCCTGTCCTTACCCATCACCTTGGAACTGGGGGCAATAAAAATCTACCAGAGTGGTTTGTCAACAGCGGTGGAGACTGATTTTGGCCTTTTAGTGACTTTTGATGGGCAGCATTATGCCTCCATCTCCATCCCAGGCTCCTACATTAATGCCACCTGCGGCTTATGCGGGAACTACAACAAGAATCCTCAGGACGACAGCCTGCGCTCAGACGGGAGGCCGGCCGTGTCGGTGCTGGACCTGGGGGAGAGCTGGCGGGTATACCACCCGGACTGGAAATGCACCCCAGGCTGCTTGGACAACTGCACCCTCTGCGATTCTGTGATGGAGTCCCTCTACTTCTCACCAGAGTACTGTGGCTTCATCAACAAGACCAACGGCCCTTTGTGGGAATGCGGCGCTATTGTAGACCCCACAGCCTTTGTCCACAGCTGCGTTTATGACCTTTGTAGCATCAGGGATAATGGCACCAACCTGTGCCAAGCAATACAGGCTTATGCCTTGGTGTGCCAAGCCCTTGGGATCCCGGTGGGAGACTGGAGAACCCAGATAGGGTGTGGTAAGTCTGTATGCACGGAGGCTGAATGGCTCCCCTTGTGAAGTGGGAAGTGGTTTCAGGGGCCTTCAAGAAACTCCTATCGAAGTCAGAACAGTGCAGGAGAGAAGAAAAGGAACGAGTAGGGGAGGGCCAAGCGGGACCGAGGCAGACAGAGCGCAGGTGAAAGCCGATCAGTCCCTCTTTTCAGTCCTGAAACGCAGTACGAGGGGGCCAGGGTGTCACTCGAAGTAACTCAAGGCCAGCGAGTGCAGAACAAACAGAAGGCAGCTCTTCGCTGTGCTCTGCAGAGTTCAGGGCCACCGAACCGAGCACTGTGGCTGCATTCAAGACGGAGCCGGCCAATTTAAATGACTGCTGGCAGTCCCTGCCGCGCCAGCTGTGCGAATAAATGGAACACTTTCTACCTGCTTGCTCCCCTGAACCACTTCTATGCAGGGGGAGCTCCAGTGGTTTCATGTGGGGGAGCTCCCAGTTGACACCTACGTGGGTGAGAAGAGAAATCGGGCCTCATGCTCCCCTCTGGGAGGGCTCAGGGCAGGACTTCCTACCTGGGTATAGCACAGCTCAACTGGCTGAGTGCCCAGGGCAGGAATAATCACATTGGTGCAGTATAATTCATAAATCAAAAGGGCATATGCCCCTTACCCTCTGGCCTGTCAGGAGAAGAGATGCTAGATATAATGCTCCTGGCTGCTAACTGCAGCTCCTCTGCCTCAAATCAAAGCTGTAGAGGTGGGATGGTTGCCTTCCGGATGGACGGCAGGATAGATGTGCCTTCTTCACTGCTACCCACCCCAAGTGTCCCTACTTACAGGGCAGGGCTTAGTTACCTCTGGGCCCAACTGCCTCAGTGAAAGCCATAGGACAGGGTGGGAATAATACGACTTTATTCATAATGATAATCTAATCTTGGCAGGAGGGAATTCATGCCAAGCTCATTATCATGGAGTATGTCAGGAGGTGTTAGATGGCAAGAAGAGAATAATAATCAATAATTAATCGCTGTGGCAAGGATAATATTTAATACTAGTCAGCATCAGCATGTGCATATTACCTGTTAGACAATACTGTGCGGTGACGACTGTCTTGCTTCTCTCTGCTATATCAATAATCCATACTGCAGAAAGGAGGCACCAATTAGTGAAGTGACATGGCAGTAAGAGCTGGGAGATGGGTAATGATGATAGCAGCCATCACCTGAAAGGCTTCTGGCCGCTTGACGTTCTCGGGGAGATTCTGGGCATCAGCCCCTAGTGAAAAGTCAAAGATGCAGACACGCCTTATAGCTCCTTGAGCGTGCTAGTGTCTGTAGCCCACAGCACACTCGGGCTGATGGGGTAACTGGCACGACTGATTCACCCATAGTCCCCTGCTGGAATTCCCTTTCTCTTCTCCCAGGTTTCTGGTTTCCTTCTCCTTTCTCCCCTTATTTTCCCTCGCTTCTGTTATACAGAGGGTAAAGTGAAGGTAGGAGTTGTGCTGGCAAGGATGGGACAGGCCTGCCATACTGTGCCGCTGAAATGGGAGCACTGCATGTGTGAACCCAAAAGGGACAGTTAGTGCGGACACACAGGTCTGATTCAGATCCCACACTGGTGTAAATCAAGAGCAGCTACCTGGAAAGCAGAGTTAGAAGACAGCTGCTTCAGGCCCAGAAACTCAACTTTTAAGTTGACAAAAAACAATCTATGCACCATGAGCATTGCTCTGCTGATTTACACCCACAAGTGATCTGGCCCAGAGTGCCTTTGTAACACTGCCTCTCTCCTCTCTCCCCCAGCCACAGCAGTGCACTGTCCGGAGTTCAGCCACTATTCAGTTTGTACCAGCAGCTGCCCGGCCACATGTTCTGATCTAACCGCTCCTCTGGCCTGCAGCTCCCCCTGCACCGAGGGCTGCGAGTGCAACGAAGGCTACGTTCTCAGCACAAACCAGTGTGTCCCCATCCAGAAGTGTGGCTGCGATGTCTTTGGCCGCTACTATGCCATTGGGGAGTCTTTCTGGGCCACCTCGGACTGCATAGTGCAGTGCTTGTGCGAAGACGGTGGGGAGATCAAATGCTTCAACACCACGTGCCAGGAAGGGGAGGTCTGCACCGTTGAGAGCGGCTACCAAGGCTGTTACCCCATGCGAGAGACCTTGTGCCTGGTCAGCCAGAACCAGGTGCTGCAGACCTTCGATGGCGTGGCTTTCATGTTCCCACCGGAGCACTCCTACACGCTGCTCAAGACGTGCCCCGACAGACCGGAGTTCCTGGAAGTCGACATCAGCAAAAAGAAACCCGAAGCCTCCCCTACCGGACTTCGAGCCTTGAGGATCCAAGTGGCCAGTCATGAGGTCAAGATCGGAGGCACCGGCCCGACTGACATCAAGGTAAAGCTCCTGTCATGGGAGAATAGGGAAGCACCAGGACTTTTTTGGGCCAAAGCTTGTACGCAGCCTCGGTGTGTGGAGCATCTGTGAGCGCTGCAGCGCTTCTGTACCGCCTGCTTTGAGACAGGGGCTGTGGACTCTAGATCCCAGGCTAGAGGGTCTTGATCTTCTGTTCAGTGCCACACCAGTTGCCGGGACAGATTTTTTCTCCCAGGCTCATTGGCATGAATAGTGTGCAGTGGGGGAAAGGGACTTGCTTTCTTTGGTAGCATAAATTGCACGATCCTCTTCCTAAGATCCACTGGGCATATATCAACCAACTATTTTTCTGCTGTAGCAGGTATTAGCAGTGCCCTGCAGCATGCCCTGTTGTAGGGGGCTTTTGGTGGTTTGGGTTTCGTCGTGTGCTCAGCCTTTGCGGTGCACGAGTGGGGTTGGAGTGGTTGGCTCTTGGGATCCTCCAGGTAAATGACCCCTAGATACATAGTAATGTAGGAGACCAGACTCGATGGCCCAAAAATCCCCTTCCAACTCTGAGTTCCTACCAAAGGCAGCCTTATCTGCCAGAAATAAATGTTGCAATTAGCCAAGGCACAATGGCTCTTTGTTGCTAGGGGCACAGCTGGGAAAAGAACCCAAGTGTCCTGGCTCTTCCTACTGGGCAGCTCTACTAGTCCCAGCATACACAGGTGGAAATTTAGGAGTCAAACCTAATTCTCAAAAGCTCCTTTGAAAAATCACTCCCTTTGCCTCTACCATCTACTGTCTCAGAAGCCCCTGGTTCTTTTACCCTTCCATCCAGCACAGTTGATGGGTGGGAAATAGACACCGAGTGAACGAATCAGGCATGCTAAAGTGTGGAATAACAGGATTTAATTAGTATTGGACCCAGGCCCTGTGCTTGGGGGAGGTGGTGCTGTGAGCTGTTGGACCGTGGGGACTCTGCTTGGAATGGATGCCAAGACCAGGGCACGTAGCAGGAAATAAATGTACAGTGCCTGTACTGCAAGTCTGTGGTTTTTAATTAAAATACAGTTGCCTGCAGAGCCCCTGGTTGCGGTGTAGTTCTAGTCAGCAAAGCAGCACCAGAAAACAAGGAGCCTTCTTCCCAAGCTCTCTGCAAGTCATTAAGTCTTATCTGCTTGCTTTACTTTTGCAAGTGAAATCTTGCTCCTCCTGGTCCTGCTGAGACGAGGCCCACCGCAGGAGGGAAGGCAGGATGCTACTCTGACTCATGCATCATTAACAAAAACCATTGCTAAGATTCTCAGCTAAGCTCCATTTGCCAAACATTTATTAGTGGTGAATGATGATGCTAGATGCAGAAAGGGCTCCGCTTGATTGATCGAATCCCAGCCCGAGTCTCTGTCATTGGCATTAGAAAAAGCATCTCTTGGCTTCAAGAAAGGGCTGGGAAAAGCAACCCCCTGTGGAATCCGCTGCAGAGTTGCTGACAAACAGTCACTCCTGGCTGTAACCTCACTTCAAGCCATAGCTGTTTAAAAATGCATATACTGCGGGCAGGTGAGGGGAATAAGGGCGTGAGGCTGCCAGCAATCCTGTTTATTACCACTGAAACCCATGGGTTTTTCCAGCAGCCAGTGCTAATACTGAGTGTTGCTCTCAGACATGCCAGTGTGCAGCACTCTTTCACCATGCTCACAGTCTTCCCCACTGCTTCATGCCCTGCTGGGTAATGGGCACCAGCCCCCTCTGCTAGATGGAGTCAGAATTGCTCATTTGTTGGCATAGGCGGTAGGTATATTGTGAATGGAGAGTTGCTTTTCACTCTAGGAGGAGAGACATCTATCCCTTAGAATCACAGAAACGTGGAGATAGAAGCATCTCAGGAGTTTGTCTAGTCCCATCCCCACCTGCTCGAGTCAGGATCATGTGTCCAAGCCACCCTACACAAACGTGGGTTGAACCGGCATTTAAGAACAACTGGTAATAGAGATTGCACAACCTTTCTAGATGGTCCATCTAAGTGCTGCACCACTCCGCTTGACAGAGGATCTCTGCTATTGATCATGACAATGGGGTTAGCTCTTAGGAGCCCAGTCATAGGCCAACACCCCATTGTACAAACACAGAACAAATTGATGGCTCAGACCCCAAATATTTTTATAAACCAGATGTGAAATTCCAAATGGGCATCTTTCTGTAGTAGCAGCTGTGAGGTTTTGAAGAGACCAAGGGTTGGTTAGATTAGCTTATGTCCTAGCTACAGTCTCTCCCGTGCCTTCCTTTTGACTCTTCCGCTCTGATCTCACAAGGGCAATGGGAGATGTTAACGTAGATCAAACTACGGTGCGTGTCCCACTGGTGGAGCACTGGCTGTACTAAATCCTTAGGCAGGTTGGTTGAAGGTATAGCACAGATGGAAGAACCCATTATAGCTTAGTCCCAGTGCAAATGCCTGCTGTCCACCCTGTACTTGAGGTGGGTTTTGGAAGCAACTTCATGCTCTCCCTAGTGTAGAGCAGGAGCTTTTCCACCTTGCTGGCTGAGGTCAGGGAGGGCAGTAGGCGCCTGATCTTCAGAAGTCACATCCAGACAGGGGCACATCCAATTATGTGATGCAATTTTGTTGGCAGGTGAATGGCTACGAAGTGGACCTGCCGTTTTTCCACCCTTCTGGCCAACTGGAAATTTACCGTAGCAAAAACGGCACAGTGGTAGACTCTGAAGGGCTCCTGACTATTCAGTACTCCAACATGGGTATCCTGGAGATACACCTCTCGACCAGCTACTTCAACTGTACAGGAGGGTTGTGTGGCTTCTTCAATGGGAACAGCAGCGATGAGTTCTGCCTCCCCAATAACAAGTGCACCGAAAACCTGGCCGTCTTTTTGGAGAGCTGGACCACATTTGATGAGATCTGTAATGGGGAATGCGGGGACCTGCTCAAAGCCTGCAACAACGACTCGGAGCTGCTCAAGTACTACAGGAGCCGCTCCAAGTGCGGGATCATCAACGACCCCACCAACAGCTCCTTCTTGGACTGCCATGGGGTGGTCAACGTGTCGGCGTACTACCGAACGTGCCTCTTCCGCTTGTGCCAGAGTGGAGGAAACCAGTCGGAGCTCTGCGATTCGGTGGCTCGTTACGCCGGCGCCTGCAAGAACGCAGGGGTGGATATTGGCCAGTGGAGGAGCTACAGTTTTTGTCGTAAGTCGGGGAAGTTCTTTGGTTGACTGTTTTTTTGGCTGACTGGGAGGGGAGGCTGAGTGAGGACGGGGGGGGTTGAACTCTGATTGTTCAGGCCAGAAGCATAACGAAGCAGCCAGTCACCTGGGGCAGTGGTGACTTGTGCAGCACAGGCAGGTGATATTTTTTCCACCCCGCAAAGCTGGCACCAGATCACCCTGCCCTAGTTATGCTACTGGTTTGGAGACCTTTTTGGAAAACTCAGCATCTTCTTCCTAGTAGAAGACAAATAGATTTTTTTTTTTCCTTCCTCCTTTCCTGTCCCAAGATGCTGCTCATGGAGGCTGTGCTTCCAGCCTCGAGTTTGAGGAGAGTCATTGAAAGTGCTTGAGGTGGTCCCATAATATAATGGCTTACCAAGACCAAGGGCCCATGACTTCAGCACAAGAGAATTATTGATCTAAGGCACACCAGTTTCCATAGCCAGGAAAGGGAGTGCTGCAGCTTTGACAGCCCTGTCCATATGACCTGGTACCATTATATCTGGGCCAAACAGACTCACATTTTGGTCTGAGGCTGGGTTAAGGCTCAACCTCTTGCCTGTGGAGGTTAAGTGAGACCCCTTATCTGCTCAGCCTCTGTGCTCCCCACATAAAATGTAAAGCTGGTCACGTTCTTCGCAGGAGATGAGGCTTAGATGATCATAATATGGCCCCATGTGACTTTTTTTTTGGAGGGGGGGACAAAAGTGGCTTTTTGAGCCAAATGAAATTTCTCTTGGAAAATGATAAGGTTTTGGGAGCAGGGGCTGCCTCTTTGTTTTATGTGCAAAGGACACAGCAGGGCATAGCATGGTGGGGTCATGATTCATGATTGGGGTCCATAGTCTCTATCACAATACAAATATCTGTTGTTTTGTAGGGTTACCCAGCACCATGCTATCTGGGCCCTGTATAAATTCATAAGGCAATACCCTGGTCCTAACAAAGTCATTGGGAAATCAAGATTCCTAAAAGAAATTTAAAGCCCAAAAGGGACGGTTCCTACTGCCTTGTCAGCTCTCCTGCCTAACAGAAGCCAAAATATTTCACCCAGGACCTCCTGCAACCATTGCAGTGTCAGATCAGGAGCAGAAGTTTGATTTGCAAAAATAACATCTCCACCAAGTTTTGCTTTTGCTGTTTAACAGGCTCCAGTCGATCCGTGCCTTTTGTGGTGCGAGACACCAGTGATGCATGACGCACGCTCTTATCTAGCTGTGCTAAGCCATGCGTTTGGGGGATCAAAGAGCAAATGGGGATATTTCCTAGCTTGTTTACCAGACGGTTACTCAGCTGAGGGCCCAGATTGGGCCCCAGTAGCATCATAGCAAAATAGGCCCTTGTAACAGTAAAAATATATTCATATTTTTCTTGAAGAATTGGCAATTGAATGGGTGACTTGGACAAATTAAGAGTGTAATCTTGTTTGAGCATGAAGATACAAAACTGTCTCCTTTTGTGCTCGTGGTATTTTTTAAGCATTTCCTTTGCCTGCAGAGACAGGTTTCCCAATTAAGTAATTTCATGGTGGCATTTCAAGAGACATCAGGAGTTCTATTACACTGTAGATGAGCGTTCCAGAATTGCAGATGGATTCTAACAATACTGTAAGCCATCAACAGAGGGTAATTTGAATAAGTCATGTTTTTTGCTATTGCTATAAACTTGCCATTGATGTTACAACATTCATAATTCAGGAGCAAATGTGAAAATTCCACGGTGCTGAAGTACATAATCTGAGATGAACTAGCTGTGGTCCCTTGAGCTCAGGGCTTACAGGCATGTGAAGGGTGGAGGGCAGGAGAAGCGGTGGGGTATTGAAGTTAGGGCTCTGGACTGAGTCGGGAGCTTCGGGTTGGGTTCCTGGCCATGCTACTGACCTGTTGTGTGACACTGGGAATAGTCATTTCTTTTGTGTCTACCTCTGTTCTCACTCCAGCCCATGGTTTGTCTTACCTGTTTTGATGGTGAGTTGTTCAGGGCAAGGGTATAGACATGAAGGGTGGTGATGATAGGGGAGAACCAGAAATGTGCATGTACAGTAGCCACTGAACCCAAAAAAGCTTGTTGCTTGCAGTATACACTGTGGTCACATAGCACACTTACTCTCGAGCAATTTGAATCGGCTCCAGGGTGAAAGTGGATCAATTATTTGATTAGCCTTACATGCATATAAGTCCTACCCTTCCAGGCAAATAGGATCATAGGAAAGTAGGGCTGAAAAGGACCTCACAGGGTCAACTAGTCCAGCCGCCTGCTCAAGGCAGGATCCTCCTGACTAAACCATCGCAGCTAAGTGTCTGTCCAACCTGCTTTTGAACATTTCCAGGGATGGAGATTCCCTAACTTGTCTAGGGACCTTGTTCCAATGCTTCATTGCTCTTGTAATCAGAAAGTTCCTCCTAATCTCCAACCTAAACTTCTTCTGCTTGAGTTAATTGCTCCCAGTCCTGTCCCCTATAGCCACAGAAAAAAAGGCTATCTTTATCCCCTCTATAATCACCCTGCAGATGTTTGAAGACTGTTATCAAATCCCTCCCCGCTGCAACCTCAGTCTTCTCTTCTTCAGACTAAATCATCCTAGTTCTTCCAACCTTGCTCATAAATCATTGTTACTCCCTAGGAAGCAAGGAGTAGCTATACCGAACTAAGTTATCCTGGTATGCCAGCTGTATGTCTGCTCCCCTGGTCGATATTATTTTGGGTAACTTTGTTCAGTGCAAACCGGCTTCCACACCAGGCATTGTAATAACTCCTACTACAGACAGCTACTGGTAGCTTGAGACCTGGTCATGTGTATACTCCTTACTGTGGAGTAAATTTAACACTGAATAATTGTGCTGTGTGCCTGCACCCTTAAATGGACAGTCAGTGAACTCATTTATGCACAATGTCAGCAGTGGCATTGGGGATAGAAGTTCCCAGAGGGATCAGGTGGAGAATATTTACAGAGAAAATTAAAACAAAAATAAAAAGAGGGTAAATTTGAACGGGATCCTGAGATCAGGCAGAGAGGAAACTCCTGCACGAGGGACGGGCAGGAAAGCATCAGGATGGCCAAAACAGGGAAGGAAACAGTATCTGAGGTGGGCGTTCCTGCACCACCATCTCCTTCCTCCCCCCATGGGTGCTACAGGGTCTGTTTTCTCTCTGCCCTGAATCCCCATCTCTGATGACTGAGGTGCTTTT
Organism: Alligator sinensis; assembly: GCF_000455745.1. Classification (NCBI taxonomy): domain Eukaryota; kingdom Metazoa; phylum Chordata; order Crocodylia; family Alligatoridae; genus Alligator; species Alligator sinensis. Next base: position 1,196,436 of record NW_005841952.1, read on the forward strand.
CTCTCTAAGAAGCCATTGACACTGGGTGTGTTTTGTTGCCTCCAGCTCTCGTGTGTCCTGAGAACAGCCACTTTGAGGAGTGCATGATCTGCACGGAGACCTGTGAAACCCTCGCCATTGGCCCTGTCTGTGTGGACAGCTGTGAGGAAGGCTGCCAATGTGATGAAGGCTTTGCCCTCAGAGGGACTGAGTGCATCCCCAGGAGTGAGTGCGGCTGCAATTTTGAGGGGCATCAGCTCTCCACCAACCAGACCTTCTGGATGGACATCAACTGCCAGTCCTTCTGCTACTGCAATGGGTCTGACAACAACATGTACTGCGAGAACATCCCCTGCAAGGAAGATGACTACTGCCTGGAGGAGAATGGCCTCTATTACTGCCACCCCCGCACCGATGCCTCCTGCATTGTTTCTGGCTACAGCCATTACTTGACCTTTGATGGGTTTGCTTTTGACTTCCAAAGCAGCTGCCCACTTGTCTTGTGCACAACCATCTCCAGGCAGCGGTCGGAGAGGTCAGATACTTTCCCCAAATTCACTGTCACAGCCAAGAATGAAGACCGGGACCCATCCTTAGCTTTGTGGTTGAAACTAGTCGAAGTGGAAGTCTTCAATTACAACATAATCATCCAGCGGGCCTACAAACACACAGTGCTGGTGAGTGGCCTAACTGTAGGGTGCCTCAAAGGCAGCAGGCTGGGGTTGGCCATCTGAGGGCTGGGCGGAGGCTCGGGTAGATGGTAGTTATGGTGCTGGATGGGAAATATAAAGCTTTAGTAGATCTTGAGTCCTAGTTTTGTCCCACCCTCGTTTGCTGCAGCACCTGCATCCCAGTTGGATCCTCTCCAGAATTCCTCATGCTTAAGCATCTTCTGCTACATTCCTTTCACTGGGCTGCCATTGATCTCTGCTTCCACAAAGGCCTCCTATTTTCAGCTCTGGTGCCTTTCTGGTTGTGTAAATGCCAGTGCCAATTTGTGCTCAGACTGTGAGGAAGGATGATGCTCCACTAAGCGATGTTGGAGGGTCCAGACTGGCCAGCCAGAAGTTTCCTTCGATCGGCTGGAACTTGCCTGGGCTTTCCATGCTGTCGCTTCTAGAGGCTTGTTTTTTCCCGGAGGGACTTGTTTGTGGAAGGGAGAAAGCAGAATCTACCTATTTCCAAACTGTTTTCATTATATGGCTCAATCTGGGGCACAAGTGGTCACAAACTGCAGTGGTGACAGAAGGAGCCCTAGTGTGGAAAATGTTGGGACCAGATCTAACCTGTCTCTCAGCGGCTAACACTGACTCCTCCAGGGCTGTGTGCAGGTGGTGGTGGTTGTTGCAGTTAGCATGGGATGTATCACCACTTTTTCAGATGTGTTGTATTTAAATCCGTGCACACTAGTGGAAGAGCATAACCCACGAGAAATGATGCTCCTCTGTCCTTGCAGGTTAGTAATGATCAGCTGTATTCATCTTTCTGTCTGCTTCCTTTCAGATAAACAATGAGCGTCTCTACCTGCCCTTGAAACTGGGCCAAGGGAAAGTGAACATCTTTGCCTTTGGTTTTCACATTGTGGTGGAGACTGATTTTGGTCTGAAGGTGGTGTATGACTGGAAGACCTTCCTCTCTGTCACCATCCCACGAAGCCTCCAGAACAGCACGTACGGCCTCTGTGGCCGCTACAACGGCAACCCCGATGATGACCTGGAGATGGCTAGCGGCACATTGGCTACCACCATCTATGAGTTTGGTCAAAGCTGGGTGAAGCGGGACACGTTTTGTCAAGTGGGCTGTGGTGACCGGTGTCCTGCCTGTGGGAAGGTGGAAGGGTTCTGGAAACCCCAGCAACTGTGCAGCCTCATCCCAAGCAAAAGCGGAGTCTTTGCCAAGTGCCACAGTAAAGTCCACCCCGGCTTCTTCTACAAGAACTGCCTCCTTGACACCTGCATTGATGGCGGAGCGACACAGACTGCTTGCAGTTGGCTGCAGAACTACGCCAGCACGTGCCAGACCCAGGGAATAGCCATCACCGGCTGGAGGAACTTCACTTCATGCTGTGAGCAGAGCCTTTTTCTTTTGTCCTTTATCATGTAATCTGCTTGGATGATTGTCTTCTCCTGGGCCAGGTTTCCAGGCAGCGATGCCCATTTGCATCAAAGGGCTGAGCCCTTTGCAAGCAAAAACTAACAGCTTCCATCTCTCACTGTAAAGGGAGTGGGATGTAAAAGAGAAAATCACAGTAGAGATTAGTAGGAGCGAGGTTCACATCCAAGTCCTGATCATAGTTTCATAGTTTCAAAGTAGCTAGGGCCAGGAGGGACCTGAACAGATCATCTGGCCTGACCCCCTGCCACAGGCAGGAATGAATGCTGGGTTCACAAGACCCCAGACAGGTGATCATCCAACCTCCTCTTGAATATGGCCAAGGTAGGGGCGAGGACCACTTCTCTGGGAAGTTGGTTCCAGATTTTCGCCACCCTAACTGTAAAATATTGTCTTCATTGCTCTGCGTAATCCATGGGAGATTAATCTCAATACATTGGCCCTTTTCCTTGTGCAAAAGAGTCCATGTCATAAAATGGCCATCCTCTATGGTAGTATTAATGCCTCCACCCATACCCACTTTGTGGCAGCCTGAATAGCTGGTGGAGCACAAGGACTGCATGAAACATGGAGACTGAGCTAGTGTCTTGTCCTTCCAAGTGATTCCTGAAGACAACAACATAACTAAGATTGGATGACAGGGGCAGCAGCCCTGGGTGCCAACTTTGGGGGATAGGGGGGAAAAAGGGCAGTGACAACATATCATCTGCCACCACACCCATGCTGCTGGCACCAGCAGCCAGAAGTTGCTGCTGCCCCAGGCACCCAGCTGCTCTGTTATGTCTCTACCTGAAGAACAGAGTCCAAGGCTTGTTGAGGTGGGACCATGATAATGAGAGCTTGTGGTGCCACTGCCCTTGCTTAAAAAGAGCCTCTGAGACTCTATGCTGGCTACATTTCTCCTCCAGCCTGGTGGCAGGGTGCAGTGAGGATGCCAGGCTAGGTTTGTAGGTAGCGTACGCTAGTACATACAAGCAGCCTTCTAGCTATCTTGGCAGGAGGGAGCATCCTTATGAGGTGGGAGCTCTGCATGGTCTTGAACAGATTGTTTAACATACATCTTCTGTGGGGTGAAAGCTGAAACCTCTCGCAGCAACGTGGAGCTTGGGGGACATCAGCTATTTTACAGCTTTGTATCACTTTCACCAACCTGTTTCTCCGGAGCAGGCAGGAAGAAATCCTGAAAAAGTCAAAACATTTTGGCACTTTGGGCATTTATACATGTGCTCTAGAAAGGGGGGGATGGTGCACTTTAATTAGAGGGCTCTAATTAAAGCGCCTAGAGAGTCACGTGTATCAGCGTCCCCACTCTGAAAAACAGTAGTGGGGGTGCTTTAACGAAACCTCGTCAGATGAGCTTTAGTTAAAGCACCCCTGCCACTATTTTTCAGTGCGGGGATGCTGGTACACGTGACGCTGAAGTCTGCTGGAGCGCAGTAATCACCACGCTCCAGCAGGCTCCATTAATCAAGTCTGCTCTGACACACTAATTACAGTGCATCGGAGCAGCCTCACTGCACGTGTATAGGCGCCCTCTGATTCCAAACACTTTTCATTTTGAAATTCCCCTCTGTTTTATTTTTTTAAAAGGCTTAAAAATCAAACACAATTTTTCCTTTTTGGGACCATTCAAAATAAGTGTAAAAAAATGCTTTTGGAACAGCCAATGAACCAGAAAATTAGCCGCTGTTTCCTGGGCCTCATCTGCAGACTATTTATGATGGCCCATTGCTAGGAAGCAGCATAGCAGAAAACCGCTATGTAGTGCTGCTGTTATTGATGCTGAGGGAGATCGCCATCATGATGTTGGTCTCTGGGGGCAGGGCGGTGATGGTGATTACAGTAGAGCTGAAAATCCTTGAAGCTCCAGAACCAAAAATATTGGCTTGAGATCACAGAGCTGAAAAGAAGAGACAGGGAAGAAAAATAGCTCAGTAAATAGCTCAACAAGAAAGAGATGTGTACAAGAGTCACGGAAGATTATCTCTCATGTCAATGGATTCATAAAGGAAATGGAGCTGCAGAAGAATGAATTATGGGTCAGTCACTAAATCTGATGGTTTCCTGAGCACTTGGCAGAAAACAAGTTTGTCTTCAGAAATTCTCCAGGCTGTTTGGTCAAATTCATTGTGCTACGGCCTGGTTGGGGAAAGGGCCAGAGAGGCTGTTCTTGTTTCTGTTCCTGGGCTTATAACCAATCTGCTCAGTTGCTGAGATTGGCAATGTGCCTTGGTTGTGCCAAGAAGGGTTTTCACTTGGTTTTCCCAGTCTAGGGAGCAGGGAAGTCGTCCTTTGAGTTCTGTGCCAAGTCCCCGTGCTGTAAAGTAGCTTGCCTGCCTCCGCCTTGCAAATACAATAAGCACCGTCACCAGATCCAGTGGCAAACACAATCCCCGCTTCCCGTAGCTGGCACCTTATGCCCGGGGGAGCCCCATTAAAGTCAACAGCACAGAGCACCATTGCAAGGGTTTGCCCGTCACGGCTCAGTTGCTGAACTGGGGCCATGATTCCACGTCAGGTTTCTCAACCTGTCCGTCGCGACCCAAAAGTGGGTCACAAGGATATATGAAAGGGTCGCGAACACACTGTAAAGGAGAAAAATATAAAAGACAAAAACATGGGGAATGGTGGCTTTTCCCTTGCAGGCTGGCAGAGCTCCAGTCTGCAAGGGGCTGCTTGGGACCCTCTAAGTCCCACACACACCCACGTCCTGCCCCACACGCTGGTCAGGGTCGGGAGTGAGGGGCACTGGGTCAGGACTGGCCGTCAATGTTTCCAAATGGGTCCTGGTACAAAAAAGGTTGAGAACCACTGGCGTAGTTTTGTTAAAGGGTGAGAGCCGTGGGGAGACCAAGACTGAACCGGGCTTTCCCTGATCACAGCATGCAGGTTGGGCTGGTCAGCACAACAAACCAAAGCCAGGTTTGGAAAGGAGTTAGAGCAGTGGGTTTCACCCTTTTTATTTGCAGACCTCAACATTTCAAATGGAGGCACAGACCCCTTTGAATTGTGTGGTGTATTCACGTTTGATTGACCATAGTCATCTTCCGTGCACCCCCAGGCATGGTCCGCAGAGCCCCGTGGATTCGCAGACCACAGGTTGAAAACCACTGGGTTAGAGATCAAAGGAGTGGCAACCAGGGTCCCTGACACGGCTGCGTTTGTGCGGTAGAGGTGATACTGGTCTGTGTTTCTCTTTGCTAAGCTGAGGAACCGTGCTAGATCCTGGTCAGCCCTGCTCCAGGCTCACTGAAGCACCATCTTCAAACCGTGTCCTGTGTTCAGTCTCACACCATGAGCAGTTAGATGTGTTATAAAGCCCTTCCCAGCCTTACAGATAACCCTTGTAGTACAGTTTAACAACGCGGATCTCAAAAATGGGAGATGAGAGCCAGCGGATGCAGCAACATTTGGAAACTAGCCACTGGCTCTGTGGGAGAAGCCTGGTCTTCAATTAATGCACCGGCTCAGGAGACTGTGGCTTCATTCCTGGCTCTGCCACAGGCTACGTGTGCGAGTCGGGGCAAGTCACTTGCACTTTCAAGGCCTCAGTTTTACCACCCATAAAAAAGAGATGTTGCTGCCTGTGCAAGTGCCATGAGGAGAAACACAGTAGTGGGGCTCAGGCACCCCAGGGATTAGGGGGACAGGTAACCAAGAAAATAAAGTGCTCCTTTTGCATCTGGGGTCAAGGCCATTATAACGGGCGCTCTCAAATCAGCTGCACTTGTCATGCAGAAACAAACCACTGAAAAATATCTTCCCCTCTAGTGCTTGGTTCACTACTGCTCCCTGCTGATGGAAGACACTCCCTTGGCTTGCATGGTTGAATGCAGTATGCCGTGTCCTGTGTTCAGATCCTGCAGAGAACCTCTGCCAGGGCCTTGCTGAATAGACAGACCCCTTACAGTGCAGTATGTTTTGCAGGTTGTAGCAAATCCAGGGCTGCAAAGGGTTAAATCCCAAATTCAGAAGGGAGTAGCTCTTCCTCCTTTGTTAAGCATGAATTTTATTAGTCATATATGAGGGGAAGATTATGTGTTTGTTCTAATGACACCGCCTGCTATTGTCAATAAGATTACAATGCATTGTTCAGTTATACTCCTCATAAGTGGAGCTGCAAACCTCTCCAGCAGACAGACTATCTATTGGGTGAATCAGACAAAAAGTAATTTTCATCACTAACAAGTGATTAAATTGTGTTCTTTCTCCTTTCTTCTCTTCAAACTCATGACTTAAAATCTAATGCTCCTGAATTGCAGGGACTCTCTGGCTGCGGCTGGGCCAGGTATAGCGTGGGCCTGAGCGGCGCCAGCTTCCACAGCTTGCATTTCATATCTGAAGTGTCCTCAGGAGAGCAGGATGCCTGTATGTGATATAGGTGTAGGACTGTAAGGCATATATGAGGACAAAAAGGGAGCTTGGGAGTAATGGAGGTCTAGACAGCTCTGTCTAATGGGGAAGGTGCTCGCCTGGCCTTGGGGAGCCCTGGATTATATTCTAGGTAGCAGTTCTACTACTCATCGATTGTGTGTTCTTGGGCAGGGTGGAATTAGCATCTCATGTAGGATCCTAAATCCACTAGCGACTTCTAGTTAACATAAAACCACTGTAGAACAGGCTGCCGGGACGAGCTGTTAAGTCAGCCATGTGCTGACTAGGTCCCTGCAACATGCCATCCACCCTATGCAGAAGCAGCCAGGGAGCAGAGTCGGTTGTTGGCCCTAATGTTGACAGGGCAAGGAGCATGTGAAGAAGACTGTGTGAGCTGGCAGAGAACCAGCCTGGTCAAGTTTATGTGCAAGGGAGACAGGGACTGGAGATGAGTCTCCGGTGTGTGGACCAGAGATGGACACGGGTAGGTCAGAGCAAAAGTTAGAGGAGGACTGAAAATGCGGGTTTTTGAGACGTGTGCCTAGGCAGGGTCAAAGGAATTTGTTGGGAGGGAAGAGACCAGGCTCTATACTCCACACACGTGTAATTTATGTTGTCAAAACTGGCCCAGAAGCCAGAGCCTCCCACCCCTGCTCTTCTGAAAAGGACCAAGACCTTACGTGACCGGGGGACCATGTTCGAATCCTGCTCTCAGGGTTCTCCGCCACTGCCTTGCCGTGTGACCCGGTCCCTCTCCTGCTCTGTGTCCCAATTCCTGCAGCAGTAAAATGAGGATAAAGACATGTAACCTCAGAGGCGGTGTGAGACAAATGGTAATCCATGCCTGGTAGGTGCCTGGCACTCTCAGGCTGTGCCTGCTGGCAGACCCTTGGATCCGGTTCCCTTCTGGTCCATGGAGTTGTGGGGCCAGCGGTGGGAGTCTGTGTCAGCCTTGCCCCTTGGAAACCGTGACTGTGCCTCTCCATCTGAATATCAGAGCTAAGCTTGTCAGCCTGACTGAACTGTGTGGTTGCTGGAGGTGGGATACACCTGGCTGTTCATTCATCCAGTACAGTTCATTGTCTGCTTTTTCCTGTATACTCAGCCCATGTCCCCTTTGCCTTCCAGCTGTCAGCTGTCCCCCCAACAGCCACTATGAGAGCTGCGTGTCCGTGTGCCAGCCCCGCTGTGCTGCCATCCGGCTGAAAAGCGACTGCAATCATTATTGCGTGGAGGGGTGCCAGTGTGACCCTGGCTATGTCCTGAATGGCAAGAGCTGTATCCTTCCCCACAACTGCGGCTGCTACTCAGATGGAAAATATTATGAGGTAGGATTGTCGTCCTCCTCTTCCTCCTCCTCTTCCTCCTTTCTGGCTAAGACGTGTACTTGGAGATGTGGGGGAAGGAGGGAAGTCTTTCACTAACGTAACAGTGCAGACACATTCAACAAAGACAAAGTGACTTACCTTTTTGTGACTTGTCTCTGTGCAAATCACTTTTTGCCTTTGTGCAGCATATACACACTGGAGGTTTAAGCCAGAGCATCTGCATCAGTGCAGAAACCAAGCCAAGCCCAGGATTAAATTCTCATTTACACTAAGGCATTTGGTTACACTATCGCAAGCAGCATCAAACGCTCCTAGGAATAAGTGGAGGCAGTCTGTGTATCATGGCCCACCTTTTCCCCCTTTCTTCACTTTGCTTTCCAGTAAGAGTCCCCTGATGTCCCTGCATGTCTTGCTCTTAGCTAACTTCTTCTGGATGGATGGAGGTGTTGCATCTCAATGAAGGCATCTTCAAGGAGCTGCTCTTGTCTTTCTCTGAGCAGGAAGGGAGAAAAAAAGAAAGCTGAATCTCAGAGCAGACAGCACAAATTATGGTGCTTTTCTTCCCCAAATAGCCTGTGGAATTGGGTAATAAACGGTTCCCAAACAAGAACAAAACAGACACGGAGAATGGAAATGCTCTCCATCTGCTCTGGTTTTTATGCCCTTTGTTGCCTTCTAATTGGAGAGGGCCCTGTTAGACTTCAGTTCAAAACAAGGGAATTCTATTCTGTCTTTGCTTCTGGCTCCGTGGGAGGGTGAAATCTTCCTGGAAGATAATTTGTGGGTACATTTAACAGCTTCCCCCTCCTCTGCTAGCTGCACCACTGGCACAGGAACGCAGAGAGAGTTTTCTCTGTTGTTATCTGGAGAATGATCCCGGCATAATTAATAACATAATATATTTAGCTGTATAATTCTTCACGTTATGTAATATTAATTAGCTCTAATCCTTGCAAAGGAACAACAAATTCTTAATAATGAATTAAGAATTTCAGCCTGGCGCACAGTAAAAGCACAATACAATGAAACTTTAATTGGTCTGGTATCATTTGCATGAACCGGTGATGTCGGTTTTCCCTTTCCTTCACCCATGCAGTTCTCTTGACTTCAGGGGACTTAATCCCTCTTTACAGTTGAGCAAAAGAGAGGAGAGGATCGGGTTCACAGACTCTACTAGAAATTATAGGGTTAAAGTAATAAAGAGTGGAGGACGTAGGAAAATCTGGAGGGAAGTGAGAGATGTTTTCAGATGAGAGATGCAATGAGGGGGGCCGAGGTGGAGAGATGCAGAGGAGAAGGCTCTCGTGCCTTGAGTTTGTGAAGGGCTGTGGATGGTTTTCTGCTCTGACGTACCAAAATGATACCATTCGTTGGCCAAAAGCCTATGGTGCCCCCGTTGCAGCTGGGAGCGGGTGGTACCGGCGCTCGCCCCACCAGGCCTCGTGGACCATTGTGCTGTAGCTGGCATTCAGTTGCTCTGCTGTCACTAATAAGCACTTCTTTTCAGTGGCTTGTCACTCGCATCATTTTCTTCTCCTCTAAGGCTTAAATTAGACATGAGAGTTGGTTGGCATCTCTCAACACGCTCAGCCCCAAACAGGGGTGCGTTGAGCAATAAAACAAGAATCGTTCCATCAGAAGAGGTAAAAAGTTAACACTGACAGCTCTTTCTGTGGCTTCTGAGTATCGATTTTACATTTCCGATGGAGGTGATTTTTCACAGGGAGAAGGGCCATCATGTTTGCGCACGACATACAGAAGTGTCAGACTAAAACGAGGACATTTGATTGGGGCGTGTTTGGCCCTGGAGTAATTAGTTTCCTCCAAGGAAAGTACCAAGCCAGTTGGGATATATTTATATGTATAAGCCCGTGTATATGTGGTTTAGAAAAGAAACCTTCAGTGACTGAGTGGATGGGGACCAGAATCCAGGACTCCTGTCTTCTATTCCTGTCTGAGACTGACTCCCTGCCTAATCTTGAGAAAATAGCCTAGGGCATGGGCAAAATGATCAAACTGCAGCCAGGGCAGCCATCGGGTGGTAACTGCCTGTCTGCTGGGTCTTGCCCTAGGGTGAACAAAAGCAGCTCATATGAGCTTGTACATGCTGATCCCCTTTGGACCCAGGGAAGGACTCGGTTGTTCTAGTTATAGAGACCTGACCCTTCAGTCCTGGCTTTTCAACATGGCTGTGACATACCCATTACATGCGTATTGCACAGCATTGCAGGCATGTTTTGCACACTTCCCATCTGCATGCAAGGGAGATAACTTGCAACCTTTACATGCATGAAGAAAGGAGGTCGTAGATCCACTGGGCAGCGTTTAACATGCCCAGGTGACTGTGCCCAGAAGTACATAGGTGGGTTTGTGTGTGGTGGCCTCACAAATGGAGCTGTAGATTAGAGTCTCACCTCGGGGTGATTAATGCAGCCGTGGAGTATTTGTTGCACTAAAGTCATCCCAGGGCAGGCTGCTTCTCAAGAAAGATGGCTTGTTTACGAGCTGTTTTTATCCAAAGTCCTGTGGTTGTTTTTCTCCTTGAAAAAAATGTGGTGTCTAAGTTCTTATCAGAAGTGAAGAATACCTGTATGTTCAATTATACTGGAAATCTGATACAGGGGCTTTAAGTCAATTTGTGTTCTGCTGGAACAGTACAAAAAAGTGGTCAAAGGGATGGATATTTATAGCGCTATAGTTTTGAGAGAGACAGGAGAGGTTGCTGTGGAAACTGCAACTTCAGATTTGCCTTACTGTTGTGGCTTGCAAGGCTTTGGCAAAGTTGCATTTCTTGGATTTCTTCTTCTTTTTTTATTTTTATTATTGGCTCCTAGTTCACGAAGTCTATGAAAAGTGAAAGCCTGCAGCTGGATTTTTAAAAGGGCTGGACAATTTTAGGTTGATTAATTACCGTGTTGGCTCTGAAGAAGGCTAATTAAATCTCACGCTTCAGGGCCTAAGAGCACCCCAGGAGTCTGTCCTCTGGATAGTACTACGCAATTGGTATTACAAAGGTCGCCCTCCCACTCCATCTTCCTCTCAACTCTCAGGTATTGGCCATGTCCTGCCGTGGAGTATTGGACTGGAGATATCAATGGTTTGATTCGAGATTGCATATGTGTGTCACCGCTGCCCTTCTTGGGCCTCAGAAACTGCCCTGACAGGTCAGGTGGGCTGAGCCTGCACCCTCACTGTACTCCCAGAGGCCCCAGTGATGGGCACCCAGCTGAAGACAGGCTCGTCCATCTAGTGACATGGCTCTTCTTTGTGCTTCCTCCTTTTTAGCCCAAGCAGCTCTTCTGGAACAGCGACTGCACCCGGCGCTGCCGCTGCTTCCGCCGCAACCTCATCCAGTGCGACCCACGGCACTGCAAGTCGGATGAGGAGTGTGCCCTGCGCAACGGTGTCCGCGGCTGCTTCAGCACCAAGAGCTCCTACTGCATCGCAGCGGGCGGCGGCGTCTTCCGGACCTTTGACGGAGCCTTCCTCCGCTTCCCAGCCAACTGTGCCTTCGTCCTGTCCACCATCTGCCAGAAGCTGCCCGATTTCTCCTTCCAGCTCATCATCAACTTTGACAAGTGGTCATCCCCCAACCTCACTGTCATCTCCCCAGTGTATTTCTACATCAACGAGGAGCAGATTCTCATCAGTGACCGGAACACTATCAAGGTAAAGTGCTGGGGTTTTTGGAGGGGAGGCAGAGGAGTGCCTGACCCACCCAGAGGCAGGGCCGTGCTGGATTCATTTCAGGTGGAAAAAGCCCAGACAAAGAGTCTTGTCCCACTGCCCATGGTTGATGCATCTGAGCTCCTTCCCCATGAGGTAGATTGGCCCTAGATAAACCCCAAATGGAGTTCAGAAAGTCTTCAGCTCCCTCAATATCAGGTGATGAGAAGCTCTTCTCAGGGGAGGGTATGGTGGATGTGAATGTCGTTCTCTACCTAGTGAAGAAATGCAACCACACAGGGGAGTGTTAAAGAGCTTCTTCACAGGGTCCGTGTCCCACACATCACCTTGAGGCAAATTTGAGTCCGAGTCTGGGTATCATTCGTGCTGTGGTAGCACTTCAGGCCAAGCCTTGCCCTGCGTTATACTAGGTTCTGTGCGAACATGGAGCAAAAAGATGGTTCCTGTGTCAGAGACCTCACAATCTAAACAGCAGTGATATTGCCTGGTTTTACAAGGGAGATGGCCTCCTCCTAGTTTCATTTTGGAGGCCCCAAAAACTCCAAAGGTAGCAGGAAAAAGGAAGAATGGGAGTAGGGGTAATCATGGCCTTTCCCAGCCTCCCTCACAGAGCTGGCCGTGGCAACACACAGAGATGTTGCAGCGCATCTTTGTTGGGCCATGTATCTACTGGGCGCAATCTGCCCCAATGGTGCAGAGAGGTGAACAATTCCTGCACTGTCTCTTTCCTCGACTAGGTGAACGGCACCCAGGTGAACATCCCTTTTGTCACCGGGCTGTCAACCAAAATCTACAGCATGGAGGGTTTCCTGGTGATTGACTCCAGCCCCGAAATCCAGATCCACTACAACGGCTACAACATCATCAAAATCAGCATCAGCGAACGGCTGCAGAACAAAGTGTGCGGCTTGTGCGGCAACTTCAACGGGGACCGGACAGACGACTACGTGACCCTGCGAGGGAAGCCGGTGGTCAGCAGTGTAGTGCTGGCTCAGAGCTGGAAAACCAATGGCATGCAGAAGAGGTGAGCATGAATCTGAGCGCACAGACCCAGTTGAGGCCTTGTTCTGGCTCCAACTGAGTCAGTGAGAGCTTTGCCATCTATCAACTGGAGTTCAAGGTGTGCAGGGAATAGTCCTGATTTCCAAAGGGTCCCTCTGCCCTATTATCTAGCACCTGACACAGTGTCCACAGTTAACAGCTGGCACAAACACTTATCTTTTAGATGGCTGAGTATGTAGGAGTTAGCCTAAAAGAATTAGGCATTTAACGATCACTGAATTCCAATCAGAGTTGGCCACCAAAATCCCTTAAGTCCCTTTAAGGATCCAAGCTCAAGAGGCCAGGATGGGGTTTTTAAAATGGCAGACCCATTGCTCGAGTCAGCCAGTGGGTTTGTTTGAATGTCCCACTTAGAAGGGAATTTGAGGATGCAAGTAATGAAGATGCCAACTGCATGCACATGACGTGCCTTTTAAGACCTGGCACTTCTCCACGATTAGCAGTGAGTCAGTCCTTTGGAGGTGGGGATGGGTCAAGGAATATGCATGTCAGTCTCTGGGTGAAGCAGGGCTTGAGGGGTCCCCACAGTCCTTGTTATTGGCTTTCTGCACAGAGGACATTTCATCCTACATCCATAAGATACAATGGAAGGAGAAAAGCAGCCAGGAAATCAGTGGAGAGCCTGACATTTACTCAGGACATGATAAGGCAGAAACGTACAGGGCAGCTGAGTATTATCCTCACGTCGAGCTGTTTGTGGCTTCACCACAAGCCTGGGCTCACGGCCCAGCATGTCTCACTGATCCCAGCATGTCATCCCACTGATCTCGCTGTTGTCCTCTTTAATCCCCTGCCCACAGCTGCAACGAGCTGCAGTACTCGCAGTATGCTGCAGCTTGCGACAACGTGCAGATCCAGAAGCTGCAGAGCGACAGCTACTGCCTCAAGCTGACAGACATGAAGGGCTTCTTCCAGCCCTGCCATGGGCTGCTGGACCCTCTGCCTTTCTACGAGTCGTGTTTCCTCGACGGCTGCTACAACCAGAAGAAGTACCAGCTCTGCGGCTCCCTAGCTGCCTACGGGGAGGCCTGCCGTTCCTTTGGGATCCTTGGCACTGAGTGGATAGAAAAAGAGAATTGCTGTAAGAGAGCTAGGCTAACCTTCTTCTGTGCCTTGGGGTTTGCTGCCTAGTACTTAGCACTTCCATTCATCTGCTGTATCCAGCTTCACGATGGGTGTTATGTGGGGTAGGCCAAGATTGAATGAGTTATTTGTTAATATTAGCCCATATCGTGATGTGGCTTTCCTTTCTCTGGAATCAGCCCTTTACTAGGTAAGGCCTTTTTGAGCAGTGCTGCTAACTAGTCATGTGAAGGACATTAGTCAGGCCCCAACAAGTCATGAGATGGGCCGAAAAATCATGAACCACAAAACAAAATGCTTTGACATTAAGACAGTGGGTCCCTTTGCTCTGTGGTCCCAAGGATGTAAGATGCACTTGCTTCAGGTGTCCCAGAATTTTTTCTGCAGTCACGAAAGCAAGAAACTACCTTATAAACAATAAAGCTGAGGTGTTCATGGTTTTCCAGACTCCAAGAGCTGGGGCTCTTAAGTGAATCATCCAATATCACCAGAATTGGGGGGCTGGACCCAATGATCTGTAAGGTCCCTTCCAGCCGCTAACAACTATTAAACTATGAATTGTTGCAAAATCACCAGAACTAGCACTGCTCTGAAGGTCTAGTGTGTGATAAAGAATGGCCCAGGTACTGGTCTGTAAATCATGCTGTTGTTCTCGTCTCTCTTCTCCTTTTTAGCAGGAGTGGTTGAAGACCCCTGTGTGGGAGCCGACTGTCCCAACAGGAGCTGCGAGATGGACAATGGTGGGGAACTGTGTGGTTGCATTGAGCCTCCACCCTACGGAAACAGTGAGTGACCTTGATAATAGCATCTGTCGCCAAGCCACAGTTCAGGAGGTTAAAGTGGGAAGGCCGGCTTCTGGGGCTCATGAACTCAAATGAGATAGAAAACAAACTCAACTGAGCCTTTCATTCATGTCTACATGTAATTCAAATGAGACTGCTACTTCAGCAACCCATTTCCACCCAGGCCCACCTCTGAGACTGCACACCAGAGGGGAAAAACACTTAGGCGGGGAAGGTGCCAAAAAGACTTGGCTGTCAAGTCCTTTGGGACCTAATCATGGCTCTGGCACTGACTTGCGGTGCAACCTCAGGGAAGTTGCACCCTATGCCTCATGTTTCCTATCTGAAGAGCAAGGCTAAAGCTTCTTCAGAGGGTGCAGTGCAACTGAGGCCTCCCGTGTTTGTAAAACACTGCAAGGTCTTCAAAAGCATGCTGTTCCACAAGAGGAAAGCATGGCCAGATTCATTTGTAGCTGCCAATGTCTCCGACTTCATTTTAATTATAGTCCCACAGGTGCAAGCAAAGACATTCTTTAGGTATATGAAACCAACTGAAAATAGAGAAGCCCTTGAATCATAGGTACATTGTTCAGCCAGCCTACACTAAGAGAGAGCTCCTACCCTCCCTAGGCTTTCATCTCATCATCATGGAAATCAGCTGGTGTAAAGTGGTGTAGTAATAGAGACCTCGGGGTTTATGTGAATTCATGCCAGCTGAGGATCTGACCTCAGAATCAAACAGACCTACTAATTTATCTAGTCCGTCCTCCCAGGGGCTGACACAGGAGCACTTCCCAAGGTATACTTTCGCCTGGCCTTGTCTTTGGCTTGCCAGGAGCCCCAGGGCCTCATGTCATTTCCATACAAATGTGCATACATTTTTTTTAAAAAAATCAAAAATCAATTTTGCACGGTCCTCTCCTCCGCGATCAATGAATATAAATTGCTTGTCAGCTAGGCTCGCTGGCAATGAAAGCCTCCTCGGCATTGCTCCTCAGTGACAAGATGCAGAACGAGGAGGGAGCAGTTATCTCTGGGAAGAGGGTTCCCAGGCATTTGATGTGAGGACTTTGTGAGCTACATTTCACTTTTCTTTTGCCCTGTGGGTGAGCCCCCTCCCAGCCTGGAGTCTTATCATGGCACAAGACATGCAACATGTGATCAATCTAATTTAGGAGTGAATGCGAGACAAACTACAGCTGGTAGAGAGCAAAGAGTCGATGGGGGAGGTTCGAGTCCTCAACTGAAAGCAGCCTTCCCAAAGGGCAATGCTGTGAAAGTAGAGGCAGGGAGGGTTATCCAAAGCCTCCCTAGATTAGCTTCTAGGAAAAAATATTGCTCTCCAAAGCCACCTATGCCAGTGTTGGGCACCAAGCAGTGCTGTACCCTTCTCCCACAGATATTAGATGTATAGAAGCAATGTCCAAAGTTCGTCCTAGTAATACCTTTTGGACCCTCTGATGCACCTTCCACCTGAGGACCTCACAACTTGTGACAGATGTTACTGTATAAATGCTCTAATCTGGGAGAGAAGAAAATATTATCTCAATTTTAGACATGGAAGAACGGATGCCCAAAGCATTTAAGTCACCCAATACACCTCCAGTACAGCTGAACAAAAAGATCCCAAGAGTCCTGACAGTGCAGCTCCACAATTTAATTACATCTCCATCCTTTCCCGAGAGCCAAGGAGAAAGACAGCTCAAGCTGCCGAGGCGCCAAGAACCTTTAGGAAGCATTAGCAAATGCTCTCATTGTGCCGTCGCCAGCCTGGCTGGAGCAACGATGCAGAAGAGCAGCCCGCTCGTAGGCACGTCAACAGGGACTTGGACCCATGGAGTATATAGATGAGGCCACATACTGGGTGTGATCACAGCAGCTCTGTTGTGGCTGCACACCAGTGGAGCCAGTAATATATGCAGACGCACACTGCTATGCACCAGGCATTTCCATCTTAATGAAGTTACACATAATCTGACTTGCTCAGTTTTGTACAAATAATGAAAGCTTTGTGGCAGCACAAATAACATTCCCTGAAAAAATGAGTCCAGAAAGGAGCCTTAGGGGAAAAAAGAGTCCAGGGGTGGGTACCAGCAGGTGTCTGGGGAGGCCTGGTTTCTGGTTTCCATTTCTCTGACTCACCGGGTGATGCTGTGCAAGCCGCTTCCCTCCCTCCTGCCTCAGTTTCTTCCTCTATAATACTAAGTGTATTACATAGCTTATAAATGCTTTGGGGCAGGACAGGAGGGGCAGGGGGAAGAGTGAGAACAGGAGTTGTCCTGGCCCATGATAGCAGCTGAAACGTAAATGAAAAATCTGCAACTTGGTTGAACACAGATAGACCTTTTCATTATAAAAGATGCCAAAGTGCTTGCACTCTGCAGATACCAGTGACAGGCAGCCACCTCTGGGTAGAAGGTAGCAGCCAAATTCAGATGTAGAGGACCCCAGTGAAGACCTCATTACCATTACAAAAACTATCCTGGGAGTTTATAGCAGAGCCCAGCATTCAGGGACTAGTAAATGCTGTGGGAGTTGGTCTAACTGCCTTGGAAAGATGGAGTGCCTGAGTCACACCAGCAAAGATTTGGACCACTGTTTTCAGAGAATCACATCTAAACTATCATTTCTCTAAATTGCCTGTCACTGTGGTGCCAAAGCACTAATCCATCTGGCGCTTAGACCACGGAGTCATCTCCTCAAGAGCTATTACTCTTCCTTTGGTGGCAGGTTTTCCACCCCAATCTACGCAGGGGAGATGGTATCTCCCTCTTCATTCTGAAGCTTGTCGTTTGAGTTGAGACAGACCACGCTTTGGCTGAGCCAGCACCCCACGGCAAGCTGCAATGGGAAGTGTCAATGCATGGCACCTTCAAGGCAGAGGCTCACACAGTCAATGCAAAAGCTGCACGCCAAAAGAACTGAGGGCATGTGGGCACAGTCTACAACCACAACATGAAGTGCAGGCCCAAATCTCAGCTCTTGTCCTCTAGCCACCTCCTTTGCATGTGCAATTCAATGAGAAGTGCAAAACAGCAGATGCAAGTGGAGCCTACAGAAGGGAGCCCAGCCTTCTGCACTTTGACCTCTTCTGTCCTTGTCTCCCCTAACAACTGTGGGTTTCATGGCTCATTTTTCATTCAGGTTTAAAATTCAGAAGGGCCTGAATTCTAGGACCACCGGGTACAGTAGAGAGGAAGGCCTGAGATGCACAATTGTCTCCAGGTCTGGGTCTGAATGTGTCAAAGCTGGGAGGGTGGGTGGCCAGTGTTCTGGTTCTCTCCTTTATAAATCCTTTGCTGGTCATTTTTACCAGTTCTCTACTTCCTAATGCTGATGTCCACACAGGGTCTTCTCCTGGTTGGCCAGTCTTGACTTTTCAGCACTTTTTTTTAAACTACTCCTTTATTTCCCCTAGACTCCCATGACATCATTGATGCAGAAGTGACCTGCAAAGCCGCACAGATGGAGGTCTCCATATCGAAGTGCAAGCTCTTCCAGCTGGGCTTTGAGAGGGAAGGGGTGCGTATTAACGACCGCCACTGCCCAGGCATCGAAGGAGAAGACTTCATCTCCTTCCAGATCAACAACACCAAGGGGAACTGTGGAAACATTGTGCAGGTGAGAAGAGCTGTGCACGCGGAGGAGTGGGGAAGGCAGCCAGCGTTTAATGGTGCATTGTTATAAAGTAAATGTTGCTGGAGTGATATGTGGAAACATACGCCTTGGAACCAAACCAAACAGCACACAGGAGCATAAAAGAAATGAGTGTGAGAAACACACAGGCAGTCATTTTAGTGTCAGGTTTATTATTTGAACTCAAATGTCACAGTGACTGCATAATGCTTCAGTGCCTCATTAAATTATATTAAGGGTTGATCACACACTTTTTTCCCAGGGCATGGGGTATTTTTCTCTGTCTATGTGTTGTAAAAGGCAGCTCCAAACGTATTTGTGTGCATGGCATGAAAGAACAGGATGATTCCTCTGGTGTCCCATGCAAATGCTAGACTGGACGCTTGTTCTCGTCCTAGTTACATCTCCCTTTTAATGCCACTGAGATGTGGCATCCTTGTGTGTTGTTAAACAGCCATTGTTTTGTATTCCAAAAGTGGGCGCATTTTAGTGGAGGGTTACTGGTATCCTTAGGGCCCTCCATGATGAAGGATGCTGTTATAAATTTAAAATGTATATGTTTTGCTCAAATTTATTTTGCGGAGAGGATGGATGAAAGCTGACTCTTTATTAACTATTACTGCCTTGTTCACAGACTCCAGTAGGGAATCATGGCCCTGTTGCATCAGGTGCTGCACAAATGTAAAATAAAAAGCCATCCAGGCCTGCCAAGCAGTTTACAGTCTGTCTGCAATTATTTAATACATAGTGACTTTGTTCTACTGTTTTCAGGGGAGAGAAGTGGGATTGTAATGACTGCATTGACCCGTTAATAGAAAAATAATATCATCGTTTTTTTCTTGGTCTTCTGCACAGTCCAATGGCACCCACATCATGTATAAAAACACTGTCTGGATTGAGAGTGCAAACAACACTGGAAACATAATCACCCGGGACCGAACCATCAACGTGGAGTTCTCATGCGCATATGAGCTGGATATCAAAATTTCTTTGGATTCAGTCGTGAGGCCAATGCTTAGGTAAGAGTGGCTTTTGACTGCTTTGTATGTGCATGTCTGTGCGCGTATAGATCTGGTGCTGGTCCGAGAGCCCCCAAGACTGTCTTCGCTGTTTATCCTGAGAACTTGGAGGCAACTTAATTCCTGCTAGTAGTATACTACAGTGTGGGAAGGCCATTTCTGGAACTGTCTAGGGTTTCTCATGAGCTTTGCTTCCCCCCTTCAGTGTGATTAACTTGACAGTCCCAACCCAAGAAGGCAGCTTCACAACCAAGATGGCCTTGTACAAGAACTCTTCCTACAAACACCCCTACCGCCAGGGTGAAGTGGTGCTAACCACCCGGGACGTGCTATACGTGGGGGTCTTCGTCGTTGGAGCAGATTCAAGCCACCTGATTCTAACGCTGAACAAGTGTTATGCAACCCCTTCTCGGGACAGCAATGACAAGCTGAGATACTTCATTATTGAAGGAGGGTAAGTGGCGTCTAACAAAGCCTTTCTCTGCCTTTCTTTTACTACACAAGATTGTTGGCTGGTGTAAAGCACTGAGGACAACAGGGTCCCTTCACACCAGTTAACAACCTTGCTCTTTGCACTTTAGGGGTGTCATTTCCTTCCCAGCAGCGTGTGCCAGTGCCAGCATAGATGAATCACTGATTTGTGCTTCTGTAGCCATGCTTGCCATCCCCAGGGTGTCACAGTGAGGTGCATAATCTAAAAAAAAATTAAAAATCACTAGCATTATGACTTCCGATGATTTTCAACTGGTGGCCCACTGTCAACCCTCAGCTTTTCTCATTATCATCACATGTTTAATTGCAAAGAGGGCAGGGCCCAGTGCAATGTACAGCCCATGTGCTGTGGCCAGTGCTCTGGCGCTACTGCTCCACAGAGGAGCTGCATTTGGCTTTTTCTCACTGCCTGTAGTGATGTAGACATTGAAGTCCATACTACCCCCTAAGTAGGCAGATGTTTGCATATGTTAATACACCATGTTAGAGGATGGCTCCTGGGTGATTCAGTGTGGGAAGGAATTGTCATGGTTTTAAGATTTTTGCCACCTACCCTGTGAGCTGTTGCTGCTAATAATAATAATGGGATTTTTTGCACTGCTATAGCACTTGTCATCCGAGGGTAACTAGGTACTTTACAGGGTGGCATTGTCCTCATGTCAGAGGTAGAAATGGTCATTCAAAGGTAGGGAGGCTTGAAAGTTCAAGGTTGTTCATAAATCTGGGTTGAGCTCACAGAGCTGCTGTGGGGAAAAAGGGGTCAAGTCTCTCCCGCCCCCCCCCCAAAAAAAGAGCAGGTCTCAAATGTTTCAAGTTGGATATATAAATTCATGGTTTCCATCTAAGTTAATCGCCAGGATGAAGGGCAGGGCCTGGAAGGTGTCTTGTTCAGTATCCAGCTCCATCTCTGACTCCTTGTGTGACCTTGGGCCACATCACGTTACTTCTCAGTGCTTCAGGGGTGTTGCAAAGCAGAATTAATTCATGTTGTAAACACCGAGATCCTTGGATGAAAGGGGCGATGATAGTAATTCAAAGTTATGAATAATCATAACAACTTGACAGAACAATCAATAAGAATCAGTTTATTGCATCACTGCAGTAGCCAGCAAAAGTGGGGGGAAAGGCTGGAATAAGACATGGACTCAAGCTGCCAAACTGGGGTTTGGACTCTGGCCACTCCGCACCCAAGGGGGGAGTTCATGCTCCTGTCATATAAACACCAAGGTACAGCTAGAGCAAAGGATCATTTAGTTAGTCTATAGATGTAACCACAAACTCTGCAGGATACCTGTGTCTGAACCTTGCTGAGACTCTGCGTTTCCTCCTAGTTGCCAAAATATTAAGGATAACACCATTGGGATTGAGGAAAACGGGGTGTCTCTGACCTGCCGTTTCCACGTCACCGTCTTCAAGTTCATTGGGGACTATGATGAAGTTCATCTCCACTGTGCTGTCTCGCTCTGTGACTCAGAAAAATACTCCTGCAAAATAGTAAGTACATGTGAGCTTAGCCTGCTCCTTTGCACACAGCAGTGTCTGTGCACACGGTCTTCCATTGCAACATGGCAGCAGACCTGTTCTGTTCCACGGGGCTTATTACAAGGGCTTATTATTATTTCTCCCCACTACTCTACAATGCCAGGGCTACCCTAGTAGAAGGATGCTGAACGGCCTCCCAAAATGCTGCTCCCTTTTGTAACCAGCAGAAGTAAGAGTGCTGGGGGAAGGGCTGAATTTATCTTTCATGATGCTAATTTCAAACCACTCGTTCAGTGGGAGCAAGATCAAATGCAATGTTTGAGCAGAGCTCTGAGATCCAAGACAGGCCCTCGGTACGCGCGGCCCCTTTGCAATAACCGTTCCTTGCCTTTCCGTGCGTTCAGAACTGCCCTCAGAGTTCCAGGAGTGCTGCTGATTTTACCAAAGAGCCCAAGGAGCAGATCATCTCGGTGGGGCCCATCCGGAGAAAGCGTAAGTGTGCATGGGGTTAGGGACGTGGAGGAGAACCTTACCCCCTCTCGGCTTCTGCAAGCCTGTCGAACAACGTGCTCATCTTGAACACGTCTGTTTTCACCATTTCTGTGGTCTGCTTTGTGTGTGATGGGAGCACATGGGAAAGCAACTGATTGGCTTCACTCTAGTCTGCCTCAGTTTTGCTTTCTGGTTCTTCACACTAGCTTTCTCTGCCCCTGTTGCTCTGTGTATTGCTTTGTAGGAGCAAATCCTTCAGGGAGCCGCTCCCTCTCCTTTTCATAGTTCTCAAGAGATGTTTTTTTCCATCTTTTGTGTCCATCCATTCTCCCTGTTATCCTACCTATATCTAAAGTATCTGCTGCCCTGGTTTAAATGTTTAATGGCACCTCAGTAGCATTTTCTGGGCAGTTTAGGGCTTGGGAGTCCAGCCAGAGGCATTAACATCCTCACTGCTGGAAGCACTGAGCACTTGCTGCCCACATGGTGGTAATTCTTAGCAGGTGCTAAAAGCTCAGAGCTCATTTTCATTAGACCTTTTCTTAGTTCCCCATTCTCTTGCCTCTACTCATCTCCACTGCCCCATCACCTACTGGCAGGAAGCTGATCTTCATGCAGTGATTTGGAGGTCTTTACCTGGCCCATGGCTAGTGGGGATTGCACTGGTCTTTGCTCAGTTGGTTGTGAGACAGGGAGCAGAGCATTATCAGTGCCTTTAGTAGCAGATCCTGAAAAATGCACAGCCAGGAGTTGTCTAAATCCATGCAGCGAGCAGGGCTTCCAGGAAGTTAAACGGTCCTTTCAAGAGATTAAGCTCTCTGCTGTCCTTTTCCCTATGTTTCCGATGCAGTTTGGAAGGGTTTTCTCCCACAGGAGCCTACTTGCTATTGACTGCTTCCTTCTGTTTCAGGGTTAGACTGGTGTGAAGATAACGGAGGCTGTGAGCAGATCTGCACGAGCAGGGTGGATGGGCCCCTATGTAGCTGCGTAACAGGAACATTGCAAGAAGATGGCAAGAGCTGCAGAGGTGATTATGCAGAGGGGCACTGGCCACAGTGATTTGTTTGTCACCACGTCCGTGGCTTGCCCTAGCTAGAAAATAAGCTAAAAGCTCAATCCCCATGAAAGGGTGGAGAATGAGTCTCCTATGTTTTAGCTACTATCCTCATGGTTAGGCTATCTTGAGCCAAAGGGGATCTGAACTTATGCCTCTATGAATTGCTAACCATTGGGCTACAGAGTAGATGGGAGGAAAATGGTCTCTCCATCCCACCTCTTAAAGCTGAGCCACTGCATCCTGCAGTTAATACGTACTAATGGATGGGAAAGGAAGGGGCTAAACTAGAACTCAGCACTTGCTGCTCCCTATTACACTAGCTATCTCACTAAGCCACACATGCTAGCTGGTGTGGCTTCTCCTAGCCTGACATTAACTGGCTGCCCAGGGGGTCCACTTCAGGAGGAGGACTGGAGAAGTTATTGCGGAATGATTAACTTGTGGCCTAGTGGCTGGAGCATTGCATAAGACAATCAGAGAGGCACAGGTTTAAAACCAACCACCTCTAACACCTATTCATCATCTTGTTTTGCTACCTACAGCTGTGCAGCTGCACTGCACGTGGAATAGGACCACAGACTGCGCTAGCAGCAAACAGCTGATCCATGGCTGGGGAAGGGGCATGTGGGTGTGTGAAGTGACACAGGGCCCTGCCCGTTGGTGCTTCAGTTAAGTGCAAAGCCAGCAGTGCTGAACACCCCAGTTCTTGCTCTCAAGTTATGAGCACTCAGGGGCTCAGCACCTGTAAGAAATCAGGTTTTTGGAGGCTGTAGCTGGAACCCAGCAGTTTGAAAGCGTTCGCGTGTATTGGTCATCTCCCTGTTAACACCCGGGCGAGGGAGGGTGGCAGGCAACTTGTTGGGTGAGGGATTCTAATAGATGGGAAGTATGGTTACCCTCCAGCTAGGCCTGTTAACCACAGGCGCTGGCTGTTCCCAAATTTTGCCCTTTCTAGTCTGTCACACTTGCAGCTCTGTTAAATAATGCAGCCTTTGCTTATTTTGAACTGTGGGCTTATGATTTTTCAACATTGTCCTCTGTCTGTCTGTCGTTCTAGCCTCCAGCTCTTCCACTGAACCTCAAGCCTGGCTAATTCTTCTCGTCATAACCCAGCTATCACTATGGCGTTTCGTCTATAAGTCAGACCCGACCTCATAATTAATTCAAGGCTTCTATTTAAAGTACTGTAATTTACTTACTCTAAATCCCTGTAGGATAAAAGCATGTGTCCCTAACTCTCAGCCTGTACATGAACAACAACAACAAAAGCTTTTAACTATTGCAGTGCTGAAGCCGGTTGCCTGTTAAAGCCATTTCAATGACATTACAAGCTATTTTTTATGCTGGAGGCAATAGCAGCCACGAGGGGGAATTACAGGACCCAGACGCTCGCCTGAGATGAAGCCACAACACGCATTTGTGCACATGGCACATTTGACCAAGATTTCCCCATGGCCTCCAGCCTGCACTGGCTTCTCCTCCTCCCAAACGACTTCACCACTGCCCCACTGCGCATTGTCCCTCTGCCTCCCCTTGTCCCTGTTGTAGAGAAACACAGTGACACCCCCCGACATGCCACCAACACACCTCCGACCCACGCCAGCCCCCCCGCCCCCCCCGGAAAAACAAAAGCTAAGTTGCCCAGAACCGCGCTGACACACCCCCAGCACGCCCCTGGCATGCCTCTGCCACACCCCTGGCGAAAAACTGGCTCGCCGGCCAACGCGCTGACACGCCCCCGGCATGCCCCCGGCCCGCCCCCCCCACCCCCCCCCTGGCACGCCCCCGACACGCCTCTGACACACCCCCGGCGGGAAACCGGCTCATCGACGATCATGCTGACACGCCCCCGACACGCCCCCGGCACGCCTCTGACACACCCCCGGCGAAAAACCGGCTCATCGGCAAACGTGCCGACACGCCCCCGTCATGCCCCTGC